>NC_045701.1:76481010-76804672 GCF_009834535.1 Camelus ferus | reverse complement strand
AATCCACTAAGTTAATAGAGAATATCTATATTTTCCTAATCTTGCCTCTTACCTTTCTTCCTTGGGACCTGGCCTGGATGATGGACAGTACTTATGGGGCAGTGAGGCCCCTAGATAATAAACTCAGGGTAACTAAACAAGCCCATTTTTAATGAATTTCCTCTGAAAATGTTTGAGTAAATTCTTATCTCTGTAGTCATACTTCCATTCTCCATGACTCTTCATCTCCAAGTGATGTAGTGAACTTCAAATAAATTAAAGTTGAAAAGGTTCATATTATGTATATCCATATACTTATGTATGTGTTATGCAAACACATGTATATGTGCATGTATACACACACACACACAAACATACACACAGTGTTAAGTATATCTTTTTCTGAGGGTGCCTAATAAAAGTTCTAAATTCTTACCTTTTGAAATGGCTGACAGCATCTCAAATTGTCGACAGAAGGTAGAAGCGGTATTGAGGGGCACCGCTCCATCACCTTGAGTGAGTTTGAATCATAATCAACAGGACTTTAAAGGTACTGTAAGAGGATTTAGGCAGGTTTCAATGTTGCTTTCCACCACATAGTAGAATAATTAAAGTTGTTCCTTACTGCTGCCTCGAGGCAGTAGATTCTTAAAAATACACATTTTGTTTCTTGCTTTATTTAAAAAAATTAAAGTACAGACTATAAGAAGTATGAGAAGAAACTGACTGGCAAAATGTTGTCTTTTTTGTTTGTTTTAAGTTTTTTTTTTTTCTTTCTTTCTTTTTTTTTTGTCACATTTTTTTTCTCTGTGAGTTATCATAAAATTTTGTGTATATTTCCCTGTGCTATACAGTGTAGTCTATTCTACAATTTTGAAATCCCAGTCTATCCCTTCCCACCCTCCACCCCCCTGGTAACCACAAGTCTGTATTCTCTGTCTGTGAGTCTATTTCTGTCCTTTACGCTTTGTTTTTGTTTGTTTGTTTGTTTTTGTTTTTGTTTTTTAGATTCCACATATGAGCGATCTCATATGGTATTTTTCTTTCTCTTTCTGGCTTGCTTCACTTAGAATGACATTCTCCAGGAGCATCCATGTTCCTGCAAATGGCATTACGTTGTCGGTTTTTATGGCTGAGTAGTATTCCATTGTATAAATATACCATATCTTCTTTATCCAGTCACCTGTTGATGGACATTTAGGCTGTTTCCATGTTTTGGCTATTGTAAATAGTGCTGCTATGAACACTGGGGTGCAGGTGTCATCCTGAAGTAGATTTCCTTCTGGATACAAGCCCAGGAGTGGGATTCCTGGGTCATATGGTAAGACTATTCCTAGTCTTTTGAGGAATCTCCACACTGTTTTCCATAGTGGCTGCACCAAACTGCATTCCCACCAGCAGTGTAGGAGGGTTCCCCTTTCTCCACAGCCTCTCCAGCATTTGTCATTTGTGGATTTTTGAATGACGGCCATTCTGACTGGTGTGAGGTGATACCTCATTGTAGTTTTGATTTGCATTTCTCTGATAATTAGTGATATTGAGCATTTTTTCATGTGCTTTTTGATCATTTGTATGTCTTCCTTGGAGAATTGCTTGTTTAGGTCTTCTGCCCATTTTTGGATTGGGTTGTTTATTTTTTTCTTATTGAGTCGTATGAGCTGCTTATATATTCTGGAGATCAAGCCTTTGTCGGTTTCACTTGCAAAAATTTTCTCCCATTCCATAGGTTTTCTTCTTGTTTTACTTCTGGTTTCCTTTGCTGTGCAGAAGCTTGTAAGTTTCATTAGGTTTATTTGTTTATTCTTGCTTTTATTTCTTCTAGGAGAAAATTTTTGAGATGTATGTCAGATAATGTTTTGCCTATGTTTTCCTCTAGGAGGTTTATTGTATCTTGTCTTATGTTTAAGTCTTTAATCCATTTTGAGTTGATTTTTGTATATGGTGTAAGGGAGTGTTCTAGCTTCATTGTTTTACATGCTGCTGTCCAGTTTTCCCAACACCATTTGCTGAAGAGACTGTCTTTATTCCAATGTATATTCTTGCCTCTTTTGTCAAAGATGAGTTGACCAAAAATTTGTGGGTTCATTTCTGAGCTCTCTATTCTGTTCCATTGGTCTATATGTCTGTTTTGGTACCAATACCATGCTGTCTTGATGACTGTAGCTCTATAGTATTGTCTGAAGTCTGGGAGAGTTATTCCTCCAGCCTCTTTCTTTCTCTTCAGTAATGCTTTGGCAATTCTAGGTCTTTGATGGTTCCATATGAATTTTATTATGATTTTTTCTAGTTCTGTGAAATATGTCCTGGGTAATTGGATAGGGATTGCATTAAATCTGTAGATTGCCTTGGGCAGTGTGACCATTTTAACAATATTGATTCTTCCAATCCAAGAGCATGGAATATCTTTCCATTTTTTAAAGTCTTCTTTAATTTCCTTCATCAATGGTTTATAGTTTTCTGTGTATAATTCTTTCACCTCCTTGGTTAGATTTATTCCCAGATATTTTATTACTTTGGGTGCTATTTTAAAGGGGATTGTTTCTTTACTTTATTCTTCTGTTGATTTATCGTTAGTGTAAAGAAATGCAACTGATTTTTGAACGTTAATTTTGTAACCTGCTACCTTGCTGAATTCTTCAATCAGCTCTAGTAGCTTTTGTGTGGACCTTTTAGGGTTTTCTATATATAGTAACATGTCATCAGCATATAATGACACTTTTACCTCTTCTTTTCCAATTTGGATCCCTTTTATTTCTTTCTCTTGCCTGACTGCTGTGGCTAGGACTTCCAGGACTATGTTGAATAGGAGTGGTGATAGTGGGCATCCTTGTCTTGTCCCAGATTTTAGTGGGAAGCTTTTGAGTTTTTCACCGTTGAGTACTATGCTGGCTGTCGGTTTGTCATATATAGCTTTTATTATGTTGAGATATGTTCCCTCTAGACCCACTTTGGCGAGAGTTTTTATCATAAATGGGTGTTGAATTTTATCAAATGCTTTTTCTGCATCAATTGAGATGATCATGTGGTTTTTGTCCTTTCTCTTGTTGATGTGATGTATTTTTCTTTCTTTCTTTTTAATTAACAAGGAAAATTTCTTAGTGATTGGTGAAATACCCTTGAGTTCTTGAGACTGACCACGCTGATTCCTACTACTTTAGCATTTTCTCTTTCTTTCATGCGTCAGTTCTAGTTTATCACTGAGCCCTGCTGACTTTATCTGCAGAGTGTAACCCTAATCCATCCACTTCTCTTTATGTCTACTCTCCATGTCCTAGTAGGGATCACCATTCTCTCTCACAGGAATGCTGTGATGGCTTCATTCTGGGCTCTCTTTTTTCCTTACCTGCAAATACCCATCGCCCACATGATAGCCAGAATGAGCTTTGAAGAATGCACATTATGATCATGTCCCTTCCCTGTTAAATCCTGTTAATGACTTTTACATGAGTAACAACGCCTTCCGTGTTCTAGACATTTATGATCTCTCTAATCTCTTGTCCTATTTCACCCTGGCTGGCCTTTCTAGTCCTTGAATAAGGGAGCTCTCTCTCTTGTTCTTGTCTTCTCTCTCCTTGGGGGTGCTCTCCCTGGGACCTCTTTGCCTCCTTCCCATTATTCACATCTTACTCAGAAAGACCCTCCATGGCCTTCCCCAGCTAAATTTGCTATTCTTACCCCCTCTCAAATACACTTTATTCCATTAGTTTGTTTAATTGCCTTTCTAGGTCTTTTTATTATCTGAAACAATAACACACATTTTTAAATTTTATAGTTTATGGCCTGTCTCCAGTACTAGAATGTCAACACCATGGGAAGGAGAACCTCATCTGAACTGATGAGTGTTGTAGCCCCAGTCCCTTGCACATTATTAAGTGCTCACTTTCCAGAAGTTTTTAATTTTGGCATTTTCCTTAGGAAAAAATACATGACGAGCCCAGAAGGTGACATTTATACTAATAATCCTAAAGAGGAAAATGTAATAGAAGAAAAGTATTTTTCTCCAAAAATTTACTGTTTCAGTGCCTAAACTAGCAAAACAAATGATTCTACGTTAAATATATAAAAATAAGGGAATGTCTTTCTTTTATAATTATCTTTCATTGCAACAGATTATTATATTATATATATATATATACAGCAAAATATGTCATAATATAATAATATGTGATAAAATAAGATGTGGCAGCTAACATTATTAGGAAACTACGTGAAAGACCATTAGATTAAAATTTTAGTACATCAAGTAATATTTTTAGTATTATTTTGACTATAGAAAATACATTTTCACATTGGTAGACTGTAAGAGAAATGTGAACAAATAAAAATAATCTTATTGGATGATAATATTATAAACAATTTTATTTTCTGTTTCTAAAATTATTTTTAACATAGAGGGTATACTGCTTTTAGAAACGTGTCTAATATATAAGGAAAAAAATAACGGGAAGGAGTAACTGTGATCTGGTTATGTTTAGAAGATCAATTTAAAAAAAAAAAGACCAATTTTTAACAATCCAGCTTTCTACAGCAAATGGTTTTGGTTTGATCTCGTATCTTTGCCTACATAGTTTAGATTTTTACCACAATAAGACTCAACAGAAACAATCAGTTTTGAAACTGGCAAATTGCTTGGTTTCCCCTTAACCTTGCTTACTTTAAAAGGAACCAACAACATCCTATAAAGGTAAATAGTTTTTCTAAATTCTTCACTAGGGAGAAACTTGTTGACCAATCTGCATTAGCAACCTTGGAGTTTTGTTTTGAAGTACTTCATTTTGTTTAGAGAATTTTGATATGTTCCTATAAGTTATCCCAATTTGACTTCAGCATTTCTATATTTCTCTAATTTTTGAAAGACTAACAGAATTTGAATCCAGTCTATAGAGTTAACAAATTTACTCACTCTGTGTGTTATGGAACTTTTTTTTTTCTGTGTATTTGTTACTTTCAGACAAAGTTGAACATAATTGTAGCATGCAGAGGCAGGCGACAAGGGTTTAGCCCATTGTTCAGATCTCAGGAGCTCTTTGAAGAAGTAAATTATGCCAGAGGCATATCCCTTCAAACATTGTTCTTACACATGTATGCAGATTTATAGTTAAATATTTTAAAAATAAAGAATGTTTTATTAATCGAATACCTTCTATATATTCTAATTGCCAATGTGAAGAAGAGAAAATTCAGGTTATCTCTGGAGCTTCAAACGAACACATTGAAAAATGTAGACGTATGAGAAACAATGTCTTTTAAGTACTAGGTTACCAGATGTAATCTTGATTTAACAATATTCAAGATATAAGCATTTTTAGTATCAATGCCACATGACATTTATATTGTATTTTATATTGTTTTTCTACTATGGTGCTTAGATTTTCTTCTCTGTTTTTTTTTTTAATTCAACACAAAGTTTTTTTAAACCTTTTTTCAGCTGTTTTTGGATAGGGTAATAGCAATACAATAATCATGGGATATAGTGATTAAAATATACACTAAATTCAAGTAAAATAAATATAATAATTACTTGTCAAATAACTATCTCCAATGCAAATTGATAGATATTTACGAAGGATATAGAATTCTGTGGGATGCCATGAGCACTGTTTGGTTTTTGACCTCTTACTATTAGATAATTTGGTGCAATTATTAGGACGATGTCATTGAAACTCCTTTAAATTCATGAATGCATAGGTAATATAATTATAGATGGCAAAATTAAAAAAAACTACACTATATTTGAGAATGGAAGTTAAGAAAAGATTGTAATAAATTAAATTTAATAAAAATAAATACTATAGCTCTAAGAGTCAGCATTCATTAAGTGCTATTATGTGTGAGAAACTGTTCTGAATGCTTTCTACCTGAGTTATCTCATTTAATTATCACCACAATCCTATGGAGTATTATTTTATAGATTTGGAAGTCAAAGTTCCAAAAGATCGAGAACCTCTCTCAAAGTCACAATTCAGGCTTTGAATGCAGTTATGACTTCAGAATTTCCCACCTTACTTTTTGTACAATATCACCCTCCTAAGAGCACGCACTTTGGCCTACAAGACGAGTCAGGAGTATTCACATGAGATGGAGATAATGGTTAGGTAACGGCACACACATGAAAATGATTTAGGACTCTAGACAATAGTGAATAAAATGTGAGTCAATAATGAGAATTGTATCATCAAAAATTAAAGTGATCTCACATAATAACTACTTAGAACTAAAGTCCAGACAGGCAGGGCCAGGGCTAGCATATTAGGACCTTCTGTGAGAGTTAAAAAAAAAAAAAAAGTGCTTTTCTAGGAAGGTCGAATTGCAAAAGATGCCCCCCACTTGACAGGTCATTTAGAATACAGTGCGCCTTCCAGCAGACCATTAGAGAAAGACAGTCCTTCTCTAGCCTGAGAACGAGCGCATCACTTGGGTGCAGGATCATTTGCTCCGTTTCAGCCCTCTGTATGCAATGCTAAACTATTTTCACAAGGCTTGTACCAACTGAATTTGTAATTTGGTGTGAACAGGCATCTAATTTCATTTTTCTTTTAGGGTGAATTGGTTTTGCCAGTAACACTTTTTAACTAGTTTGCCTTTTCCTCAAAGATCCACAATGTGGAGATCAGGTGATATGACATTGATTCAAAGGCACAGTTTTGAGGGTGCTAACTACTAAACTAAGTGAGACATCAAGAAAACTGGTGTAAACTAAACTGCGCTCAGAATACTAGGATGAGTGGCTACCCTACTCCTGGGTCATAACTCTGTATACCACTACTGCAGTCCATTTGTCTATGCTTGCAGCCATTCCACTTTGTCTGAATTAGTAAGGCTGTCAGGTAAATCTTGAGATAAGGCAAATTGGTGCTCCTCATTCTTCCTCTTCAAGAGTGTTTTGGCTAATTCATCTGCTAATGTCAACTAAGTATCTGGTTTCAAGTAATGTCCTTTCTTACTGAACATCTATTTATTTTTTGAGTATGTCTGCTCATTTTTATAGCATATTATTTTGCTAGGACTGTCATAACAAAATAGCACAAACTGGATGGCTTAAACAAAAATTTATTTTCTCATAGTACTGCAAGATGGAAGTGCAAGAAGCCTGGCCAATGTGGTTTCTTTTGAGGCCTCTGTTCTTAGTTTGCAGACGGCCACCTACTTTCTGTGTTCTCACATGGCATCTTCTCTGTGTGCCTGCATCCCTGATGTCTCTTTGTGGGTCCAAGTTTCCTCTTCTTCTAAGGACACATTCAGAGTGGATCAGGACCCACCCCATGGCCACATTTTAACTTAATTACCTCTTTACAGGCCCTGTTTCCCAATAGAGTCACATTCTGAGGGACTGGAGGTTAGGGCATCAAAATATGAATTTTAGAAGGGCACAATTTAGCTCATAGCAATATTGTGTATTATATATGATTCTTAAAATTTTCTTTAAGCATACTAAACGAACTCATTTAATATTCTCTATCTGGACATTCAAATGTCTGTAGTTCACATAGGTCTGATTCTGCTGCTCGTTTCTGATTACTCTGGCTCCCTGTGGCTTGTTTCTTTGTAAATTTTCTGAGTCCTCTTTGTGAACTCATGTTTTTTAGAACTTTTTGCATAAGGATTTTTTAATATCTGTGTTTAAACCATGGCCTACAGAGAATATCTGTGATTTTTCTGCTAAGTGTCTACTGGCACTAACATTCAGGAACACGTCAAAGAAGGTATTTTGCTTGGATGTTTTCGAGCCCTAAAACTGGCATGAACACAGTTTCCAAAGTTCCATGTTGACAGTAATTTCCAGTAGATGTAATTCTCAAGGCATGTTTTTCCTAGGGTACCCACTATAGTCAGAGGTTTTTAGGGTTTCCAGCTTTATAGAAAAAAAATCACAATCTCAACTTTCATCTGGCTCAGATCCAAGCTTTTTTCTCTTATTTCCATTGTTAACTCATTGAAAACAACGTCTGTTCCACCAGAGATTGACAGATAACCTGAGAAAGCTTCAGGGGTGTCCCATGGACAGTTTTTCTGTCTTCGTTTCTTACGACCTTATGACTTTTATTTCGCTTGCTTTTTCACTAGGTCAAATGTGCATTTGTAGAACTGGTTTGTTTGTTTGGTTTTTGTTTTTGTTTTAACTTCATCTGTGTCTTAGGCTTTCTGTATCAGAAGTGTTCCCCTGGAAGGCTAGCCTGTTACATTACCAGGAAGAGAAGTTAAAGTTTACTTTTTATTCTGTGTCATTCTTTTCTAATTATTTCATAAACAGTTACATATGTGCTATGGCTATACATCATATCTTTTACTTCCTATTTCGTCAATCCTGCTGGATAATAGAATATTCAAGCTTTATAAATGAAAGCATTAAAGAATTGTAAAATTGTAGACTACGTGGCAAATTTAACTAATATAGCCATTCCTCATCTAAGCAATTTTTCTTGCTGTTTTGGAAAATAACATCCATTTATTGAGGACTTATTAAAGGTGAGATGCCTTACTCACTGTTATCTATATATTATTTCTCTTCATCTTTAAGGAAACTGCAGGGACAATGTTACTATCCCTATTTACAGACATGACCTTGAGGCTTATTGAGATATAGTGACTTGTCAGAGATCACAGACAGTAGACATCTCACACATTCCTCTAAAATCTTCCATCCTAAATAACTGCCTAAATAATAATCAATACTTAAAATTGTATGTTTTTACATTTATAAAATTCGGCTGAAGTTTGTTCTCTATTAAAGAGTAGCGATGATGGTGATGTATGCTTATAATTATATAAATAATAGTATAACACTTATGAAGCATTATTTCTTATAAGATCTCATATTGCATAAAAGTTTATGAATCCAATTTACTGGTAACACAATAACTACAAGTGAAAGATAATTTAAACATATTTCAATTCAGCTGGTTAAAGTCATTTACATATGAAATTCATTTGTCTTACCTCGACCCTTTTTATTGCTAAATGGATTAGTTCTCATTTTAATAAATCAGCTGAGATATTACAATTATTGTTCTAGTTCAAGGTTAAAAATACATGCAAAAAAAAAAGGATAACAAATTATTCTTTATCTGCTGTATCCCCAACAAGTCTGAATGAAGAGCGTTCAGCAACAGAAGGCACCACAAACCACAACCACTGAAGCCAGTTATCTACTGTGTCTATTTGTAACAGAACTGAATGTTGGAAGATAGACAGGGGTTCCTGGGTATCTGTTGGTTTTTCTGTACTTACTCATTTGTGGATAGTTGGCACATTTTAATGTCTTAAAGAAAAATTCTGTTAAAAACATTCATTTAAGTTGTGTTTACCCAGGTTCAAATTAGAATGTTGATATTTTTAAAATGGTGAATATCATTAAAACAAGATTCTTTTTACGTTTCATTTTTTTACATTTAAAATTTTCCATCTAAGCAACTAGGTAAATCTTGCCAAAGACTAAATATGCCCACAGTTATTAAAAATTAATACAATTTCTTCATTGATTGAACTTTCTGATAGTACCAGAAAATGTGTTCTTTTTATATGTCATTTACAGAATAAATTAAAACAAGAAGCATCCAATATTCACTGGAATGCTGACAGAGATTACAGCTGTACTGAGGAAAATAAAAGTATGGAAAATGATGAAAACATATAAACAAACAAAAACTGACAAAATGAAATTAGTTTAGTGTGCATTAAACTTCCATCAACTTCAACCTAAAGCTGGTAGCCAATAATGTTAGAATCTATATTAATCATTTTATTGTGGTTTCAATCTTAAGGAGCTAAGTGTCTCATAATTTATTATGCTACCTTTAATTGATCCAAAAAATCCACTGGAGTGAAAAATCACTGCACAAAATGTTCTCCATATCATGTTTACTATAGAATACATACTGTTTTTCTTCGCCTGAGGCCAACTCATTTATTTGCAGCAAAGCCCTACCATAAAACGACCAATGTTTAGAGATCAGTAGTATTAATTCTACTCTGCTCAGTGAACTATAGTAGTCTTCTTTGACCATGACAAGCAATGTAGGTCATTATTTACAAAAGAAATTATAAAATGGAATTGCCTCTTTATCATTTTTATAATAATTATATTTAAATAATCAATTAAATTGATCATTTTCAGTGTTTAGTCTCATGTACAGTAGAAATAAAAGGTACAGGGTCAGACATACTTTGTCCATTGCCAGATGCCCAACAACAAACATGATGTGTTTTGCGTATTAGGTTACAATTCATAATTGTTAAAAAAAAAAAAAGAGTAAACTGGGGCATGAATTTAAGTGAATCAGTACAAACCAATATAAAACACTAGCAAGCAAACCATGAAAATGCAGATCTAATAATCAGGAAAGTGTATTAATCTATGAAGGTGCAGATATTAAAAATCATCCATAAAACTTCTATTGAAGTATATCACACATAACAGTCATGGACATAATAATAATGAATACAGAGTTAACAGCCAGCAGAAAATGTCTAAAAGGGATTTAAAATCCACTTCTGGGGAATCCTTTTTATTCAAAATAGAACATTTTATATCAGAGATTCACAAAAGTTTCCCCTATGGCAACAGTCAGTATGATTCTACAGTATCAAAGACTTTCAAGGGTAGCTAGGAAAAAGAAATTAGTGTAATCAGCCGGTGAAAGCTGCCTGGTTGTGCAAAGTAAACTGCATTATACAAGGAAATGAGCAATCCCTTGATGAGCTTCCACAAATAAAAGGCACATCAGCTCAGAAATGAATTCCTCATTAAATGAAAATGAAAATGTCTTATATCTGAATACATTTATAATGGCATATTACATTCAGAATAAATATTTTATTTTTAAAAACCTGGAAACAGTTAAAATGAACTGTAGACATGCAGTTTATCAGCCACTACTGATCAAAGGCAGATGTTATAAAACTGCTATCTATATTCACATAGCACTCCATGGTTTCAGCCTAGAGTACTCCTAAGGTCCTTGCTAACATCTAGATGCTAGGATTTCCATATTTTATATCAGTTAGCAGAAGGTGGTCAGAGGATTCCACTACTAGTCCTATGCAAACTCTGTATTTCTACAGGACAGTTGTATATTTTAGAAATGCAATCTCCTAATTGAGCATCCGAGAATTTCTTCATCAGAGAATTTCTGCCGAATTTACCCCATACTGTATTTAATTAGATTACATAAAGGACAGACTTTATTTAGTCTTGAATCATCTAGAAAAGATGAAACACATGTGAAAGAAAAGAAGAAAGATTTTTTTCAAGAGATTTATTCAGGTATTTCACTGTAGTCATAATATGGTTTCTGGCATGTCAAAACCTCCTTGATGAGCTAGTTTACTTAAAGATTTATTTCTTTGTGGATATGATAACCTTGTAATTAGGCAGAAAAGAAAAAGATGAGTGATAATAAAGATGACCTCAAGTGCATGTATAAATTTTGGAATATGCTAGTCTTTTTGCACATTAATATGTGAAGTCAAGGGATCAAGTTGCAACACTGTTTTAGGGCTTTACATGGTAAGAGCTGTGATCCTAGGTCTGACAGTGAATGAGGACATGTAAAGTCCAGAGTTTCAAATAGTGTCACTGATAAAGAATCAACAGTGCTAACTTTTGCAGAATGAATGAAATTTGCAGATACTCTTCTTAGGAAATTATAGGAAAAGAAGTCTGATTATCTTTGCATATTTAAGTCAGATAGTATAAGAAATCTTTGTTTGTTTCTGCTTCCTGGAACTTTAAAACATACAGGATTTCATTTAATTTGCCTAATTCCTCATTTTAATTGATAATGTTGTTTAGAAACTATCTTGTTACTCTCTATAAGGTCAATTTCACAGACAATGCTAACCAGATATTATCATGTTTCTCCAGGTGAATTCTGTATACATGGAACTTAACATCCATTAGGTATTTAATTTTGAGTAATATTTTCAGGGTAATATTGAAGATTCCTTTACTAGTAACATGATAAATATATTCTATGGCAGTTCATTCATGCTAAGCATAATAGTTCTTGAAAGCTGCTTGAATGTGGAAACTTCTTCAGATACTTGTATTTAGCACACAAGTTAACACTTATAAAATACTCCTCAGTGTTCCAGGAAAACAGTAACTAACTTTTGTTTTAAATCTAAAGTCTTAAAATTTCTATTAGTCCACCTTATCTCACTAAGTTTTTCTTTACAGTGGCCATCCTATCTTGGGGTAATACATTTTCTAGTAATCTTCTTGCTAAAGTGGACAATACTTAGTCATTCTAGATACATGGGAGCTAAACTGAATATGTGATTTGGATTTGGTCTTTTTCCTTCTTAGACTTTATATTTTAGTAAGGAAGACATGATAAAAAAATAAAAAGTCAAAAGTGAGTATATAAATAAGATAATGTCATGTACTGACAGGTAAGTAGTATCCTTGTACAAATGGAGAATAAATAGGCGTGACTATTTTGGAACAAGTGGATAAGGGAAGAAGTTACTATTTGAGCAGAGGCAGACAAGAGGGAAGAAGGTGAGACTTCTTTTTATCCAGGGAAAGAGGTTTTTAAGAAGAGCTGGAAACATGCTTAGCATGTTTGAGAAACAGAAAAAAAAAAAAGTCAAGTGTTTAAACTATAATGGGCAAAAGGAAAAAAAAAAACCAAAAAATAAGGGATGGTATTTGAGTGAAGCAGGAACCAGATCATCTAGAGGAGAGTAGTTCATCGAAAGAATTGGAATAATTTAAGAGATTTGTAAATAAGATTTTTATATTAAAATAGTCACATTGACTACCGTATGAAAGAATATACCATGGGTAGGAACAAAAATAGCAGAAGTGAGACAAATTAGGAGACATGCACAATCAAGGCAAGAGACTGTGGTTGCTAGGTTGGTTGCGGTAACAGCAGTGAAAGTGATTAAAATAGACTTAGGATATATTTCAATGCAGCATCATTTTATAAAACTGAAAATACCTGGAAAAGAACAGGTCTGAGTGCAATAATCAAATGTTGAGCTAAAGCCATATTAAGATTAAGATGCCTGCTAGATCTAAATGGTCATATCAAGGAGAGGTTTAGATAGGTAAATATGGAAGTTCAAGCAGGGGATTAAATTTAGACATTTTTGATGTTTTTAACACTACACATCCCAGGGAAAATGAATATAAAGGGACAAAAAGATGTTCAAGGTCTAAGCCCTTAAGCATTACAACATTTAAAGATTCCAAAAAGAAGGAGGATTCCTGCAAAGAAGACTAACATAGTGGTCAGTGAGATAGAAAGAGAGTTGAGTATAGTGACCTAAAACTCAAATTAAAAAAAAAATAATATTTGAAGAAAGATAGCATGATTAACTGCTGGAGAAACATCAAGTATTATGATAGATTTGGTCACTGGGTCATCAGGCTTGGCAACATGTAGACACCACAATTATTAATAAAGATGACTTTGGGGAATTTGGTGAGAAGAAAATCTACCTGGAGCAGACATGAAAAAAAAACAAAAGGATGAAACATTAGTAGACTTTCCAAAATATAACTGAAAAACAATTGCAAATAGCATGGTCTCATTCAAAACATAGGCTTTTACTACTGGAAAAGGCTAGTTTATATTTTTTTAAGTTTTCATCATTCAGCCAGAAAATTGATTATAATAGTAAATAGATTATAATGTCATTTGACCAAGAAAACTAAACCATACAAAACTGTAACTGATTTGAAGAATGTCAAATCCAATTTATCAGTCATGAAAAAAGAAAACACAAAGATGAAAGTATAATTTAGGAATGTTTTGGAGAACAATTATACATCATGAATAACTGGTTCATTTAGAAGATGAACTCTAAAGAATTTTATTTAAAATATTTAAAATATTGTTAAAATTTTTCTTTTTGTTCAAACTAGGCTTCTTCCTGGTGTGTCTTTCCTACCACAATTTTCATGAGGAACTTAATTTTTCAGTTTTATCGAGGTATACTGACAAGTAAAATTGTAACATATTTAAAGTGTACAACATGATGATTAGATATACACAGACATTGTCAAAGGATTCCCACAATCCAGTTAACACATTCATCACTTCATGTTTTACCTTTTTTGGGTATGTTAGAGAATGTATTTTTTAATGTACTGTTGAACTTAGTTTGTTAATAATTTGTTGAGAATTTTTCGTCTATGATCACCAGGTATATTGGCTTGTGTTTTCTTTTCTTGTAGTGTCCTCGTCTGGCTTTGGTATCAGGGTGATGCTGGCCTTGTAAAATGAGTTTGAAAGTGTTACCTTCTATTTTTTGGTATGGTTGAAGAAGGACTCGTCTTGCTGTCTATTTTTCCTTTCAGATCTGTTAATACGTGCTTTGTACATTCAGGTGCTCTGAAGTTGGTGCAAGAGGAATTTGATTTGCCTTTGAAGTTCAAACTCATATTTCTTCCTAAAAATTTCCCTGACACTGCAAGTCAAGGGCTGTCGCCTGTCTGTTCCATTGAGCTTCTCTGTATGGGTCTTCATATTATCTTGCCACATTGCTTTAATTATTCGCTAGCACGCCTTGTTTCCCCTCCAGAGTGCCAGCCCTTCATATGATAGGTTTGAATTCTTTTCAACCTTGTGATTTGGTATTAATGACTGACCCAATAGCCTTCTAGGCTCACAGTAGATGTCTAAAAACTATTGGATAAATTAATTCATTAGTTAATTAATTGTTGTCCTGTGAAGTCCTCTAAGTACAGGGCAAAAAGACAAAAGAAATAAATGAGTCTATTCATAATTTTAATTTGCTCTAATTGTAATAATAAATTTAATAATCTATTTTCAAAACAATATCTAATTATCTTTACTGAAATTTTCAGAATGTTTCTATAACATTCTAGAGAAAAATTGATAAAGTTTATTAAGGGAAAAAATTGTGGAGTCTGTGGTTTCTGCATTTGCTGATTTTCTTCAGTTTTCTTGTTATTGTAATTTTTTACTCTATTTATATTTTCACATGTATTTTCTTATTTCCTTAGTTAAATATTAAAATATTTAAGCCATCTATGTACTCAGTAGCAATCTTGACCATTAAAATATGTTATTTCCAATTCAGTATTTATTGGATACATAAACATATAGGGAAATAGCCAAAATAATATTGTGCTACAGGCCTGTACAAATCCAATTCAAAAAGATGCACTGTGTGTTCTCACAAAGCCTACATTTAAATTGGAAAACAAACATTATAATTTAGCTGAATAGCAAATTTACTCACAAAACTCAGATTAGTAAAACATGGCATCTTTATCCCCAGTAATTTAATCTTCTGAGCTGCAGGAGGGGACAGGATGAAATGCTATTTAAAAGAGTCAATTAATGGTATATCAGACTTTTCTGATTTGCATAGTATCATTTGAATAAGTATGTAATCACTTCAGAAACAAGGTCTTTAATGGGACTATTTTCCTTTTCCCATTTTCCTCCCCAAGATGAATTCCTGTTACAAGAGAAAGCATAAGTCTTTGGAGGGCAGAGAGTATAGGGTGGAAGAAGGGTCTTGATCTGCTCTTGGTCCTTAAGTGAGCCAGTCAGCTCTTCAGTGGGACTCCTGACTCTTCTGATCCTTACATGTAATTAAATGATACTGTCCAGGGTTTCTCTCCAGTTTCTTTGCTGGTATCTACACTGGTATTTGCTCCTGGTAGGATTCAACCTGTAGTCTGTTCTCTCAGCATGGCGAACAACACAGTAAGTTGACCATCTGCCCTAGATGACTGATTTAACTCAGCTGTCTTTGGCACTGTATTACTCCAAGATCTGACGATGATTCTCATTAAGTTTCAAGACTTGATGGCTCATTCTATAGCTCTAGGACAAATACGCACTCTGCCTATATGTGAACACTCATTCTGGCAACTCTTCAATAAATCAGTTACTTTATACTTTCCCCACAGGAAACGTGGATCTTGTGATCTCCTTTCATGATACATAGGAATCAGGGATGGGGCAAGAAGGGCAGGCTGTCTCTGCTCAACCATGCCTGGCACTCTCTGTGACCCCAGGTTGCCAGGGAGTCTTCTCTAGACTGGAATTCTCTTCAGAGTTGAAAATTGACGTCAGATCAAACTCTCTCATGATTTATATACAATATATATAGCACATACACTCCTCTTTTTTATTGAGGTATAAATGACATATAACATTATATTAATATACTAAAGACACAACATGATGATTTAATATTTCCATATATTGTTATATAATCACCACAATAAGTCCAGTTAACATCCATCACCACACACAGTTACAGAATCTTTTTTTCTTGTGATAAGACTCAATACAGTATTTTAACTGTAGTTATCATGCTGTACATTACATGCCCATGATCTACTTATTTTATAAACTAGACTTTTTACCTTTTGACCCCCAGGACCATTTTGCCTACATCCACCCCTGCCATCTGGCAACCATCAATCCGTTCTCTGTATCAATGAAATAGTTTTTTTGTTTTCCTTGTTTTTTAGATTCCATATGTAAGTGAGATCATATGGTATTTCTCTTTCTCTGTCTGACTGACTTCACTTAGAATAATGCCATTATGGTTTTTGCAAATGACAAGATTTCATTCTTTTTTATGGCTGAATAATGTTCCTGTGTGTGTGTGTGTGTGTGTGTGTGTGTGTGTGTGTGTGTGTGTACACCTCACATGTTCTTTATCAATGAAACACAGATGGACACTTATGTTGTTTCCATATCTTGGCTATTGTAAATAATGCTGCAATAAACATGAGGTACATCTATCTTTTCAAGTTAGTGTTTTCATTTTCTTTAGATAAATACCCAGAAGTAGAATTGCTGGATCATATGATAGTTTTCCTGATGAATAATGTACCTACACAACACTCTTCTTCAGTCTGAGTCCAAAGAAGTGAAATCTAGAGAAACGTGCCTCATAGTTGTTTCCTTAACCTATACCACTTTTCCTTACCACAGTCCACTGGGACTGAGGGGCAAACTTTACACAATTTCTTCATTCTGAAAAAATTTTCCATACATCGAACTCACCCACCTCTTTTTAGTAGGCTTTCATCTTGCTTTCCTCCCTGCAGGATTAACATTAGTAAAAATGCTAAAAGAAATGCAAACTCACCAATAAAATAAAACACAAAAAATAGTTCCCTTATAACAAGACCATGATTACAGAATGAATTGTGGTGTATGAGTATGGCTCTCTTCCATCTTGAGTATGGGGCTTTGAAATGAATTTCTTCATAGCCCTTTATTTTCAATATTTTTATCTTATTTATTTATTTACAATTGCTACTTCTGGTGTCTGGACTCATTTTTTTAAAATCATCAATGGTTGGAATATTAAAAAAAAAACAGAGTCAAACTAGAAGATTTCTCAGTCTTTTTCTACCTATCAGCCTGAGGCTACAATGTGAATAATTAGAGCCCTTTAGATTATTCTCTTCTTCCAAGGCGGTGTTCTATGGCCCTATCCATTTTAAAGTGTTTAATTTGAGATTAATTATAGCCATCTATAATAAGGTCATGGTGTTTAAGTTTTACACTACGAACTGATCGAGATAATTATAGAATTTAACATACATAAAATAAAAAATACTGGCATTTTTGTCTGTTTCATAAATTAGACTACTTAGAGAGTAGAAGCAACAAAAATTTTATGTAGAATATTGACAAATTAATTTTGTATTTTTTATTAAATACCTAGTCTATCTATGATTTAAAAATTTCTGAGTAGAACTGCTTAACAATGTTATAATCCAGAAACAGGAAACTATTTTTTCCTCTAAATTCAACATAATTACATTTTTACTGATCATTCAGCTAAAAGGCTAAATGTCAACTTTCCAAAAGTGAAAAATAGTTAATTCATTCTGCACTTAAAATTTTGGATTACTCTGAGGTATGGGGAAAAAAAGCCTATTAATTATTAGAATTACTTGTAAGGTGAGATATTTGGATCCTCTCCAATTTTATGATTATATGAGCCCATAAAATCATTTGATTGATTGTGGTTTCTTTAAAAATTCATAATACCCGATGTGGTTCACATTCATGGAGTATCTTCTGATGGGGGGGAGGTATTTTTCATAGCATCATTATTATCCATAATATTAAACTGCCATTTTTTTAGTACTGTATTAGGCAATGTAGTCAGTTTTTTATATAGAGTCCTAACAACTACCTTACCATTTTTTATTCTTATCCAAATTTTATAGGTGAGAAAGTTTTATCTCAGGAAAATTAATTAACTTATGTTAGATTCTTCAGTTACTGAACAACAGTTATTTAAGATTTCAACTCACCTTACATGCCTGACTCCAAAGCCCAGTCCTTCTAGCTACACATTGCCACAGCAATTGAATAATTGCTGAGAATATTTTTCAAGAAGATATGATAATATTTCAGACTTCCCATACTGGACAGACTAATAAGATTAGTAAAACTTCCTCTTAAGGACAAACTTCTCTGCTGGGCAAGCACGTAGGATGCAGGGACATCAAACCAAGAGGAATAAAGCTAGACTAGGAGTCACGGAATAAGTAGAAATGAACGGGCATTTACTTCGCCTCTAGGAAGACTCCTCTGCCCCCACGAATGCTGATTTTTTGTTTTCATGTCACTCTTGTGCTAACTGTTTTGTTTTTTAGCTCTTGCCTCACTTGATTGCAATTCCTTGTATCCGGATAATAAAATTCATTAGCCAATTGCTACTTACTTCACCTGTTACTTACTTTTATTCCCTGGCCCTGCCCTTTAACCTTTACTCCTAATTAATAGCAGGTTTTCTGGTTTTTGAGTATCATAAACTGAACCTTGAATGCACCCAAGAGGGACACATAGTGAGTAGAGAAAGCTGCTTTGTCAAATGAGCCTTTGGGAACAGCAAAAAGGGACAATTCAATAAAACCTACGTGGAAAAATTCTCACAGTATAAGGAATAGATGTTTCTTAAATTGCCTGTATGGATGGATAAAATATTGGGTAACTGATGGACCTGCCCACTCCCCAGTATTTTGGCAGTGTGTGAGTTACCAAAACAAGACAGAAGCCCAGGTAAAGCTGCTGCCTGGTGGGGAAAGGCAAATTAGCACCACGAAGGTACCACTTCTACAAGGATCTGAAATAAAAATCAATTGAGTTTGACTTCAGATGAGAAACTTACATTTCATTGTGCCTGAGTGATTGGCCAGAGAATGTCACTACTGCATTTATATTTACACCTCTCTCTATAGCCAGAGACCCACTAGAAACCAGATACGGAGCCAATCCTGGCATAGTATGAAGCCTAGATCAGAGTTAAAGTCCCTTAAATATTTCAGAATGAATAAATAAATCTTCTGTTTGGTTCCTGAATTTACTATAGAATCATAGTTTTTACACTGTTTTTAGACAAGAAACAATTGGTTCAAACAAAGTCTCACTCAGAATGATAAAAGGTAAAAAAGAGTAGGTTATTTATACTGGAGATAATTTATTAAGCACACAATTTATTTCAAATCTCATTTTATCTATAAATGTCAAATTAATTTATCCTTTCTTTTTTCCAAAGTCACATACATCTTTCTTTTAATAAAATAATCTTAAAACTTATTTAGTAGATGTCTTTTTTATAATGAAATCTTAAAAATAGCTCCCAACATATAAAAGTGATGAACATATTTCAGAAACTCCTCTGAATCTGATTCTTTAAAGGAAAATAATTCATTATTTGCAGAAGGCTTATTAGAATAAATCTTCAAGAGTACCAGGGTCCAGGGAAAATTGCTATTTTCATGTAAGAAGTTTATTTTATAATAGTTATTGATAGAAAATTGATGCTTCAGGAAATTACCATTTTTCTGTTATGGCTTCGGTTCTTCCTTGGCCCACTTTTCCAAGGGGACAGGAAGAGGAAAAGGATATTTTACCAAAATCCTTGAAGAGCAGGAAAAGGTTCTGGTCTGTTCAGTCTAAAATATCAACACCAAAGGTGAAACATAGTTCTGTGTGCTTGCTTTCCCATTTGCCAGGGATATGAATAAACCAATTATTCTATAAGAATAAACATATTCATACATTTTTCATTATAAAAACTATCACACTTTCCAAAAGTGAGTCCCCTCTTAGGTGGGTATTAGAAATTCCTATCAAGACTTATTTTTAGCCCAGGATATCAATGAACACATAAATGAGCTATTGTCCGCTTTTTCATCACTGGGGATAAAATAATACAGCACTTCTAGGAATGAGACCCAATAAGAGAAAGTGCTTGCTTTCTGCAACTATTGTGTAGATCTGTCTAAATTAAATACCCAGCCTTCTTCTATTAAATCTCTTCAAAGCTACTTGCTATCCTGTTTCCTCAGTTTAGGTGTGATGAGAAACAGACTCAGGGGTTGTGAACTTGCCTGGGATGAAAGATGTCATGTGACTAAAATATTCTGTGATTAATGTACATTCATTTTGCTTTTGATAGCACTCGATGTTGATTCAAGTTTTTGAGGTAATTAAAAACCTGACTCGGTGAGTTACTGCTGTGTGTAGTTTGAACTGCTATGATCTCTGGAATATTTTGTGCCCACATGATTTAAGGAATTGGCTTGAAGTACGTGACTTCAGCTCTTTTGCTGTCTCCTATTCCAAAGTCCAGCTAATAAAGAACACCCTACTTGAACTT
The DNA here is from genome assembly GCF_009834535.1 of Camelus ferus. Taxonomy (NCBI): domain Eukaryota; kingdom Metazoa; phylum Chordata; class Mammalia; order Artiodactyla; family Camelidae; genus Camelus; species Camelus ferus. Next base: position 76,784,062 of record NC_045701.1, on the reverse strand, counting down.
AAGCATTAGCTTTTTCTACTCAGCGACCCCTTAGAAATGCATAAGGTGAGAACCAAAAGAGACTGACAGCTGCCTAGGAGAAGAGGTAGCTCCAAGAGCTATCCCAAGGTTGCAGGAATTGACTTGAGTCCTTACTGTGTGAGAACCTCAGAGCTCATGCCTGTATGTATGTACGTTCCCTCACATCTGTTTGTGAAACCTCCCCTGTCCCTACTCCCTGCTTCATTTCAGAATTCATGGGTCCTGTATCCGTATTGCCTTAGCACATTTTAAAGATGAAAAAGTACATCTGTTAGTAGGTATTTGATCCTGCATTGTGTTATGGCTAGTTTATGTTTTTTGTTTGTTTGTTTTTTGCCACTACTGTGTGAGTCCTAATGAAGAGGTTAGAAACTATCACTTATCATTTGGTTTATCATTTCTTAACTGTCTATATGACAACCCATATCCCACAAGACAGAAGACAGTACCTGTTTGGCCTACAATGAAAGTAATCAAATTCATATTGAATGATCTCTGATCACAAGGAGTTTATAAAACACTGAAAGAGACAAGGTAAAGTATTTAATTTTCCCCCATATACTACTGACTTTAAGTACAAAAGGAGATAGAGCAATTATACCATCTATTCAAAACACCATTTAAAAAAATTAATACCAGAAGTATCAGTTCTGTCTATATATTGTCTGTATCCCCCTTTACTAGTTCCGTTAACATTTCTTAATTTAAAAAATTCTTATTACTCTAATGTATGTCTAGAATTATAACTTTTGGAATTTCCTCATTCATAAATTTAGGTAAGAGGACTGCATTTTCCTTTGCTGTAAACTTCAAGTAATTGCCCACTTATGAACCTCAATATTCTTCAAAATTTTTACTATCAGAATGTTGTAAAAAAAATAATAACAACCATGAATATAATTTACTCCCCATGCCATGGACTTTAGAGTTTGTCTCCTCACTGAGGTTCCTGATTTCCTAAGACTCAGTGTTTCCAGAACCTCCCATCCTCCTCCTTTGATCTAATCTGCCTCTCAACCCCTTCCTTTCTCACCGTGTCCAAGGTAGAGTCAGTCTTCCAAAACCATTAGTTCTCTTTCACAGATACCAGAATATAGTAACGTCAGTAAAGTCTCAGTGTCAATGAATTTTTTTAACAAGAGGTAAAATTTTGAGTTTGCTTTTACTTAGTTCATCTTTCATGATACGTTACATTTCACAGTCAAAACTTGCCAGTTCAGTTTCATGTTTATACTCTATCTATCCATCTATCTATCTTTTTATCTACCTATATCTCACTCTCATATTTCTTAATTTAAGCTAGCATATAAAATGAGTTCATTCCTTAAACTGTTGTTTATATCATGCATCTAACACAAATGTTACATATTATTTATACCACCAAAGTTATCCTTTACAAAGGGACTAATTGAAGCTCGACTTTTTTTTTTTTTACTCACAGACACTATTAAATCTGAGTTATAATTTACTAGTAGAAATAAATAATTAAGTGCTGGATTATTGAATACCAGGTGGAGAAGAATGAGCTCCATCGGTTGGAGGAAGACTACCCCCGTGCAAATGCCTGGTGTGAGCCAGTATTACTTATAAGCGCAGAAAATCTGAAAATATCATTATGGAAGGAATGTACCCCGTGGTTGCTATAAGGGAAGCAGAGCCTTGGTTTTCCCCTTCACCTTGAAGTCAACCTGTTCAATGTCTGCTATTCCCCAACTCCAGAAAGGCATTACAAATGTGATTAAAAAATGATTTTGTTGGAAGTCTGACAGAACAGTTCCTACTGAGAAAGCAGGCACAGTAAAAAGGAAAATAGTTTAAGACACATCATATTAGTAGAAAATAAATTTACAAAGAAGACTTGAATTATTTTCAACAAACTTGAAACCTGAGTTACTGTGAACTGAAAACACTGGAAAACTTTGTGGTGATGACAATTTGGGCTAACAGCTAAGCAGGTCACGTGGCAATCAGATGCTCATGATTTTTCTCACCACCACTGAGTTAGTAAATGCTAGTAGTCTCCCAGAAGAGGCTGTTCTTGGGAAATTTCCAAAGTAAAGAAGTTAGAATAAGTATCAGAGATCATGTTTGCTTATTTACACAAAGCTTTGGAACCCTTTGTGGTTCATCCTTTCTAAATTATTACCAAATTTTGCTCGTGCTGAGAAGCTCCCTCACTCTAAGAGTCTCACACTTTATTTTAAACCCCAGAGCCTTAAATTAAACCCAGTATTTAGTGTATTTCAAGTCCCTCAAGAACAGAGGCTCTGCTATCCAAGCTCCAGCCAGTTCCTGGGAAACGTCCAAGTTAAAAAAAAAAAAAAAAAAAAGCCAGAATTTTATGTTCACACCAATCAATAATTTTCCATTCAATTTATTATTTTATGTTCTTTTCCCTGCCTTTCTTTGGATTTTTTTAAGATTTTATTTTATCTTTAATATTTTTCCTCGTTGGTTATTAGGAGTTTAATTAGAAACTGTCCTACAGGGTTTTTGTTTGTTTTTGTCTACTTGCCTTCTTTAAGCTTCTTAGATCTGTGGGCTTATTGTTTTCATCAAAGTTCAGAAAACAGTGTCTTAATTTTTACAAATGTATACATATGTATGTATGTATGTATATTTCCTAAGTATTCACCTCTGGCAACTCCTATTTCAGGTATGTTAAAATGCTTTATATTGGCTTATAAGTATCTTCATTTTTAAAATTTTCCCTATGCTTCTCATCAGCTAATTTATATTGCTATGTCTTCAAGTTTCCCACTCTATTGCACTGCCTAATCTGTTACTAATCTCATCCAATTAATTTTTAAATAATATTTAAATTTTCATGTCTAGAAGTTCTTTCAGTTTTTTAATCTTTTATTTCACTAGTTGTTCATCTTTTCCTTTAAATATGTGAACGTGGTAATAACAGTTTCAATATCCTGTCTATTTATGCTATCAGCCAGTCATTTTTGGAACTGGTTTTAACAATTGACTTTCCCCTTGTTTTACTGGACGTTCAACATTGTGAACTTTATGCTGTTAGGTGCTGAATTTTCTTCTGTCTCTTTAAAGAAAATTGAACTTTTTTTTGATAGTTTGTTATTTTTTTCTTAGCCAGTTTGAACTGCTAAAACAAAATACCATAAACCTAGTGGCTTATCAACAATATACATTCATTTCTCACAATTCCAAAAGCTGGGAAGTCCAAGATCAAGGTGTCAGTGTCTGAAGAGAGCACTCCTCCTGGTTGCAGATGGCTGTCTTCTTGCTGTATCTTCACATGGTGGAAAGCACGCCAGCTAGCTCTCTCATCTCTTCTAATAAGGGCACTAATTTCATTCATGAAGGTTCCATCCTCATGATAGAATGGCCTCCCAAAGGATCCACAACGAAATACTATCACACTGGGGATTAGACTTCAGCATATCAATTTTGAGGGAACCCAAACATTCAGTCCACAAAACTTGTGGTTCAATTTTTTTCCTTTTGAAGTTTACTTTTAAGCTTTGTTGGCCAGATCTTGCATAACTTACAGCATATCTAGCAGAGCATAGCTGAACCCCACTACTAAGGTGTCGCCCTTCTAGGGTCTCTGCTAAATGCTCTGAGTGATCAGTGAGGACTTTTCACTTGGACTGCCTAGAATTTACTGCCTTGATACCCTGTGTGAGCTAGGAATCACTCAGCTTCCGTGTCTCAGGTCTTTTTGCTCAGCATCAAATCTCTTCCCATTATTCCACCATGCTTGGAAAAGAAAATTCCTTTAATTTGTAAAATATAATTTGGACTATTTCTGAATCATATCTTATTTAACCCTTAAATGAATTTTTTATTTACACATGTAGTTTTAATTCCCCAAAACATACTGTTTTATTTTATCGCCTTTCATGGCAGTGTGCTTCTTTAGTAGAATAAAACATCACTTTGAATCTCCCTTAGGATATTTATTAGAGTTTTTTAAAAAAGTATCTTCCAGTTGCTTGATAACTTTTGGTCTCTATGATTGGTTATCCTATTGTTTATCATACTCCTTTACCCTTGTTTTATTGGTGTTCTCAAATATTTGTCCAATACAATTTCGAGGAATTTGGTTGATTATGGTAGAGATTTTGTTTCAATGTCATCAGTCCTCACTTTCAGATTTGTAGAAAAAAATGTAGGCATGAAGGTTTTTGTGTCTTCTCAGACCAAAAATAAAAAAAAAAGGAAAAGAAAAGAAAAGAAAATTCCAGCCCTAATCATTTCAGTATCTTTAGGATATGAGTATATGTTTAGCTTAGGCCAAAAAAGACTGTAACCATTGGGCAGATCTACAAGTGCACTGAGGAGAGTCGACTAACCCAGCTGTTCCCTGGAAATCATAATCAACTCAACAGCTAATGAGTACATTCTTTATAATACACTTTATTTATAATAATGTTGAATGATGTATATAGCTGTTCTCCACCCCTGGCAACACAAGAACATAGGTTTGAAGCTTAGCAGGACTTTTTTTGGACAGTGAAGAAAATTTCCAAACATTTTCTGGGCTGTGATTTTCTCTATTCAGTAGGTTGTCATTTATTGAAATTCTATTCCTATTCTGCTAGTGGTTTCTACTGTTCATTCTGTGCATAACATTGGATATATTCTATTTAATATATATTTGCTGTAATTTCAGTTGGGAGCAAAAAAAGCCATTTGTCTGTGTGCACTCTACCATCTTGAACCTGATGCCCAGATTTCCAATTTTTAAATACATTTTAAAAACACGTCCTATATAAAGGGGATTGTTCTCCCAGTGTTCGCTATTAAACGCCCACCTCTAATTTCTTATGCTATAATAGCTTGTATTTGCATACCACTTATGTTTCACTGTGTCTGGGAGTTTACTTTCTGCTTGATTAAATACATAGGATAGTATATGTGCACTAAAAATGATTTCCTATTGGGTCAACATGGACATCTTTCTCTATAACTTAAATACCCCTCTGGCTGTAGCATCTTAACTTTTACGGCTTAAACATTTTGTGCCGTTTTCACTGCAGGCTTAACTTCCAGCGCTTTTTACCGGAAAAGTGATTTTCCCACTGATTAGTGGGTTTGTATTTTCCAGAATGGGCAATGTTTACAAAAATATTAAAAAGATGAACAGTGATTAAGAAGCTAAGTTTTTCTATTTGTGAAACTAAGAAATTATACTATCTCCTCCCTAAAGTGGTGTGCAATACAAATTATTTTGACCAAGTAAAGTTTAAATTTTTATGTTCAAAAATACTTATTTTTCAAGTTAACAATTTTAAAATTAAAATATACAGACATTACGTATAAATATATCATACTTATAAATTTATAAATTAAAATATAAAATAGATTAAAATAAACTACAAGATAAAGCGAGCATGTCATCGTTTTTCCTTTTTATAATAATTTCTAGTTATTTTATTCTGCTCTGTATGTCATCCTTGAGAACTTTTTCTTTGGAATCACAGAGAAGGAAATTATATATGTGGGTTAAATGTCTTATTTTGTCCCTGAAGAACCAAAATAAATTATTTACTGCTGATAACATATATGTAGAAAAGAGATATCATCACAAAATGTAAAAATTAAAGGGCCAATTTTGTCTTAATCCTAACATGTAACTGCAGAGGATATTAATTAAAACTCATTAGACTAAATTACTATAGAAAGGAATTACTATCCATGAAATCTATGACATCAAGTAAACTATCTTAAGAAATGATAAACTTATTGTGGAGGTTACATAAAATATGCTTGGACAAAATATTAAAGATCATCCCTAAACAATCAAGTTTAAGGAAATACACTAAATTCAGCCTGTTTCATCTATAATTTTTATATCATGATGAGTCTAGTATGCAAATGACTGTAAAACCATAACTACAGGAGTTGATTATCACCTTGGTGAGTGTTCATGAAGCTAATAACAGTTATTGTCCATTTACGCTTGTCATGCATAGATTACCTACTGTAAGAAAATCCCAAGGAATTGGCTGTCTTACAGCCAATTATCAGGATACTGATAACACAGTATCCTATGTCAACTTTCACTAAATAATTAACATAATAATTTCAAATATACTTCATACTCTTCTTGTCCTTTGTAAGATTTCATAAATAAGGTAAACATTTCCTATTGCAGCCATTCATCAATTTTAATGTCACTTTTATTTGTAAAGAAGTCATCTAAAGTTCAGTTAATTATTTAATGTTTTATACATAAACGATAAATGATTATTAAATGATTCATTTGTTAATCCTATTTTTCGAAAAGGCAATCCAATTCCCTGTAATGTCAAAAGAAATGGATCATATTTAAATAAATACTCCAATAAGAAATGCCTTCTTCTGTTCTTTATAAGATGGAATAGAAATAAAATTATCCAACAGCTACACAACTGCTATTGATAATACCATCGATAACACCAACGGCTAAATATATCTTATTAAAATTACTGTTTTGTAACAATCATCCAAGTATTATTTTTCAACGTGTTCTATTATTGTTCACAAAGTCAACATTATTGATTATGCCTTAGATCAGTTTCTCTCTGCTTAAATAAAATTATGTTGGCTACTCTCTGACCACAGATTAGGCTAGAATGAAATTAATGTTTAAAATCAATTTTATTCCAGTAACTGTACTATTTGATCTTCTTATTATAATAAACATGTTTTTCAATACTCATTAAAATTAAGTTGCTCTGTGGTTTTGATTCTTAGTAGAAACACCATTTTACATTTACTAGTGGATAATGACTTTGTGATCCTTCACTTTGAGTCCAATTCAAATTCATTACTATTTTGATCATAAATTCCTCAAATGCCTACAAATTCTACTATTAGGAAGTGATGGGAGCTCAGGTAAAGTACCTATGACTGCTCTTTGAAATGTCCTTAGTAAGGATACATTTACATCAGACACACGCATTCAGAAATAGCTCTTCTTTCTTAACTTTTTAAAAGAAACCATCATCAACTTTCATCCTTATTTATATAGGTTTTTCTGCTCACATCTTGTTACTTAAATGGCCACTTTTCGACTTTGGCAACTGGATCTTATTTTCTCTTCTTAAGGACAAATTACTGAATTCATCCAGTAGCTAAGATTCCTTATGGATTGTGTGCTGTGATATCTTCCTTTATTTAGTTGAGATGTGTTTTTAGAATCCATTAGCAGAGGCTCAGAGGTATATTTCAAAGTAGTAGGCACATGTTTACAGTTCAGATTTTCAGGGTGAGTATTCAACATTCAGATATACTCTATAATATTTACTAGGCAATGCATACAGTTTTATGATGGCTACAATGTGAGTAGTTCCTCTGATTATATAAACTTTTTATGCTGAATCTACAAAAGCACATCTTAATTACCTCACTATGAAGGTTATTTAAATTTATGAAGGCCAAAACCTCTGAGACTCGAAAAAAAGATTTTCAGAAACCAGAAACCTCAGCTGTGGTATGGGGAAGCAGTCAGGGTGAGGGGAGGGTGAGGTTTTGGTGGTAACAGATAAACTCTAAAGGAGCCACCAACAAGTAAACTCAGTTGAGACGCTTTGCTAGCCACAAATGTGAACATGTTGTTTACTAGTTAACTCTTTTTATCCATTTAAGGACATACCTTAGTCTGCCCGAGCTGTCATAAAAAATGGCCATATACTGGGTGGCTTAAAAATAAAAATTTATTTTCTCAAAATTCTAGAGGCTGAAAACCTGAGATCAGGATGCCAACACGGCTGGGTTCTGGTGAGAGCTTCCGAACTTGCAGATGGCACTAATATACAATATGAGGTACTAATCCTATCCTGAGGTCTCCATCCTCATGACCTCATGAAACCCATATTACCTCTCAAAAGCCCCGTCTCCAAATACCATAATATTGATGGTTATGGCTTCAACACAGGGATTTCAGGGGGGGCACAAATACTATTCTTAACAGAACATTCATGTCCTTGGGAAATTAATCATCAGGCAAATATAGAACTACATAATTGGTAAACAATTGAAGTTTATGCCAAAATATTATTTTTATTTAGGCATAGTTTTTGCTATATTTTGCCACTTCATTGCCCTCCCTTTACTGTTATCTCATTGAGCAAATTTATGGACTCAGATATTAGTTCAAGACTAGAACAGTACCTCAGCATACACTTTAGAAGAAGGTTAACTCACTATACAGATATCTCCAACCAGAAAACACATCCCCCATTATAGCAGCCCATAAAATAGATAAATCAACCCAAAAACTGAATCATTCTCCCAACTAAGCAGTAAAAATTAATGCTTACAAATCATAAGAAGAGCAATGCTTTCTATTTTTCCCAAATCAAATAAAGTACTCCCTTCACAACATTTATAACACTCTAGGGTCTAAATTTTAGGCACAGATAGAATACTCTGAAGAAAATGGGCCAGAGAAGATTAAAAAGCATAATCAATAGTAAATCCCCAGGCTACAGATTCATGCATTTTTGAGTATCCCTGTCTAATCCCAGAAGATTTCAGTTATTAAAGATAATATTTTTGCATCTGACATATACACTTTCCACCTAAAAGCATCATGGGTGAATGTCATTACTATTACTAATGTTACAACCACTCTAACTGCTACTGCTGTTATAAAGGATCTATTGTGTGTCTGTTTTCAGGTATAAAGGATTGTTCACAACTCACTCTTTTTAAGCGATTCATTGCCTTCGGCCATGACTGAGTTACAGTGACTGACATCTGGAATCTACTCAGGAGAGGTTTGTTGTCAGGAGCTCAAGCTCTTGATCTTATTTTGCACTCTTTGTTACTTTGAATAAAATTGTCTTCTTTCTCCAGGTTCTCACAAGTGAAATATCTGGGCATGGTTATAATGTTCTTTCTTGTTAGATGAGTTTTTTCGTTTGTCTGTTTTCTAATTTGAGCATTCTGGGGACTTTGTGTATAAGGCATGCATCTAGATATGCCTAGTAACACCTTCTATCATGCTTTTAACTCTTCTGCCTTCTCAACACAGACTCTACCTGCCAGGACCTAAATAAAGAGCATGGCGTACATTACATGATAAGCAGTGTTACGTGAAAATTAAGCCCTAAGAAAACCTTGCAGTGGGTTTGTAGGGGAGCTAAGTAGGTGTGCCATCCGATTTCTTTTAGTGATACCACGACTGTGCTGGCATTATCACATTACACAAATTGGGAAGAAACAAATCACCTCATCAACTGCCAATTCATATGCATAGAGATACTGGCTTATTTTAAATTTTTCTTACTGTTTTTAATTGGCCTGTAACTACGTCCATTGGGAGATTGTCTTCATAGCTGGTTGGCACCCATGGAAAAGTTCCCTTAATACTGGGAATATTACCATCTTCTAATCAGAGGTCCGGTCATATTTGTATTACTTTCAGCCAATGGTGGCTGCAGTACTTACAGAACAAGGCATACTGATAAAAACAATGTCAAAATCAATTGTAAAGAAGAAAGTTGAGCCGGGACTGCACTTCCTTTTAAGATTATGTATTCTCATTTGCCTTGCAGAGCTATCAGAAATTTCATCAACATATCTAGCAATGTCAATAACTTTGCCTCTGTTTGTTGCAATGGTCAGTAAAAATGGTCCCCAGGAATTTCACTTAACTATTTGTATAAAATGTTAAATAGTTTTCCTTTACTCATCTTGCTTTGGAGACTGAAAAAATAAATGTAGAATAGCATCAAGTTTGGGTTTAGCATTAGAAAGACATGTGTACAGTTCCCAACTCAGAGTCTTACTAGCTCTGCCATTTCGGGAATGTGCTCTTAACTATTTTTTGCCTCCTTTATGAATTGGAAGAATTGTATATTAACTGGTAAGTTTATAAGGATTCAATAAGATAATGTGTGTTTAGCATAGCAGTCAATACATTATAGCAAGTAACATGTTACTATTATCTCCACTTAATTTGTGAAATAATTACAGTAATGCCAGCTCATGAGACACTGTGGACATCTAGGCCAGTGGCTCTCCAGGCCACATAGATTTCCATTAGTATCTGCTTGTGAATATTTGGAGAGTAGACTTTCCTAGAGACCCAACTGAGCTTAGGAATTAAAGAATTATGATCAGATAGCTAAGGCTACCAAAGTATCAAATCCTATCAAAACAGTTCAGTCAAACAGACTACTTTTAATGATCAAAATGCCCACAGACTATCAGCCATATTATTTTGCTTACTGTCTGCATATGTGTTGTTTCATGTTCAAATTTTAGTCATGGGAAAGTGCTATGTATGTGATATTCACGTAGGTTGTTTCAGCTTTTACTTAAATTGAACTTTACATGGTGTGTTTTCCTCTTCCAATAGGAGAAACGAGGACAAAGACTGTAAGGGTCACACCTCGTGGTCCGATAACAGTGACCGGACACGTGCTAAAGAGAGCTGGTCCTGCTCTCTGCTGACTGGGTCTATAGTTTTCTAAGAACATTTGCTATCCTTTATTTCAATTCTAATATTCAAAATTATGTTATAAAAAAAGTAACAGTCCTGACCTGGTGTGGATTTGGTTTGCTGTTTTGCTTTGCTTTGCCTTTCGCCCATTTTCTCAGGCAGTTTTTCCTGCCAAGTGTGCTTTGCGAACAAATCTGCCTTGAATGATTACAATGGCTAAATTCTCAGAAAATATGTTAATTATCCACATGTCACCTATCCCATGTCCTCAGTATCTTCTCTAAATGCTTGATCTACATCTTTGCTTTACCTGAAACAGCCATCCCCTGAAAATGGCATTTCCTCATGGAGCAGACCACATTTTCTTCTACAGTCTATGTACCTCATGACCAGGAGAAGGGGGAGATAATTTCCCACAAACCCACTCCAGAGGACTAATCCCCTACATTTTGATGCTGGAGTCTTGCCGCTTTAATGCTCTATCTTCCTCATCATCTTCTCTGGTCAATCAGTCACTGGGCCCCAAGTCAAAGGGGCCTAGAAGTTACTATCGACACATGTTGTGTCTGATTTTTTATCGCCATTCTTTTTGTGATAAAATATTTCAAATATACAGTAAAGTCAGAGAATAATAGAATAGCATATATGTATAAAAGATACTATATATATATATATATATTAGAATGACATATATTTGAATATATGTAATAGAATGACATGTGTGTACGTACATATTTATCTTCAACTCATGTACTCAACTAACTAGTTTTAACGGATCTTAACATTATCAATGTCATTTCTCTTTTTCTTCTTTCTTTTGTTTTCTTCTTTTCTTTCTGTCTTTCCCTACTTCCCTCCCCCTCCTTCCTTCTTTCCATCCTTCCTTTCTTCTTTTTTTAGAAATAAAGCATTTCACATACAGTGAAGTCTCTTGTTCTCCTATAATCCCATCTCTTTATTCACTCTGGTAGAAACTATTCTAAGATTGATGCTACTGCATGTATGCCTGTTTGTACCCTGTTACTATGTATGTGTCTATTATGCATATTTTAAAATTCTACACAAATGGTACAACTCTGCAACTTATTTTTTTGCTAAATAGCATATTTCAAGATGTATCTTTGTTAACATTTTATACTAATGATTCTTCAAGAAATATTCATATATTTTCCTCGTGTACATCTTAAAAAAATTCCTAGGGCTTATACTCTTGGTGTGGAATACTGGGATTTGCAATATGTACGTGGCCTGAACTGTATTACATAGTCTGAAATTATGCACCAATTTATACCCCTGATATCAGGGTAAGGAAATTTTAGTGTCTCTACATCCTCCTCAGTATTTGGTTTTGTTTCACTCTCTGTGTTTTTATCCATCTGCTGAATATGTGATGATCTCCTATTGTTACCTAAAACATGTTTCATTCCATCATGGTTCTTGTCTCCACAAAACCACTGAATTTATTCTTGTAAAGATCACCATAAACCCCTAAAATGTCATATCTCATGGATACTTTTCAATCTTTAGCTCCCTTCAGTAGCATCTGAAACAGTTGACCACTCCTTTCCTAAACACTGAGTCTTTAAAATTTTTTATGAATGACTTAATAAATGAATATACAAGTGCTCTGTACTTGATAAAAGAAGCCATCCCTCAACCAACGAGGCAAAATAACCCTTTTCCTTTCTAGCAAACTCATGAGATTTATTTCATAAGGTATTAGGTGGATGCCTATAGGTTCTAGTACATACGCTAGACATGGAAGATTTAAATAGACCATTCTTAGCCTTTGGGTGTGGAACAGAGCCTAAAGTAAGATATCCTTAATAGATACATGATCACTAAAATAATAAACTTGATTTATTTTTCTTATTGTACCTATTATATTGCAAAAGTAAAATCTGTGTAAATCCTTCTTTATTGTCTGACTCCTCCTGAAGAAAGATTTTACCAAGAGACAGGGACTTTGTCTTCTCCCTAGTCTCAGGCCTTAGAGGAGTGCCTGGCACCTGACATGGTACAAAGTTAACAAATATTTGTTGAACATATGAATAAGTCAAAAAGGAAGGAAATAATTTCTATAAAATTTTGTTCTGATAAGGGTTCAAATAAAATTTATTTTATTTTTATTTCATCTCTTTCAATGATAACTAGGGAGATGATCTAATTGGACCAAGAGGAGAGAATGGGTAGTGATTAATATTATCAAAACATGGGCAATTCGCTGAGGATGGGTGGGCCAAAAAGAATGTGGGAAAACTGTGTACCTCTTCATCTGGGTTTGGACAAGTACAGAGATGTGGGTACAAGTGGAGTTTCCCTGGGCTGACCTCACACGAGTGCATCCTAATGCTGCCCTAGTGCATTTGTAGACTCATTTCCAATCTACCACTGTTTGCATGATTTCTGAGTTATCAGCAAAGAGAGTCCTTGTCACACAAGACACTTTTCTACATGGTGTGTCAATGCCTAAAATGCAGCAACTTGAACACTGTTGCTTTGACGTAAACCAAATTAGGTCTTTGGGTCTACTGAAGTGCAAGTCGTCACAGAAAATACAATCTTTTAAGTTTTCTTCTTTCAAATACAAGACATATTTTCCCCTACAACTCTCACATAGTAGATGCTCAATAAATGACCATGACATTAATTAAGTATAAGTTCCCAGAATGCTGTTCAAAGAGTAGTTTTTGGTAAGAGGAAGTATATAAAATCTTGTGGCTTTTAAAATTGGCAAAGAAGTGTGAATTGGGTAGAAGAGGGGAAGAAAGAGGGTTCTATATGCTACATTCTTTGACAGTCAGTCTTGCCTACTTTGGGATAATATAGGATGTTTTTACAAAATTAAATCTCAGATGACTGGTATTGGTATTTACATATCAATTTAACCAGGTGTGAAAAGGCTTTAAAACAAACAACAATCTTAGCAATGTTCTCCAAGGGCAGTCTATCCAGGCAATGGAAATAAAAGCAAAAATAAACAAATGGGAACTAATTAAATTTATAAGCTTTTGCACAGCAAAGGAAATTACAAGCAAAATAAAGCAACAACCTACAGAATGAGAGAAAATATTTGCAAATGATGTGACTGGTTTTTGCAAAAGTTTAATTTCCAGAATATATAAACAATTCATATAACTTAATAATAACAACAACAAAAACAAAAGTAACCAGGTCCAAAATAGGCAGAAGATCTAAACAAGCAGTTCTCCAATGAAGACATACAAATGGCACATATACACATGAAAAAATACTTAATATCGCTAATTATCAGAGAAATGCAAATCAAAACTACAATGAGGTTTTATTACCTCACACCAGTCAGAGTGGCCATCATTAAAAAGTCCATAAACAATAACTGCTGGAAAAGGTGTGGAGAGAAAAAAAACCCTCTTACACTGTTGATGGGAATGCAGTTTGGTGCAGCCATTATGGAAAACTGTATGGAGATTCCTCAAAAAAATAAACATAGACTTACCATATGATCCAGCAATCCCACTTCTGGCCATATAGCTGGAGAGAACTATAATTTGAAAAGATACATGCATCCCAATGTTCATAGCAGCACTATATACAACAGCCAAGATGTGAAAACAACCTAAATGTCCATCGACAGATGACTGGATAAAGTAAGTTGTAGTATACTTACACAATGGAATACTACTCAGTCATAAAAAAAGAATAAAATAATGCCATTTGCAGCAGCAAGGATGGATCTGGAGATTGTCATTCTAAGTGAAGTAAGCAAGAAAGAGAGAAAAATGCCATGATATCACTCATATATGGAAGCTTAAAAAAAATAAAAATAAAAAAAAGAGACAGACTCACATGGTAAACAAACTTACGGTAACTAGTGGGAAAGGGGGTAGAAGGGATAAATTGGGAGTGTGAGATGCAAATACTGACTACTGTATATAAAATAGGTTAAAATTTCTTTTGTATAGCACAGGGAGCTGTATTCAATATCTTGCAGTAACCTATAATGAAAAAGAGTATGAAAACAAATATATGTATGTATATGTATGACTGAAACATTATGCTATATACCAGAAGTTGACACATTGTAATGGACTATATACTTCAATAAAAATAAATAAATAAATAGATAGATAGATAAATAAAAAAGAAACAATTATAACACTAGAAACCACATTGAAACTAGGCTATATATATATATATGTATACATATGTGTGTGTATGTGTATATACATATATTGCTAAGAATCATGAAAATATTGTCAATCAAAGCTGCTTCCTAGAATCAGGCTTAACTACCTGACGCCACAAACTTCCTCTTTACATTCACAAACCCCAGAGACATCCACTTTTGAACTCCTAGAATATTCAAAAGGAATCCAGATAATCTGGCCTTTAATAATAACAGATCACCCAAAGTCCACAGACATGATAGTACCTCATTTTTAGAACAAACTGTCTTGTTTCTGACACAGAGAACCATCCTCCATGAAGTCTCCAGGAGAGGATTATAACCCTGTGCACACTCAGTGGCCATTTTATTGGCGAGCCCACGCCAAAGGATGAGTTATTGTTATGCTGCCAGATCCACTTCCAGTCTTAAGTCATCAGAAAGGAACAAAATGTAAAAGCCTTAAAACAAGCTTAACCCAACAGATTTGAGATTTAGGCAGGGGGAAATGTTTTAAACGCTTATGGAAAAAATGTCCACAGGAAACACGAGTCAGCTAAGCCCCTGCAATTGTCACACATTTTCCAGACACATCTATTCACCTAAAAATGTATGATCATGTAAAGACTTACTGAATGAGTGTCTCTCTTGAAAATTTGAAAGCCTTTCTTTAAGACAGGTATCAATCTTTAGTATCTGTATTCTACCTGGCTCTTAGGGATATTTAGCTGTTAAGAAAGAAACCTGTAAATCTCTCCAAGGACATCAAAAGAAAGGCGTTAGACAAGTGTGAGGCATGAAAGCCACTCTCTTTAAGTGAAATGCTGTTCCCTGAATTGCACTGTGTGAGAGATTGCAAACATCACTTTCTGAGAACTTTCATTAATATCTCAATGCTGTTCCCTGAATTGCACTGTGTGAGAGATTGCAAACATCACTTTCTGAGAACTTTCATTAATATCTCACAGAGCACTCCTCAGTATACAGGTGGAATATGCTGGACCTAATTCTCAGCTAAAAGCTTAACTTGCAGACAGTCATAGAATAAGAACCCAAACCAAAAAAAAAAAAATGAAATACTTGAGAGACAATGGGTCAGAAAATGTTTGTGTTTGTGTTTGATTGCTTATTTGTTTTTTAAGCTGATTGCAGAGGAGGATGAGATTTAGAAGCGAGCACAAAAGATGTATAGGTAAGTAAGTTTTCTATGTGTGAGGTATCAGAAAAAGGAGGCCAGCAAATTCTACCACTAGAAAAGGCAAAGGTGATAAAAGTCGTTGATTGCTCCACCATCAATCCAAACTAGCCTGAAAGAAAATGTTCAGACTTCTGGACCAATGAAAAATAGCAGATAACAATCCTCAGGTTTGGGGAAAAGTCATTCATATTATAAGATATGACTGTCTTTTCAAGAAATTTCAGGTGTAAGAATGGAAATGGGCCCCATTTTGATTGAAGAGAGTTTAACAACTTCTTGTCTCTGAGAACAGTTTTTGACAGATCCAAGGAGGGAGAGGTTGGAAAAGCACTGGACGCACTGGCTGAATGACTGAATGACAGAGTTACAGTGTGTGTTGTATGTTGGGGTGTTGGGTGAGCTGGGGAAGAGAAGAGGGTAAGGAGTCCCAGTGAAGTGGAAAAATAGAAAAAAAAAATGGAAATTAGATGGATGCTTCG
The DNA here is from genome assembly GCF_009834535.1 of Camelus ferus. Classification (NCBI taxonomy): domain Eukaryota; kingdom Metazoa; phylum Chordata; class Mammalia; order Artiodactyla; family Camelidae; genus Camelus; species Camelus ferus. Next base: position 76,767,809 of record NC_045701.1, on the reverse strand, counting down.
CCTACTTCCCCACTTCACAAGAAGTTTTTTGTGTACCTGAAAACAAAGGGAAATACAAAATTAACATACATGCAATGCAAAAGCCTTACTTCTGTAATTAAATGGGGTATTTTAATATTTATTTCATTCTATAAAAGAGAAAAACAAGAATTTGGAAAAGTACTTTGACAAGGGAGGCTCTCAGAGGAAGAGCTGGATGAAAACAAAAGGCCCTAGAATTAGAGCTGCCCTATTAAAGGAATAAAAATACAGGGTTCTAAATTAAATCTGAATTTCAAATAAATAAATATAATTAACATAATTATGTCCCACACAATAACTTAGACATAATTTAACCAAAAGAAATTACTGGTTGTTTATTTAAAAGTCAGATTTGACTTGGCATCCTGTATTTCTCTGGCAATTCTGCCTGGATTAAAATTTGGGTAGGAAAAAGTAGAGATGAGTGTTGTTGAACAAGAGGAAAGAGAAGACATGCGACATGGCTGTAGGCCATATCGAACAAAGAATTTTTTTTAAAACATGAAATCTGTGAAATTTTAAACGAATTGCTCTACGGTGCCATAATATATATATCACTTCTCAGTTAGGGCCCAAACTCCACTGAACATCCACTACATAAAGCTTAGTTATGAAAGTGGTTTGACGGGGTGAAGGGTTAGCATAAAGGAAATTATAGAGGAACAAAAGAAAAGCAAAGGCTGGATTAAGGTGATAACTAAACTCATGTGCAGTCCTGATCACAGCACAGCTAAAATTAGGGCTGCAAAACAATGTCACCAGGGCCTGATTTCTTTTCCCATTTCTCCAGAACTTCCCGTCCTCCGGGTTGCAAAATGGCCAGAGCATCTCCTTTTGTTGCAGTTTTTCACATTTAAATTGAGCAGGAAAGCTTATCCATTCTCTTACAACAGCTTTAGAGACGTTTCATTGAACTGCTTTGGTTTTAGTTGAATTACATTTTTATTATCCTTGAACCAGACAATACATACAGAAATAAAATGTTCTGATTGGCCAGACTTGAGTTGTGTACTCATAGCTGGAGCCAGAGATAAGATAGAGTCATCTCATGTTGAAACAACTGGCAAAGGATGAATTCTGAGAAGAAATTGAGATACTATTGTCTAAATAATTGATTATCAATGCTTTATGGCCAATAAAATAAAATAAAGTAAAATACAGCAAATGTCCATTGTAAGGTTTAAACAGAGTCTATCTTGATTTAGATTTTAAGAGCAGGGTGGCAGTGACTGACATCGGGGTTATGTGTATTTCATTTACTTCTCTACTTTCTGTACAGTAAGCATCTAAAGTTTAGCAACTTATGATGTCTTTTATCTTGCTATAAAATCTGTCCTGGGTAAGTGCTTAATAAAAGTAGAGTAAATAAGTGAATGAACAAATGAATGAAAAAAGCAAATGCATGTTTTGACATATAGATCAAAATATTTTCTATACAAAGAATTAAAAGAACTGAACCAACACAACAAACTTTAGGTTTTAAAAATGGTTTTGTCTTTAAGTCAATTATGTGAGATGGTAGATAAATCAAAAGGAAACAAGAGAACCTCGAAACTTGCTGTACCCCTAGAAATATTTGAGTTGGAAGACCACTGTCACTTAATTGTTGAAGTGACCTTGAACTAGTCATCCATGGAACAGGAAGTACACCTACCTGACAGGGCTGCTATGATGAGTAAATAAGACTACGTATATGCAAGTGCTGAGCATGAACTTATAAACTTTATGTGCATTGGGATCAATCACCACGGCGTATCTGGGAAGTAGCCCATTATCTCGCACATTGGGAGACCCCAGATAAATGTTTTCTTAATAGAAATCTGAGTACAAGACATTAAGGAAAGTTATCCTGTAGTTTGTGTGTGTGTGTGTATCTGTGTGTGTGTGTGTGTGTGTGTGTCTGTGTGTGTGTGTGTGCGCGAAAGAGAGAGAGAGAAAGAGAGTGTGTTGGGGAGGGCTGGGGTAGAGAGCGTTATACAGGGACATAATATAAAGTAGTACAAATTTAGTGTCCTTTCAAATTTAAACATTTTTCAAACTTCATTCCGATTCTATAAATAAGCACATGTCAGAGATGTCAGGAATACATCAAATTTCACTGTGTATTTAAGATTTCTATTTTTTTCACCATTAGCTCTTTCTCATTAGATTCAGCAATTGAACTATATTTTGCTTCTGCTGCAGTTTTCTATTACGGATATGTAATAAGACTGACAAAGAAATGAGAAACTAAAATTATAGCTTTCTCCTCACCCCATTCTTATCTCTAATCCTTTCAGGAAGATCTATAGGAACTTTCTGTCTATTATATAATTACACAAAGAAAAAAGGTATCTATCTTTATAATATTTGGGAACATAAAGGAAGCATTTTTAATGGTCAGAAAACTGTTAAATCTAATGTGATATGACTGTATCTCTACAAATTTTATTTAATTTTTAAACTCTCTGTGTCAACTAATACTCATATTATCTATAATAAGCCCACATGGTTACATAAAACCATGGTATAAAGCTCAATGAAACTCCAAAAACATCAACTTGTTTATGTTTTAAAAAAGTTCTAAGATACTATGAGTTGAGCTTACTGAAGATCATTGTCTACTTATCTGCATTATGAAAACAGAAGTTTAAAATCAAAGGCATGTTCTTGTAGTTAAGATTGTAGGGAAAAAAAGGCCTCTAGTATTAAAATGACTGGCATTCTGATGGTTTAATCAACATTAACCTATTAATTTTACTATATGCATATCATTGAACTTGCTGGTAGTTAGATAAATATAAATAATAATATTAAAGTCATATCATACATCTAATTATTGCTGATTCACAAATGTTGACAGTATTTTTGAGGCATTTGGTATATGAAGGGTTTTTGTTAAATACTTTAAAATAAAATGAGCATTTAACTGATTATAAATGTAATTTATACTTACAAAACAGATCAGACATGTAGAAACTTTGTACTAACAATTGAAAATTCTCAACAAACCCACCACACAGATAATCTCTAATATCTTAGAGTATATTCTTCTAAACCATTTTCTATGTGCAAACACAAATACATATCCCAAAGCACAGCTGACTGTGAACTGCATGGGGATGGGTGGTTGTTGGCTGGGGGACTGGAGAATAGGGAGGCATTATAAAAGGCTGCCCTACAGAATGGCTATGTGAGGGATGGAGACCCAGTAGAGATCTTGAGAGGGATGCATGTGGCCTGTACACATGGAAAAGACAGAAAATGAAGTGAGATGAGGCTTGAGAATTCAAGAAACTGAATTCTGCCCATAACAGGAATGAGTTTGGAAGTGAACTGTTTCCCAGAATCACCAGATAAGATGCGAGCTAGACGACATCTTGATTTTGACCTTGTGAGACACTGAGCAGCGAACCCAGCTGAGTCCACCTGGACTACTGACTCATAGGACTGTGAGGTAATAAATGTGCATTGTTTTGTCATTACATTTCTGGTAATTACACAGAAATAGAAAACTAACACAAATGGGAAGTTATTAGGTAACGAAGTGTCAAAATTTGATATGCATTTTGAAAATTTCCCCCTTTAGGGAGGAGGGAAGGTAGGAGGGGGAGGGAGGAGAGGGGAGAGGACAGGAGAGAGAGGAGAAAGGAATGAAACTGGAGTATGTGCAGAAAAGCAGAAAGACTAATTGAGAAGCTTCTGCAATAATTCCTTTGTCAGATTAAACAAAGGATAAAGGATGTAGCGTGGAATTTTTTTTTAAATATCCACGGGAGTGTGCTTCTTCATTTACTCATTCAAATGAGGATATTTCAGAAAGGGTATCAACAAGTAGAGCTATAAAGGGATTGGGCTGAGACTCTTCCATCCTCCTTTCCAGATCCAGTCTCTGCCCTCTCTCTCCTTGCCTTGTGCTCCTAGAAGCCGATCTGTATAGATTTCAGAAGGGGATTTTCCTAGCCTCTGGTTCTGACTTGGATTTAACCAAAGGAGAGCACCAGTAAGAGATGGGAGGGAAGAAAGTGAGGGCAGAATATTCATTTTCCATTTCCTGCCATTATGATCTGGCTGGATCACGTACCTAGAAGTTACAGCTCTTACTGGGCTGCACACTCCCCTTCCCTCCTTCTGGGTCTGGTACATGCCCCTCCCTGTTGCCCCCGTCGGACCTAGGGAAGGCATATGAGGCCTGGGGAACTGCACTACCACAGTCTGTGACCTCTTCATTTAAAATGGATCCATCACCGAAACTGTACCCACAGACATTACAACATTTTCTAAGAAGTAAAGTGTTGGACAATTTCAACAATTTTGACATTAACATAATAATGTAGTTTGTATTTATTAAGGCAGACACTGTGTACACTGCTATGCATTTTAGCAATAACCAAACTGAGGCTGCAGAGGGGCAAGAGTGTTTTCCCCAAGGTCATGTGTCTAGAGAGTGGAAGAGTCTGGCACCAGCGCCTCTCAACTGGATAAAGATAATCCTGGAAAGGAGGCAGAAGCAATAGCCAAAGGGGAAGGGATAACAGCACACAATTAGAGTCAGACTTTCAAGGATGTAAATGGCAACAGTGTCAGTCACTTCTGAGGAGTCAAATATTGTGAGCATGTGATGATATTCTTTGAATTTAGTAACAGAAATTATTTTATTTCCCTTTTTTGCAATTTTAAACAATGCTGCAATAAATTTCTTGCAAATACACATTATATTCTTGTCTTTTTTTTAGAAATTAAATGGCTTTATCAGTAAGTATTCCTATTTTAAAACTGATAAAAATTCCAGGTTGCTGTCCATAAAAAGGAGAACAAAAGCAGACATTTATTCTTCTACCAATAGTATGTAAGAATGTATTTCCATCAAAACTCTTCAACACTGCTATCAGTTTGCTTGATCTTTGCAGACTAAGAAAAAATATTATTGTAATGCTTTTTATATGCATTTGATTATTAGAAAGGGAGAAACCTTATGCATATAACTATTGGATAATTATTATGTATATGAGTGTGAATCTGATAAAACAACATCATCAGAGAAACTCCACAAGTGATGCCTTCTTAATGTCTGCCAAAGCCCAAGCCCATGATGTTCATTATCATATCTTCTTTGGGGATAATATTAGCTAAAATTAATTAATTGAAAAATGCTTCTGCACTCCATTTACCTTGCAGCATTTTTATTGCCATACGGAAGCTTTGAGCATCTGACATTTGTCATGTGGCCATGTACATATTCATCGAGAAGGATGACTAATGATAATTGATGATGATGATGACAATGATGGTGGGGTGAAGACAGCAATGCCACTCCTATGTCTTGAACTCTCTTTGTGGTTAGGTGCTTTTCTCTTACTATTTTTCAAGAAAATTTGTGTGTGTGTGTGTGTAATTGCAAATAGGAATTGGATTACCATACCTATTTCAGTATATTTTTCTATAAGAGTACAAAAATGATCAGGAATAAACATGTAGTTTAAAATTAAAAAAACCAAGATGAAATGTGACTTTTGCTCACTTATAGGGATGTGTGTGTATGTCTGTGTGAATATCTCTTTGCTATCATCTTTTTGTGGCTCTGCCTAGTTTTCTATAGCTCTATGATATGTTTTTTAATTTGCATTCTTAATTTTTAGTATAATTTCAGTAAGATATCTCCTAAATAATAATTTCCACTGTTATTGCCTACTTCCTTACTGTTCCCCAAACATTTCTCCGGTATTTTGTGACTCATTATAACTAGATCTTCTGTTTGGTCAACATATTCTTTATAATCAGAAATTCCTATAGAGAAGAGACAACATACACGCATGACATCAGAAGCCTATGTGCACAAGGAGGGTTGGTGAGTTGGGCTCTAAAATAATGAGGCAGATAGTGCTGCACACTTGGGTGACAATAGGCATTTTCCTTCAGAAGACGATGAAGTACAGTAAAATAACATTTTCAGGAACAGAATTTATTTAATGGCTGTGGAGTCATGTGCTTGGTAGCAGGAGTTTTATAGAAGGACTGATAGTAATATTTTATTAGAAAAATACAATAAGAATTTAATAAAATATGTAGATGATGACAAAATAATGCAAAGAGGAACAAATAGAAGTGAAATATATCAACCTCAATTTGAACACAATGCTCAGAAACATCCAATTTTAATGGTTTCACATTTGGAAAACAATTGTTCATTAAATGAATATTATCCTCTTTAAAACTCATTCAAAATAATAATTTCAATTGAAAAACTCCTATGACTTAATCATGTCATTATTCATTCATAAAAGCTCGTTTTCCTTCTGTAGTACAATAATTTTTATGCAATAAGGGGGCCTCAAAGACAGATGACAATCTTTGCATATCAGAACTTATGGCATGGATACGATGATGCGTGATACAGGACAAGATGTAAGAGACAAAAGTTTCTCTTTTAGACTAGATGGTGCTTTTACATGTAAATGTTGCAAAGGTTTCTGTTCTTACAAGTTTTCATCGTTCTGTTCCTTGTATTTCTAGAGGTGGCTTTATGATAAACTCTGCACATTAGAATCTGCAGAACCAGTTACTTTTATTTGCAAGTGACAAAAAAATGACATAAACTAGTTGAAGCCAGTTGGAAACTTAACTGGATCTGTCCAGGCAATAGATCTTGTGAGGTATGGCTTCATACAGAGGTTCAAACTGTGTCTTTAAAACCCCGTCTCATTATATATTTTGGCTATGCCCTCCACCCAAGATTGGATTCACACTGACACAAGCTCTCTCATGGAATAGGTTCAAGCTGGAAGTCTGTTACTTACACATATCAATTGAGGAACTCAAGCAAAATGGACCATTAATGTTGAAACTGTCCCCAGGAGAACCCCAAAGCTGGATTTCACTGTTTTGGCTCCCATTATATGTAACATCCCCAAACACTCTGGTGTGATTAGGTAGGTCTGGTGCTCTGACTTGGCAGTCCAGGTTATATGCCCAATGGCTGACCCCAATCCAAGTCAAACGGACTTAGGCTAGAAGAGAGCAACCAAAAAACATGCATCCTGAATCAGCTCAAGAATGAATACATTTGAGCTATTTCTATCTGACCCATAAATAAGTATAAAATGCTGAAAGTGCTGAACACTTCGACAAAACCAGTAGGATTTTCATTTTCTTCTCTTGAGACACAAGTGGCTCATTAGCTTCAGAAAAGCACATTAGTATTTATTTGTAATTTAATATGAACCTCTCTTGGTCAACCATTATTAAAGCCAAAGTGATTAAATACTGGAGGCACTTATTATCTCCAAAAGTCCTCTGTCTCCGGGGTAGATACAAGCGAGAGGGGGAGATGCTCACAATTAGCTAAAGGAAGATCGTGTCTGTGTGGCAGGTAGGTGGCCTTGCCCTGAGTTAGGATGCTTACCTGGAAAAGCAGTGAATAAGACTGGACATAATTATAATCAACGGAACCAGTGGAGACAATTTAATGAATGTGTGGTGAGATAAAACCATAATAAGCACAGACTGGCAAAAAGCTAACAAAAGAGTAACCCATAGATTCACAAAAATGACCAGAGAACAGAGCAAGTATTAATCAGTATGAATGGGGACATTAGAACCATACATCCCTAACTATGCCTCAGAACCACAATTCCACAAGGCGTTGCTAGTCCCTTGATGAAAAATGCAAAAATAATTCACTGGTGAAATAGGGTTTGAAAAATCTGAGTGAAATGAAGTTTAAAAGGATTCTTTACACCAAAACATCTCTCACTAGGTCCTGAGCATTTGTTGTTCCTAACTTCCTGGCTACTGGCCTGAAGGCCCAAGGAACAGCTGGTGTCAACATTTGGTTGAGCTGAGGTCAGGAAGAAGCAGATATTGGGATTATCTGAGGTCAGCCCACAGTAAAGCTAAGCTTGATGTGGCAAATAAGGTACATTTTGCTTCTATGGGCAGTGTCTATGGGCAGTCAGAGCAGTGGATCAGACGCAGGTATAACCCAGGCTTTGACTAAATGAGCCAGGGAGATGTTTGGGCAGAGGCATGGATAGATTCCAAACTGTCTCTGAGGACATTCTTCCATGTCATTTGGGTGACATTTCCTGGATTGCTTTTTCTCTAGTCCCTTCTGATGCCCTGACTCATTTTAAGAAGCCATAATCCTTTTTAACAAGAAAATAATTGTTAATAACATATACTTATAGAGTACTGATTGCAGGTCAGAAGCCTTTCTAAAATTTCCGTGTATTAACTTATTTAACTGTCAAACCACCTTAAAAAGGAAGAAGTTTTATCAGCCTAATGGAGGAAACGGAACCACAGAGAAATTAACTAAGTTGCATGAGAGGCAGAACTGGACATGGAAACCTGGCAGGCTAGCTCCGAAGCATATATCCAACCAAGCATGCAGCTTTCTTGTGTCATTAACATCAGACTTTTCAATATCTGTTTCACATCTTAAAAATACAACATCTGACTAGAATGAGGAATTCTCTATCTTCATCCTGCTCAACGGGCTGGTATAAGAAGCTTGTCTTTCTTAAAACCCACGGGCTGGATGGAAGAAAGAAGCTTGTGTCCAAGGAGAGAGATCAAGACATTATTCAAGTGTATGAAACTCAGCTTCCTTGGGATCCCGTTTCCTTCTGAGCCACAGATTTCTATTCCCGCTCCAAATTTTACAGATTACATATATTTTGCTCTCTGTGTTTTTCTCTCCCTCCCATTCTAGAGCATTGAAAATGTCTCTTTACAAGGTTTTGCTTTCAGAACTTCAGCACTTTATATGAGGAAGATGCTTACTTTCAACTGGGCTTACCCCTCATTTTTAAATGTATGATGATTGCCAAGATTAGGCCAGCAAACCGTTCAGAAAGAGGAAAGAGAGAAGGAAGGTCAGATCTTAAAAAATTAGCAGAGAGAAAAGGGAGAAATTTTCGCAGATGAGCGGGTTGGCTGTTTCCTTAACTAGCAGATCCCTTTACTGTTTTGTGGCGCAGACCTGGGAGGGCACAGGAGTCAGAGGGTAATGGCGATAGGGCAGGACTGGGGAGAATGATCCTAGCATGGGGGCTCTCCGCTTCAGCAGGGCTTGCTCGGTCCCCATCATGGTCCAAAAGCACAGTCACTGGACTTTAAGGGGGGTTATGCAAATGTCTTCATGATAAGTCACCTAAGACTATGGTTACCTTTCCAAATGGTTTACTCTCATAAGTTTCTGAGACCTTTCTATAACCCTCAGGAAACAGAAGGGACATCAAATAGTGATGGAGAATTGGTATTTCTACCAGCCTAGCACAGTAGTTCTCAAATGAAAGTGATTTTGCTTCCCAGGGTACATTTGGCAATGTCTGGAGGCTTTTTTTTTTTTTTTTTTTTTTTTTTTGTGACAACTAGGGGTGAGGCATTGCTACTAGCATCTAGCGGGTAGAGAATAAGGATGCTGTGATATCCTACCATGCACAGAAACCATAACAGAAGAAAATTACTGGCCCAAATTTTCAATTGTGTTGAGCTTGAGAAATCCTGGTGCCTGAGCAGTAAAGGGTTCTAAGGGTCACAATTTCAAAGGGGATGGTGGGGTCTAAAGCAACATCTCATTTTTTTCTGCTCTCAAAACTGTGGATTTAAAAAGATAGTTTTCGAGTAGCTTACAAACAGATTGTTACACATTTGAGCTAAGAGAGTTATGTATTAAAATCAATCATTTCTCAAATGTTTATAATTATGGTAATGAATCTCTTCCTTTGCTCATAGAATGAATACATGAAGTGTTAGGAGCAACAAGGAAAATTACATGGTCAATTAAACATTTGATTTTATTCAATTCATATGAAAGTTAGACCAACCTAGCCTGTCAGCAGTGCATAACTAATTGGGCATCATAATCTCGACTTAGGCAACTGGATGCTACAATTCACATATGCAGCATATATCCATCATATGTGCATCAGACCACCTGCAGATAGCTCAGTGCTTACTATGAACAGGCCTAGCTATTGCTAGCCAATCAGCAAAACTCAGAGAATTTGCTTTCCTAATATGGAACAGGGACAGTTCAAAGTCTTTCTTCTACCTCATTCCCCAGAGCCTTAACTCACTTCTGCACGGGGTGCACTGCAAGGTGATAAAATTTTCTGCTCATCACTCAACAGTGAGACTCATTTTTTTTCTATGACAAAAGCAAGTGTATTGGTATTTTTTGTAAATCCAAAATTGGGTGATGTAATTAATAGAGGTGTCAAGGAGAGAAAGAGTTGACAAAAAGAAACTTTAAGATAAAATATTGAATCAGTATTGAAGGACATTTATGTTCTACCCTTTATCCTGTTACAAAGGTAGAACAAGAGATGAGAATTTATGAAACAGAACTAAGCCAAGCAACAGGAATATTAGATAGCGTTGAACTAAAATAATTAGATTGATGTGACAATTATATGAATAAATATAAAAATGTGATTTACTGCTCTGTAGAGACCCTTGGGTGAGAAATTAAATGACTTGATAGCAATGCTTAAAATTAACATCCTGAGATGATTTTTAAAGGTTTGATATAATCACTTTTCAGTATACAAAATCTATGGATATTTATACTGTTAAAGTACATCTTAAAAATAATAATTTATACTTGACATATAACAGAGACACTGTAGATAAAGGCTGATATTGTCGGTTCTCAGAGCCAAAATTTGCTTTTGTAGTATGAATGTATAATATTGCCAAAATGCATGAGAGTCAAGGGAAATTTAAGTTGTATCTACAATAAATGGCCATAAGGCAAGGGGAAGGGTAATTTAATCTATGCAATTTCAAACATGCAGAGACATCTTGATACATTCAGATGAACAAAGCTCATTTTATATTCAGATATTTGCAATCATATATTGCAGTTTCCATGACTGTTTGTGAAACATTAATTGTAAATCCACAATTCAGTTTGGAAATTCTGACCCTAATTCTTAAAAATAAAAAGATGATTCAATGTTGAGGTATATGGGCAAGTGTTTTGAGGAATCATCAATCAGCCAATTATTATCTGCAAGGAGAATCCCTGCCATCTTTGGAAACTTTCAATTCCATGAAATTAGGTGTGACTCCGTAGAACATGTTATGGTGAAGCACTGCCTGTCTCTTCATAGCATGAAAATCAGGTATGGTAAGCATCCTTATCTCTCAATGACAGTAGCTGGCTATAGCTTTTGGATTTAGGTTCCCAGACTACCTGGGCGGTGTAAACCCTTTAACCATTTCTCACCATTAATCTGTATAAAGACAAATATGAACACAAACACAAAATGAAGCTAAACAAACACACCGATCTCTGGGCACTCTTATGGATGGTTGCTCAGAATCTGGCAGCAGAAGAAGAAAGAACTTCTCTTATATCATAGTTGTTTTTTTTTCTCTCTCTCTCTTTTTTTTTTTTAACGTGACTCTTCTTTTTGGAATGTCAGCTTGCCTAAAGTACAGCTGCTATCTTATTCAGCCCTCTGACCTATGGCCTAGCACATAACAGGAGCTCCAAACATGTTGGCTGAAAGAAAGACTGGCATTTCTTATTTTCATGTAATTTTAACTTATATGCAAAAGGCCTTTCTTAGTCCACTAGGAGGCCACAATAATGAAAGGATGATGAAGCAAGCTGCCTCCTCCCCTGCCCGTGGAAATTACCCTGACAAAAACCACCATTTCCGGGGGAAATAATACAATGATGATAGAAAAGAAACAGATAATCTGAACCGGACCCCAAAGGGAAGGGCAAGATCTTTAATAAATTACCTCTCATGTGAAAGATGGTTAGAGGCAGTATTAAGTGTGTTTCCCATAGCCTGGCAGTGGAGGTTTAAGCCAATATAGAGTTATATATTTTATATACTGAGAGGCAGGCTTGGCCCCTGGGAACCATCAACTACTGAATTAAATTTAATCACCTGTGTTCATTTATTATGGATCCCCAAAAGGCTTTATTTCCATGGTTCTGGGCAGCTGTGTTGGTTTCCCTTCAGCTTTTTCCTAACTTTTTAACCTTGTGGCTATTTTTCTTCTGTTCAGTCTTATTCATTTCTACTTAAATGTACCTTTTTTTTTTTCCTAAGAAAGTGATCACAAGCATTTTGAAAACTGAAAAAGTACCAGTTCTGGGGAGACAAATATTCTAATTCAATGTCTTAGTTTTTAAAGTGAATATTTATTTTTAAAAATACCTAATATCACCATTAAGTCTCTGGGCTCTAATGAATGCTGTCTGTTGATAAAATGTAATTTGCTAAAAGAATGAGTAGTAAAGCCTGCAGAATTTGGGGTGTTTAGATACATTCTGAAATGAGCTGGATTATGGCTCCTTAACTGTAGGTCATGATTTTTCATTAACCTCATAGAAACCAGCACATTCGCCACTGCCCTGATCCTTCCCCTTATACAAGAAAGTCACTGTTTATTGCTCACTTACAGATTTCAATGAGTAAACTAAATTGTTTTCAAATTAATCAAATAATTGTCCTTTATTTTCTTTCAGCTTAGTCTAGTTTGATGTTTTTCATTATTTCATCCATCTAGAGAAATTCTCTTGCCTCATATAGAGGTAAAAGGCTTTTGTTCTGTGTCTTAAATATGAACATTGATCACAATAATTTACTCACTCATTTAATAAAAGCTCCAAGTCCTATTGAAATGCCTGATACATAATAATAAGTAAGGCACAGTTCTTGCCCTCCCAAAGCATATAAATTGGGTGGTCGCAAAACCTGTAGTCATGAATGTCAGATAATACCATATGCCCAAAGATGAGAGCTACTCCTACTGTCTGGGCATTTGGGCAAGACAGCCATCTTTGATGAAGTCATACAGAGTCTGGGCTCTGACGAATGGCTGAGTACATTCCATAGGAAATATGAAAATAAGTTTGTATGTCAGTGTGTACTTGTATGTGGGTAGGGAACAGAAAGTTAGAGAAGAGCACAGGTTTTTGTTCTTCTTGTTATCAGTCTGAATTCGAGAAAAATACAGTGATGTGAAAATACGTGGCAAGGTTAGGAAATCTTGAGTAGTCTTATATGACTGGAAGTTAAAGGTAATTTTCCTTTTTCTTTAAGAAGTATCCAAACGGCAAGAAACAGCCGCCAGAGAAAACTTAAAACTGTGAAAACAACCCTTATTAGACAACACAATGTTTGTATGCCCCAATTTGAAAAGAACTTGAGGCATCTACAGAAGGCTTATGTCAGATCTGTGTTTCAGAAAACAGAGCAGGGACTTGTATAGAAGATGGAGTGAGAAAGCACTTAGAAACTGGCCTCAAAAGATACGGTAGCAGTAGGAGAAATAGATACTCCACCTGAATTACTGTAAAATTCATTTTTAATTTAGTTAGCAGCTCAAAATTATCAAGTGAGTCAAATCAACATTTATGGAACAATATGCAGCATTAATGTATGTATTTGTATAACTAACATGGGTTTATAAAGCTCATCTTAGATTCAAAACGAGGGAAAATATCTAAGGAGTCACTTGGAACATTAGTAAATCCATATTCCCATTTTTTGGAATTGACAAAATAATTCAGCTGCTAGAAATCATTTATATATAATCTAAAACCACATTTACTAAAAGAAAATGTCACTGAATTTATATAAGTTATGATCTTAACTATTATATACCTTTATATTTCTAGACTCAACAAGCATTTCAAAATATACAGAAAATTGAGGAAGTAACAATATCAAAATATTGTAAGTTATTGCCTTCAGGAGGTTATGGGTACTCAGTAGTTCTTCTAGCTTTTCAACAGTTAGGCAATTACAAAATTCAGAGAGGAAGGGAAGGGAGGAAAGGGGAGGAAGGCAGGCAGAGAGGTGGGGACGAAGAAGGAGGGAAGGAAACAGTCACCACGTTTGTCAATTAGAAAGTAAAAATGCTTTAAGTGTATATACATTCTGCAGCTTCTCTTCCAGAATTTTTTTTTCCACTGAAATAAACTGAAGTTTAAAGAAAAAATGCAGAAGACAGTCAAAAGACTGAATTTTTCATGATTTGCCAAGTGGAAAAAGAGGAGATTTGGGGGAAGAAAATAAACTACAAGAGAAAGCTACACCAGTGGTAGGAGTACAGTAGGAGTCCAATGACTGCTTGTTGGATTTAGAAACTTACACTTCCATGACTACTTTGACCACTTCACAAGACCCTGCACTGTGAGTATGAATTATTGGTCTGTTATTGTTGTGTGCTGCAGTTTATATTTTTGTCATTATTGCCAATTAATTGCTCCCACTTCTATGGAAAGGAGACGTAGTGATAAAAATGAGTTTTGGGCAGCAGATCACACCAAAGACCCACGCACTTGCATGCATGTAGATCACACACAATGCACTGGATATCCTGTTACTGTGACCTGACATTTCTGACCTTTCCAATTTGTGTCACTGCGAAATATAAAGGTCCCAGGGTATGCACACTGCAAACAAGGAAATTTAAATATTTATCCCAGAAAAGATATAATTTTGTTTAACAGCTCTGCTCAGTAATTCTCAATGTTAAATCCTAGTAGGGAGAACTGGGGTCCACACGATACTACTAAATTCAATAAAGAGAAGAAAGAAAGGGTCTATTCATTCAGTTATTCCAACTAGTTTTTCCAATGCATTTTTTATTGTTTGCTATTCCCCAAAGGATGAAATTCGATGTGTAAAATATGTGTTTTTTTAAGAGATGAATCAACTTCTAATGCCAAATTCAATAAACTCAGCCACTGAATTCACATCCCATTATTGCAAGAGGGGGAAAATAAATGATGCCCCAAATTTCAACTATTTTTTTTCTGAGAAGCTTCAAGCTGAAAATTAAGGGTAAGTTATTGGAGTGCTTAGAAACCAAATTGATATTTGGAAAATAGAACTCGCATAATGATTTTTCTATCCAGTTTATTTATTCTGAATCCAATAGCCATTAATACACTTTAAACTCCAGGGAACTGAAGGAACCAATGTGGAGTTACTTTATTATCTCATTTATAGGGACTATATGACTTCAGAAAGAACTGTGATTACAGAAGAAAGTGGCTTTACCCCTTCATTGCCCACTGCATAATGTATTTATTTTGAAGATTCATTCTACCTCCTCTAGCAGAGAAATAACACAAACACAAAGCTCGGGAAATTGTATGAAACAGTCTCTTTCAGTGCCTTTGAGTTTCACCCAGAAAGAAAATCATCATCCTAACTGTCACCAGCAAAACCTTGTGACAATCAGAGGCCCTCGTAAGGAGATGATAGGGCTACGTCCCTGGTTATCAAAACTAATACTTACGTTGCTGTAGGCTAATTCATGATCTAAAGCAAGAGTGGAAGGAATATAATAATTTCAGTCTGCAAATGTGTGTTGTGATCACAGCTTGCTAAAAACGGAACTCTGTGAGTTGATAGTTTATTTCAAAGAAGGCAGCCTATTGACAGATCCCTTCCATTTTACTGTTTGAATATTTGTCTTGTTATTGCAATCTCAGGGTGGTTACACGACGGCACGAAGTAACGAAAGGAACCAAAAGTCAAGACACCTAGGTTCTAGTTGTCTCTGTCCCACACTGAGTGACCCAAAGCAAGCTCTTAGAATCTCTGGACCTCAAGTTTTTCCTCTGTGACACAAGGAATAACCATTATATTATAATTTTTACCGTGCTTGCAATCCTAAAAATCCATCTTCTAAGAAAGGATACAAATTTGAAGTCCAAAGACCATACCATTTGACAAAACACAAATGATTCTCAAAACATCCAGGCACTACAGATGAATTATATTACTACATAAGAATCATTGTTTCAGTTTTCTCTTAAATGTGGGCACTAATATAAACAAAATAGGCTCATAGAGTATAACTGGTTTTCATGACATTAAAAAAAAATGTTCCAAATAGGTAACAGTACTATAATTGCTGGGTTATTCTAAGCAGTTGGTTGATCCAAGGACATTTACAGTTCTAGAGGAACTAATTTTAAAATATAGCTGTTTTGCTGATAAGAAGTATGTGTGTGTTCTACTAAAAAAAAGTTTATGATATTTTAATTAATTTTGATTATGCTTTACAGAACAAAAAGTAATTTTTTAATGATTTCTCCTCATATATTTAAATGGAAATTTGTAATAAATATGGGAAAGGTCAAGAAAATTATATAATTTTTTTAAAATTTAAAAATATAACTTTAAAACATGTATTGGGCAAAATCAGCTGAGTGCCTATAACAAGAATATCTATCATATGCAAGTGTTAAGTGCATATGCCATGCACTGTGACAGGAACTTTCATTGTATTATTTTATTAAATCTCCCAAATAATTCTATACAAGATATTAGACAAATTTACTGATAAGGAAACTTGGTAATAATCAATAAGTAAGTGCATAGCAAAATAAGTCACATGAATATGTTTGTTTTTCTTAAAATGAGATTTACAAGTTGTGAATAGAAGCCTTTCTTTGGTCTTATTTATCTGGCTATGTCTAGAAAGCAATTATAAAACTAAAAAAGAAGTCCTTTCCTTGGGTAATTTCCTATCCTCCTTGTTAGGTATAAGGTCTTTATGTGTCCAGTTTTTGGTATTTGTTCACTTTATGAAAGTTTAACACATAAAGTACACAAATATCTCTTGTACAGCTTGATTAATTTTCACAAAATGTACACATGCAGATGAACTCAGGTAACTTCCACCCAGATTAAGAGGTAGAACATTACTGGCAGCCCAGCAGACCACCTCGTTCCCTCTCGTGGTCATTACCCATCCGCAGGAATGTAACCACTACTGGGACTTTCACCACTGCAGATTAATTTTTTTGTTTTATGGCAATATATATCAATATCATCAGTATGTACCCTTTTGTAAGTAGCTTCTTTAATAATCATGTTTGTGTGATGCATCTCTGTCTTTGCAAGTAATAGCACTTTGTTGTTTTCATTAATGTACAGTATTCTATTGTATGACTATAGTTCATCCAATCTATTGGTGATAAACATTGGAAGCTTTTAACTCAGTTTAAAAACTGCTGGGAACAATGCTACTAGACATGCTCTTGTTCATTTCCTTTGATGCACAAACATGGACATGTCTTTTGATTCACACATACACATACACATACACACACACTATAATCCAGCATCTCTGTGTGTGTGACGGGGTATAGAATATTAGTATACGTGTGTTATTGTAATAGGTGCAGCAAACAAACTTTGTGAGCTGTTTTTAACAATTAATATTACCATTAGTAATATAATTTGCATTTGTTCAACATACTAGTTAGCACTTGGCATTGTCAGATATTTAATTTTTTATTTCAGCTATTATGATGAGCCTAAGTGATGTATCATTGATCTCATTAAGATTTTAATTTGCGCTTCCCTAATAAAGAATGATTTTGTCAGATTTTAAGTATATTTATTGATCATCTGAACAAATTATTTTGTGAACTGACTTTTTTGTTATTTTTTTTTCTCTAAAGTATTTAGTATTTGTCCTTTTCTTCTTGCTTTGCTAGGATTTTTTATTTATTTTAAATGCAAGTCCTTTGTCTGATGTATATATTGCAACCTTCCTACTTTTCATTTTCTTTCTCTTCATGGTATCTTTTGATGAAATGGAATTCTGAATTCTAATGACATCAAATTTAGGAAACATTTAATTTTTTTGAATAGTTCTCTTTAAGAAATTTAAGAAATATCTGACCATGCCAAATCATGACAATATTCTCTAACACTCTCTTCTGAGAAATTTATTATTTTCACTTTTAAATGTTAAGTGACTATCCATAACATACCTAAATATCTGCATAAGAGATCATTTTGGCCTATTTTAGTTCACAACCCCCCTAAGACTCTGATAGGAAACATGGGTGAGGAGATTTTACCAGTCACCTTCACTCTGTTGACAAACTTGTCTCCTGGACTTAGTTTCCTGTCTCTGTATTGTACGTCTATAAAGGTGGGAAGACTGGAATCCAGGAAGGTGCCATAATAGCAAACAAAGGACAGATATGATTGGATCCTTCCATGGGGCCAGGAAATAACTTTTAGAAAAGAAAAGAGGTGGCCTTATACTAAACAAAGCAAATTCCTTTAAGCCACCCCATAAGATGGGCAGTGTTTCTTGCAGTAGATAACAGTTTTGATAGAAGAAAAGTAAAGAATTTGTTACTGATGTGGCAAGATACTCAGGAACTGTATGTGGTTCCTGCAGTGTAAGAAACCCTAGATGCTGGCCTCTTATTAGTATAGATACACTTAGAATTATTGGGAAATTTGAAACATGCCACTAAATACTATTTAATAAAATTTTAAAAAATATTCAAGGACTTTACAACTTGAAATACTACATAAAACTTCAAAAATAATAAGAAATAAGAGAGTGGCAAAAAAAATATTTTAGAGCTCTAAAAAAAAAAAAGAGAGAGCGGCAATGTTGAAAATTTGAATAGATCCTGAAGCATAAATTGAGCAAATTTTAGAAACCACAAGGGAACAGCATTGATTTTAAAAAAGAGAGATACTTAAACAATGTTTTCAGGGATGTTTGAACGAAATAAAAGAGATTGACTTAATAGAATAGTTACCTAAATTAAAACTTCTTGCTGGTACAATCACCATTATTATAATTGTTTCTCAATATATCAAGAGTTTAGAAGGCTGGTTATTCACATACGTCTGTGCTCTCCATGGGAGAAAATGCAAAAGAAAATGTGTAAAAAAACGTGTGCAGAATGCATGGAAGTTTCAGCTCAAGAAACATTTTTAAATACAGGAATAGAAGAACAAAGCACTTGAGAGAGTGACTGTTTACCTCATCACTCCATATCCTGCACACACTGTCAGAGAGGATTAGGTTAAATCACCACAGCATTCCACATCAAATCCAGTAGAATTAAGTTACCAGGCAGAATCCTTCAAAACCAGATAATTAGAGGACACACAGACTGTAAAAACAACAACAAAATACTCCTGACAACACAGGAGGAGATGCTTTTGAGTGACTAAACTTCTACAGACTCTTCCAGAAGAAGGTATTAAAGTAATTATGTAAGAAAATTGTGGGGATTTGGGATATACGTTAGTAGGAATGAGATCTGTGATGATGTGGAAAAGATGAACTCATAGGTTACTCAACTCATGAGCAGAATGCTGTAGCTCAAGGAATATGAGCTCAAGGGATAAATGGGTCTGTTTGGATAATAGCTTACTCAGTGATTAGTCTCTCAGGTATAGTTTGCTCACATATAAAATCACTGTAAAAAATGCCTCCAGTGCAGTGCTGTTTTGTGAACTATGAATATGTAAAATGCCTGAAGGGAGTCAATGGATGAAAGCTACCATCGGGAAGAATCATATCCTTCTCCTTTCATGGGTGTCTTTTGCAGCTTTGAAAAAAGGGAGAGATCCTTAAGATTCCTGTCCAAATGAAGAACTCTGGGGAGAAATAAAACAATGACAGTAGGCTAGCACATCCAAGAGAAGAAAACAGAGCCGCTTTCTGCTCAAGCTTGTGCCTGCCGCGTGGGCTAAGGCTGCTAAGGGAACTTTTCATTCAAATGCCGGTTTTCCGACAAGTGGCAGCAGCTTTATTTTCATTGCTTAGTTGATGAAAGGGTCACCATCTGTAGAAACTGCGATTTTGATATTCCAGAGCCACACCCGAATGGTTCAACTGATTTCCATAACTTCCCTCTAGTGGTCACAACTGTTCATCCTTATCAGACTGAGAGCTCAACTGAACTGTTGTGAAGCTACAGGCAAAATCCTTTCTCAGCCCTGTACATCAGTTCCCAGTGACCTTCAGCCTCAGAGCACCATATAGAATGTTCTGTTTGAGGTACGCATATGCACATGGGCCTCATGAATAATCACCAACAAGAAAGACATTTATTTCAGTGTGCACTCCATCATTAACAGTGCTATAAATAATGGCAAGCTAGGGGAAACACTTTTAATTGGAAGCACATGGACAAAGATTTTAGGTTTCCTTTCATTTCATTAGGGTGATTTTGTTTCCACAGACATTTATTATTGTACCTGACACCTGATGGCTTTATAGGTGATTTTACTGGAGCTTTTATAGAAGACTTAAACAGGCACAGATGAACAAAGAAACAAGTGGCAATTGTAAGCAGGGATGTGATTACTGTTTAGGCAAGAAAAGAAGAAGAAATGGAGGGAGTGAGGCTTCCACTTATCAGCCTTTCCACACGCAGGAAATGTGAGGGCCAAGAAGATGAGGGAATGGGCGCTGGGCAGAGTTCATGGGAAAGTCCACAGAAAAAGTTATTCCTTTCCACTTGAAACTTACATCTGAATATCACACAACAATGCAATGATGAACAGGCCACATCGGCTAAGAACACTGAACTGCGTGAAACTAAAGAAGAAAAGCAAAGGGTACCATAGCCGAACTATCTGCATGCCTCCACAAGACGGTCACGGTCAGCACGGAATCAGGATTGATTTTCTGGCATCCCTGCTCTCAACAATTCATATTTAGATTCAGCAACACATTGACTCTTGAAAGAAGTCCTCTTTGTGTAAATATAGAGTTGACCATTAAACATTTAAATTTTATTTTAATAAGGCAAATGGAACAAGGCAATAGTCTTGTATAGAGCCAGATTTGAATAACCAAATTGTCTTTCATATGAATGAATTCTTTACTTCTCTGTTTCAAAACTAATAGAAGCCCTGAGATCCATCCTGTTCATAAATCATACATACAATTATTTGGCAGTAGGTTATATACAAATCAATGAAATTGGTTCAAAAATAAAAAATATAGATACGATAGGAATAAAAGCTAGTTTTTACTGAGTATGGACATCCATGCAAATCACTCATAGTATTGTGTTTCCATGTACGTACACATTATTGTGTCTCTATGTATGTACGCAGAAGTAGTTACTATCCACATTTTACTAATGAGCAAATAGGCTAAATGCCATAAATGTCATCAACTTCTACAACCAAAGAAATAGAAACTAGGAGAGATACTGAACTCCAAATTATCTGACTACAAAGCACATGAGCTTTTCAACTACTTCAAATTTGGTAAATGCCTGTTACCATGCTAGATATTCAGGGGACTGTTGAAGCAAAGGAAGACATATCTCAGTAAAGTAAAACATAAAACACATCTCACCAAAAGGATCTAAAATATTTGTGTTCTATTAGGCTACTTCTTATTCTATTAAAAAACCTCCGTTGTCAGAAAATCTTTCCATAATTAGACAGACATTAACAAAAATCATAATAGAAAAGAAAAGAATTTTAAAGACCTAACAATATCTTTCTGGCGTATTATGTAGTCCCTTCACATTTTATTTCAAACAAAGAATTCAAATCACTATCCAGCTTCTATAAACCATGTGAAATCTTCATTTTGCTTTAAAACAAAGATTTGTACAATGCCAGGAAATTAGTGATACTTTGAAGACTTATCTTCAGAGTTTATAAAGCCATCGGTTTTTTTTTTGAAGAACAGAGGGTGAGGCTTAATAATTATGCAAAAGATAAATTGTCTAGCTATGCAATTAACTCAAAATTACAATGGCAATAAAAGTACAGTTAAATTTGTATTAATATATGAAATTGTAAAGAATGTTAATACAGTTAATTGGCATTTAATAATATAGCTGCAGTAAGTTAACTGGATATCAATTTACATAGTTCATGAATGTCATTTCTTTTAATAATTAGGGCCATATCCTCAAGATAATGCTCATATAGTTTATTATGTATTATTAGCGTATATATACTTTCATGCGTAAAATGTGTTTGAATATTCCACATGTAGTTTATCAAACAAACATTTCTTTCTTATTTATGTATGCTTGTCAGTTCATAGGCAGAAATATAATCCATCAAGATTCATCATCACAGTGACCACTTAGTTGGTCATTTACCATCGTTTTTTAAAGTCTACAGAATACATCCAGATAAATTGCATAAATTCTCCATACCAAGTTCTTTAAAAAGACCTTGGATTTGTTTCTCTCCCTTAAGTTTAGTTAACTTACCTTCACATATAAGATGTATCTTCTTGTTCTCTCTTCTCTTGAGGTCTTGTCTTGGAAAATATTATCCTGATAACTGCCCTTTAATTCTATGGCCTTGTAGATTCTGGATAAAGATAAAAAAAAAAAAAAAAAAAAAAAGCTGACTCACTCACAGACAGTTCTTTCTTCAATTCACAATGAAGTAGAGAAAAAAAGTTAAAATATTTTAAAAAACCATGGAATTTCATCAGCAACAATCTAATAAAAAAAGAGTGGTATTTTCTCACAAACTTGGAAAAGCTGAAATGTACTTCTTGTTCTAGCCCGATTAGCTAGATAAGGAGTCAAAAACCATTGTCCAAACTACGTCAGAACATACAGTGAACCTGAACTCAGCAGCCCACATTAAAAACAAGAGGAAAAATAAATGAGCTGGCAACTCTTCAAACCTAGTCTGACAAAGACATAACCAAAGGAAGAGAAACAAATTCTGCAAAAGAGCTCCCTGTGTACAAAAATTTATTTATAAAAAAATGAGATTTTTTTTTAAAAGGCAGACTAAAGAAATGTATTGAACACACAATAAGCTATTAAATACACTGGAAAAAACAAAGAACAAATTAGACATGATGAAAAATCAAATGAATGGCAAGGAATAAAAGCTTGAGATAACCTCTGTAAAGGGACAGAGAAAAATAATAATGTAATTGGGAAGATAAGACATATAAAGGTCATATAAGAACATGTAACCTGTAGTTCACTTATATCCCTGGAACTGAGACCTCGATATATTTTTTACACTAAATGCCCAAGATCTGGTAGGTATCAGGAATGACACTATAATTTTACGCTAAAGAATTGGACTTTATTTTATAACAGGGCTACCTTGAAACAACATAAATTCCAGTGTCCTCTCTGACTGCATCTTCTTGCCTTCACCAGACACATTATCTGTCTAGGACACAAACTTTGTCTGTATTTTCCAAACTCTGTATCATTATTTGTGTTTACTCCCCGTCTCATGTGTTACATGTGTTTACTTCCCACGTGCCCACCCATTTTTACTGAATCTCAAATGCTAACTCTTCCTGAGAAAGCCTTCTTCCACATCTCCCTTTAGAATGAGTCCCTCCACCTTTGGGATCCCCAAAGCACGTTTCCTTCTCATCTTCTGTCCTGACATAACTGTGCACACATACCTGTCCCTTTTGTAAAATGTAAGTTCCTTAAGAAAAGGTACCAAATCTTATTGTCACATTACCAAAAAATCTCACCCAATTATTTTCCACAGTAAGTGTTCAGTAAACATTTTTTTAGATATCAAATTATAAGCATTTTTAAGATTGTTGTTAAGGGGTTTATTAATTTAGAATTACTTGTATTTACATAAGTACATATTTAAGGTGCAAACAAGTACCATATATTTTTAAAATTTAAGACTCATCTGTTATAACTGACAAATGTCAGTGCATGGCTTCCTATGGTTCATGCTCAGCTGTCCACCACAGCTAATGGGCTAAGAATCTCACTTATGCACTGCTTTGTTTACTGCTTGCAATTCCTCTTTGTACGTGGAAGTAAAATTTCATTTACTTGAAAATAGTCTGAAATTTGGATTCTTCATTAAGTCAAACTGGACTTCTCTTTTATTAGTTCTGTAGCCAGAAAAATACAATAGCAGAGTAAGGCCACACTATAGTACTACTGCTTAACAGATGCCATGGTGCACAATGAGGGATTTAAATGCCACAGCACATTCAGGAAATATCTCTGTAGTCTGTACTATATCCATCATTTGGCTAACACAGCTATGACATATCCTTTTTAATTATATAATCTGCCACTTGTGAGAGGAAGAGCACTTCTTACACTTAGGGAAGAGGCTCATTACCACTAAATTAGATTTTTTGAACAATCCCTCCCCCCTGCCTCTCCCCGCAAAAATACCCAGACAGCATTCTTGGATCACTGTTTCAAAGGTGGTCACTTTACAGAGAATTGGCTTGTGTAAGACAAGACACTGACACACAATATGTTGATTTATTTTAGTACTGAATTTTCACTTATAGAAAGCACCAAACAAAATGAAATCTGCCACAGTCATTTGTTAATTTTTCTGCCATTTTACAAACCAGTGAATTTTCTATAATCAAAGGTAGAAGTTATTTGGTTTGGATCTGAATCTAGCTCCAAAATAATGCTTTTAAAACTTTTAATTGAATTTATTTCCAACTTTTCAAAATCAGAATCTTGTACTTAGAAATCCATTGTTTCTTGCTTTTCCTGAGAAATAAGAATATCTTGAGATATTGGTCTCATTTTCCTGTATGGCAAAAATCCCAAAGATGAGTAGCAGAAACCCTCTTTAGAGAAAGTTTGCCACATACTCACCATGACAAAATTCAGTTATATTTGGATGCTACTTTTCATTTAAAATGAATAGACTTTGTTTTTAGAACAGTTTTAGGTTTACAGAAAAAAAATGAGCACGTAGTACAGAAATTACAGTTCTCAAAAACCTCTCCTTAGGTACAAAATTTCCCCTATTATTAACATCTTGCATTGGTGTGGGACATTTATTACAACAGATGAATCAGTATTTAGATAATATTATTACCTAACATCTAGAGGTTAAGTTAAGGTTCTTTCTTTGTATTCTTCAGGTCTATGCTTCTGAGTTTTAACAAATGCACAATGTCATGTCCCTGTCATTACAGTAGCACAGAATAGTTTCACAATCCTAAGAATCCCTCACGCTTCACCTCTTCAACTTTCCTCCCCTCCCCTGACAACCACGGATCTTTTTACTGTATCTAGACTGTTATTTTTTCCCCAAATTGCATGTATTTGGATTCATACATTATTTAGACTTTTCAGGTTGGCTTCTTTCATTAAGGAATATGCACTTAAATTTCCTTCATATCTTTTCATGGCTTGATAGCTTGTTTCTTCTTATTGTTGAATGATGGTCCATCACATACGGATGTACCACAGTTTGTTTATTCATTCGCCCATGGAAGAACTTACTGGTTGCTTCCACTTTTTAGCAATTATGGATAAATATGCTATGAACATTTGTATATAAGCTTTTGCGGGGACACAAATTTCCAAATAATTAGGTAAACATGAAGGAGCACAGTTGCCAGATTGTATGATAAGACTACATCTGGCTTTTAAGACACTGCTAAACTGTCTTCCAAAATGATGGTACTATTTTGAAGCTTAAAAAAGCACCCATTTGTTATCTCATAGGTTCTGGAGGTCAGGAGTCTGGCTTGTGTTAGCTGGATTCTTGCTCAGGGACTCACAGGGCTGAATCAATATGTTGGCTGGGATAGGATCTCATCTGAGGCTCAGTGTTCTCATGATGCTCATTTAGTTTGCTGGCAGAATTTGATCGTTTGCAGTTGTAGGACAGAAGTTCCATTTTGCTTGTTTGTGTTGGCTGGGGGCCACTCTCAGCTCCAAGATACTGCTCACAGGTCCTTGCCACATAACTTCTTCTATAGACCCTCTCACAACTTATTTGTTTTTTTCAAAGCCAGCAGGAGAATTTCTTTCATGTTTCAAATGTCTCTCAGTTTAAGAAGAGGCTAGTCTTGTCAAAGGGCTCAACTGATTAGGAATGGCCCACCTAGATAATCTCAGTTTTGAATAATTTAAAGTCAATCGAATTGGGACCAAAATTACACCTGCAAAATCTCTTCACTTTGACATAAAATGCAGTCTAATAACGTATATGAAATCCATCATATTCACAGCTCTGCCCACACTCAAGTGGAGGAGATTATACAGGACATGTGCAAAGGTGGGAATATTGTGGACCAAATCAGAATTCTGCCTACTCCCAAAAGACAATGAGTAGTATAGAAGTGAATAACATCCATGCAGATATTTTCATATGTGAACAAAGCCTTCACATAATTGGGGCACTTTACTGGTTAATGTTACCTGAATGACCCTGTAGACACTTGAGTCAAGCCAGTTGTTGACCACCTAATTCTGTCAGATTAGCCTAAACTCCATGTGGACTTTTGGCTTAGAGGAAGAAAGCACATTGCTTTTGCCTGAAATATCAGTTACATTTTTTTTCTTATAACCCTTGTCATTTATTGCATAAACAGTAACACAAATTGCTCACTCCAATCTCAATTCTTGCTCTTCTGTTTCCATTTAAAAAATATAATAGCATTATGTTTTTTGATGATTCACAGAATAATTTCTCTCTGTATATGCCCCTTTATTAGTATGTGTTTCAACTTTATTAAACCAAGCAAAGTCTTCACATAACCATGCATTTCAATGCCTTGTTAGATCTGTATAAACAATGAAAAATGTTCCTTTGCCTGAGGGAACAAATTTCCATCCCAATATAAGGTTTTCTTCCCTTCTGACCTGAGTGTCTTATCCTCTGGCTTAACATTTTCCTCATGTGTCCTTCATCTTGCATATTGGAGGGCAAACATTTTTATTGCATGCATCTGAATTAGTGGGATGCCATTGAAAACATAAGTAATGTCAGTATTGAATGTTGTAAAACTGTATTTATTTTCAAACAATTGTCCTCTACCTTTTTCCCAAAGACGATCTGTTTCTCTCAGTACCCATTACTCAACTCCATACTGTGATATTTTGCATTCTGAAGCCCTCCACCTGCTTCTCTTACTGAAATCTTTCAGGGGGGATTAAGTATAAAGTCAGCCTTTTAATCAGTCGGGAAAGTGATGCCGTGCCCACAGCTCCTCTGACTTGCGGTTGGCTGGGAGATAAGGTGAACTCATTCATTAGGGAAGCTGCCCCATGACTTCCTATTGTTTATAATCAACTTGTTTAAGAGTAACATCTTTAGTGATTTGCAATGATTACAAATTTTGAAGTGATTATCAATCCCCAGAGACAAACTAACTCTAATGAAGTTTTGATTTTCATTTGACTTTTTTCTTTTCTTCAGTGTCTCTGCTATCCTAATATTTCATACCAAGATGAAATCTAAGAGGAGAGTGTGTTCATGGATGGCCTGGTGATATATAGGATTTGGAATACCGTAGGCAAGTGCCCAAGCCAGAAAGCAGGGAAGAGAAGAGGTGAGAGTTAAAGGTGAAAGCCAATACTGACTGGATTCAGATGATTATTAAAATGTTCTCAAGAGTAGAAGACAAAAAGCAGTCCAAGCAAAGACAAAGTAGTGCTCAACAGAAACGCCAATCTTAATATAAGAAACTAATGTGACAAACATTAAAGGGGATATGTGGCCAATATCTTTAAAGCTTTTTAATTTCAAATCAGAAAAATGCTCTATTTTTAAATTTTCTTAATGATTTATTCTTAATGACTAGATTGATTTATTTTTGGCACAAAAATAACTTTGACCTTGGTTTACTTAATTTCCCTTCCAACATTTCTAGATCTAAGTTAGATTCCTCACGCCTGTTTTGGCAAAGGGAACGCCTCTGCATTTGGCTGGTATTCAACCTTTTCAAAGAATGCTTATTTATAAAACAGTAGGTTAGTTATTCGGAAAATAAAAAATACATATATAATACAATAAGTAAGTAAAATGCATTTTCAGATGGAAAGGCCACATACTAACATTGAGCAATACAAAATTAAAGTATATGGAAGGTTAATTTATTGCTAATTGTTTCCTTTCTTGTCTCACTAAAACAATCATTCATTAAGAATATGGTGGAGGAGAGAAAATTTCCACACAAATATGATCATCAATTCGTGTATTCTAACAGTGACCACCTGAGACATTTTGTCTTTGACGTTCTTTAGCTTTTGTTCCTCAAAGTCTGGTTTGTGGAACAAACAGCATTAGTATCACCTGGAGGCTTGCTGGCAATGCTAAATCTGAGAACCTACCCCAGATCTACTAAATTAGAATTGCATTTTAACAAATCCTCAGATAATTAATATACACACTAAAATCAATGGATAGAAAACACAAACTAAACAATCCTAAATTGACTTGAACAAAATTATAAATAGTTTAACATTGCATTATTTACTTCTTATCAATGGTATGTAGAAACTTGCCCAATACTAAATATGTGTTAGGAACCCAAATAATAATTGCATCTACTGAAAAAGCTTGTTAAGTTATCTGTTTGCTTTATCCATTGACTTATATTGATCTTTTGTGTATTTTATGCTTATGTTACATTTTTATACCATAACATGTTTCCTCTTTATTATGGAAAGCAGTGCTTGGAGAATTAATGGAGAATATAAATACATGTAAATATTATTTATTTCTCATCATAACCACCTTGGAGTTTGACTTAGGAAACTTTGACGTCTTTCCAGTCTTGGTCATCTAACAAAAATCACGATCATGTATCACATGGTGTCACAGTCCAGAGACCAATGCTAGGGCAATCTCTGTATCAAGTGCCAGTATTTAAGAGTGCCTACAGATATCAAAGACAATCTTTTGCAGTTTCCTCAAATGAGTAATTGAATTTAATTTCCTTTATAATAAATCATTCAATTTGACTAGGTTTATGCTTCTTAAAATGGAGAAAGCATTTGACCTCTTTGCCATCATATGATTGTCTACTTAGTCCCTTTAATTAAGAAAATTAAATTCATTTAAGAAAAATTTTGAAGGAAAATTGTTCAACTTAATGATATTCAAGGCTCATAATCTTCAGTCTGGGGAGCACTGAGTTTCGACATCCAAAAGATACATTAGCCTTGCTCCTGCCAGTTCAATGTCATTACATCTAACATATAATCCCAGGACCTTTCCACACAGTCTCCCACTTCTTTTAAAATATCTTGAATAAAAAGATTCTTGGCAAGTACAGCCTTCTTCATGATTGACATCTAAGGCTAGTTATGTATAACAACATATATCTCAAATTAAACATTAATTGCAATGTTAATATTCACATACAGCAATAAGTATTCAACTCAATTTTCTGCCTCCCTAGGTTAGGGACAGTTCTGTAATTAGTCACATTTATTTTAGTCTCCCCAGATATTGCTTGTGAAATTGATATCCTAGCTATTTTCTCACAGGACCACAGAATTTCTGAAATGAAAGAGGAATTCAAAAGATCAGGGCAAATACCCTTATTCTATATGAGGAAAATGAGATTTGGAGATAAAAAGTGAATGGCCTATGCCACACACAATTTTTGGAGCTGAGCTGGGACTTAAAAAACAACCACCTATAGGTTAATAGGATGCCTCTCAATCTGTACACATAAAGCCTTTATTATAAATAACTTGATGGTTGGATGTCTCCTAATTAAGGGAATCTCAGGTTTTCCCAGCATTATTTTATTATGAATGCTGACTGAAAATGGCAGCCAGGGAGGTTCTCTGTGACCTTCTCAGCCAATCAATCTGGAAATAGAGAATAGTGACTCTGACAAAAAGAATTACATAATATCAGAGAGAGAAACACACACACAAATGACCCTCTTCACAAAGCAATGAAATTATAAAACACAGGTCTGGAGGCAAACAACAAATTGAGAAGCATTTATTCGAGACAAATGACTGAAATGCAGTTAAGAATGGTGAGAGTCTGTAAAGTTTTAGCCTGTGGCTATTCCACACTCTCCCTTAACCCTCCCTACCAACCTCCACGTTGGCAAGGTAGTGGTTGAAAACCAGAGTTTGTTATAGGAAGGAGCTGTTTGAAATCAGAGTGGAGCAGAAAAACTCCATGCCCCTGGGTATTAGAAACCAAAGCAATATAAATGGAAAATGAATGGAAAAGGCCAATGCTGCAGGTAACCTCAGATTGCAATCTTGACTGGGAAAAGCAGGAAACTGGCAAATTAGTTCAAAATTGATCAGGGAATTCTGGGGAATGAGACAGGCACGGTGTACTTTGAAAAGCTCATGTACAACTGTAACTGTAGTGGTCTGGGTGACTGTGGTCATGAGCAAGATTGCACACACCCTTGGGATACGCTGGGGAGTGCTATCCACACACCCCTGGCTGAACGTGAGACCATGAACAAGAGCAAAGACCAGAGGAGAGCTCAGCAGAAAGACAAAGCTAGGGAGCGCTGTATACTGCCGGCACATTGAATCCCTAACCCTCAAACAGATCCATCAGCAATACTCTGTCCTGTAAACTCGAGCCATCTTAACTGCCCTAGACAGTAAGCAGCACATCCTTAACTCTAGGAGGATGGTGAGCTGTGTCTAGGTTTCCCTCCCTCAGCCATGGCCTGGAAATTATCTCAAGGTAGTAAGCTGGAGCAATTGTAGTACTCGCCTCGTTTCCAATCTATCCAGGGTCACTGTCATTCATTTCCTCATGTCTAATGTCCTGAAAACATTCTTTCATAGATTATGTTTTGTTATTATTGTTTAAGGTAGGAAGTTAAATCCAGTTGCTTGATACTTCCATTGGCCAGAAGCAAAAGCATTTCCTATGTCTCTTTGACACTTACCCTTTATTTTTTGAGCAGTTCTTTCTTTTCTGGGACTACAGGATCATCCAGGCTCATTCTGTACTTTGTTTTCCCCAGCAAAGTCAGCCATTTCTCCAGGAGCCCCGGTTTTTTTGTATGGAGAATGGACATTTAGAGGACAAAATCCTGGAGTTAGGTGAGCTCACTGGTTACAGGTGACATCCTAATAGCTTCGTCCCTGTAAGTTATTAGATATTTTGCCCAGAGCGCTTGAACACTTTCATTTTATTGTTGAAATTAAATAATTTTATTAACGTATTTCTTGGAGTTGATCTCTCTTGGTTAATTTTTCACATTTACATGCGCTTTCAGTATGGTTCACTCAGTACCTCCACTATCTGGAAAATGGTCTCAGATTACAGATTTAAAAAACAATTCTGTTTCATTGTTTTGTTTTTCTTTTTCAGGGCCTCTAATTATGCATGTTGTCATAATTAATTAATTAGCCTTCTATTTTGGCCACTTTATCTCTGACTTGTTTCACTTCCTTTTTTATCTCATTTTATTTTCATGGCTGCATGTTTAACTTTCTTCAGTGTCTCTTATTAAATAATTTTCATTTTAATCTCTTCTACTGTTTATTATTGGGTGTCTTATAATTTATTCTTCATATTGGAGATGATTATGTTCTTTTCTTCTAACTAACCTTTATTAAATCATTTTTTTAATTTGTTTTTTCAACTTTTGAATTTGTAATTAAAAAAGGTTTCTAATTTCCCTAAACACTTTTTTGGTATAGTAAATAAGTTTGAGTAAATTTAATTCAGTTTGGGTTGGTGAAATTTATCAGCTAATGTGTATCATTCCTTATTTTCTGATTTCTTCTTTTAAGGCTTTTTTTTGTTTTGTCTTGTTTTGTTTTGTTTTCTGTTATTTAGTTTTCATCTATTTATTCTGTGGCCTTGAGGTTCAACAGAAGATTCTTAAGTCAGTAATACTCTTTTCTGTCAGTACAGGAAAGTCCAGTTTGTTTAGCTGATGTTACTTTAATTGGTACTGGAGAGAGGAGTTTCATTTACTCCATTTTCTTTTGTTCTTTTAAAAAATTTCTTTCCAGTGTCCTAAAATTTCCATATTTTCTTCTTTTACTTTTAACTATTTAAATTCAAAATGACACCTATTTATACATTCCCTTCCATCCGCCAAAAGCTCCCTTGTTCACAACAACGGCGGTTCCAAGAGTGTGAGAGGCTGCTTGATGGGATTTGATGTTTTCTTTTTATTTTTTCACTTGGTTTTCCTTTTTATTTATTTTTTTAATGTGCAGACAACTTAAAGTTTGGACATTTTTTGTTTTCTAGTTATGCTGAAAGCATTTTTGGGGGTAGTTCTGTGTGTTTTTCTGATATTCTGTTTTATTTTTGAAGAATATTGGGAAGGATGGACTTATTCTGTTGCCATTGTTTTGGGGTCCCTGAAAGTTACCCCATTTATGATATTGATTACTAGAAATTTGGATTTAATTTCTATATACTAATACCAATACTATTATGATGGCTTCTTTCAGTGTTACATTACTTTTGTACATATCCTTAATATCATCAAAATTATTTAAAATACACTTTCTTATTTAATTTCTAAATTTTCTGAATACTCATGAATTCATGATCCATAACTTTGTCTAAATCTTTCTAGAACTTGCACATATTCTAGCTGCAATGTCATCTATGCTACATGCTTATTTCTTTAGCATAGTAAAACTGTTTTTTTATTTGTCCTAAAAGTAAGTATTCTAACTTTTGGCCTTCTTTACTAGAATTATAATACATTCTGAAACTTTCCACATTCTATTTCTCACATTAACGTATTTATTTTAAAGTATTTCATGATTTTTCCTTCTATATTTACTTTAGAAACTGTGTTTTAGTTTCTCTTATGTTTTATCCAACTTAAATAATCCATTTTAGTTTTCATATCTTTTTTCATAGTACATTTAAAAATCTTTAAGGATTAGACATTCTTTAGAAAATAGTATATGCCATGCTATTCACATAAAGTCCTGAGACAAAATTAATAAATGAGACTCCATCATTCAGTACAATAAAAAAATAAAAAACTTAATTTTTGAAGGCACTGTGGTTACCTGTCTTGGATGTAAGATTAAATATTTTCCAATTTCAAAGGTAAAAAGTGATCATTTAAACAATATCCTACGTCAGTAAGACAGAAAAGAAAATCACCCTCAATGAAGAAATATAAAAACGTCAGAGGAAGCCCAAACACCTAATTTTAACTAGGTAGATATCTTCCCATTTTCAATGTTGTAGAACTTGAAGATAAAAGATATTAGCAGACTGAAGAGTAAAGCACATGTCAGGCTAAAGGAACAACAGGAGCAAAGCACAAAGGGATCAGATAAATAAGTTGATTTAGACAAAGAAAATAATCCTGAATGATTTGAATATCAGGTAGTTATTGTCCAGTTGCAGAAACATTGAAAGTCATGCAAGAAAATTTAAATTCTACTTTTTTGTCAGTGGGTGATTTTAATAACACATTTAAGGTTATTCTTACATTTTAAGAAAATCAGTTTGTCAGCAGAGAAATTCAGAAGAACTAGAGACAAGGGAATTAGTTAGAAAATATTATTAAATATACAGAGAAGAAAGCATGAGCATTGTCTTCAGAGCACAGGTTACGTTATTGCTCCAGAAATGGATTATATTGCTCTTACCAAACATTTAACGTCAGTTGAAATATAAATTACTATTCAAACATTTTTAAAATATCGTAAAATATTCATACTTCAGAGGTGCAATTCTGTATATTAAATGCTGACCGTACTGGATATATATTTTCATGTTAGTAATACTAAATATAAGCAACTTTTGTATATACTCTCAAACTTTAATCATAACTATGATTTATTTTCTTAATCCATCACCTCTAGTAATATGAACATAAAGACAATTAAAACCATAACATCAGGGAGGGTGACCTTGGAAATGCGGACACAGTGACAAAAAATTTTTTGCTATATCCATTCTAGTAATTTTTATTAAATAATCTATCCTTGTTTTCAGAAATAACTAAGCATTCTATAGTCACCACTATAATCAAGGGTTTTTAAATATATTATGTATTATTTTATCTTAAACCACACAAATTTGACACGGAAATATAAAAACAAAATGTAAAATGGTGTTAATATATGAAGATATTCAGGATTTTTAAACAAAAATGCTCATGCATTTTATATAATATTAATATACAACAAATTATCATGCACAATTGATAACAGTGAGAGCTATTAGACTATGTTTAAATTTATAATATAAGACGAATAACTCCTCCATCACCCATCTTGTGAATGTTTCAAATGTGGTCATAATGAATGTGTCCACACAACACTTTAAAACAAACCACAACTTTATATATTTCGAGAAGGTAGTACACCACAGAGGCATAAAGTTTCAGTTCTGTTGTGATATCACATGAATTTCATTTCTGTCTATACCAGTTACTAACTTTGTGCCTAAAGACAAGTTACTTCATCTTTCTGTGACTTAGTTTTCTTAGTAATATGGAGAAAAATTAAAAAAAAAAAAGCATGTGTTGCAAAGATAAAAATAAAATAGTATGTGTAAGACCTTTAGATTCATGCCTGGTACATAGCTTAGTAATAAATTTAAGTATTAAATTAATGAAGAAATACTGTTAATGTTCCTATGGAATCTTGCAACTGCAGACTCAAAACTAAAGAATCCATTCCTAAAACCAGAATGTACAGTCACTTATGAGTTTCAGAATTTCCTACCATTGTTCTTTCTCTTTCTTCTATATTGCCATATAGGATGTAATCATTAGAATTTCTACTGCTTAAATTGTTTGGTTATAATGCCATATGAGATCAAATCAGACTACAGAGGGTACAGCATTAGCAAGGAAGCCACGTTTAGAAGGTATTGACTACTGACTCTTCAAAAAAGCTAAGTTTATTTGGTCTGCTGTAGTAATGGAGAACACCAAATTGGCAGAGCCTTGTTAGTATCCCAAAAGTGAAAAAAATTAGGGAAGGGTAGTTATAAGGTTCTCAAATCTGAGCTGAGTGATTTTAATGTATGCCTTGGAAAATGGGGAAATGGTTGAGACTGAGTAAGATTTACCGGTAGGCAAAACAGGATAAGAGTCTTGAAGGGCAGTTTGATGAAAAAGTTGTTAGTCATAATTCTTAAATGACCAAGAGTTAGTGAACTCAGTCTAATCTTATAGATGCAGGTACTTCTTGGATCAACCAGCTAAGTTAGTTTTTCTTGGCCAAAATATGGTTTAAGACATGACCAGGGACATTATCTCATCCTAGATCTGTTTAACCCAGAGACAGTGAATCATTTCACTCTCAAAGGGAAACATGTAATTTTGAGCAAGAAACAGAGAAAGCATCCACCTGGGCTAAACCCACGATCACGGTACAGAGTAGGCAGTGTGCAGAGCACAACTAGCTGAACTACCAGTGGTGGCCCCAGTGCTGGAGAGCTAGAAGAGGTCCAAGGTATGAAATTCATGGTGAGAGGCAGTGAAGAACGGGAAGACCAAAAAATGAGACAATGGGAGATTAGAAGAGTTCTTGTGAAGCAGGTTTGTTAGGAAAACAGCACCTGAAGTGATCACCAGCCACCACTAGCAAGAAGTGGCTATGGCCAAGAAAGGGAGCAAAAAACTCAGGCGTTCTCCATAAAAACCCCTTGCCAAAAGCGGTCTCTATTTTTCTGAACACATATTGTCACCCGTTATTGCTGGTATCGCTTTATCAGGAAATAATCATGCTAAATGCTGTAGCCCTAAGTTAAAAATCATAATACTTTTTTTATGTTTTTATATATTTTAATTCAAGTTTTAGTATCTTGAGTGCAAATTTATATTGCAAGAACCATGTTTATATTTGTCTATATCTCCAGTAGCATTTAGCAATGTTTGGTTTACAGCATATGATAAATAAATATTTACTGATTAATTGATTGGAAAGTAACTAAAGAGAATTTTTCACACACACACACACACACACACGCATACACAAAGTTCGGATATATGTATTTCTACTGTGGTTCTTTGCCAGTATAGGTGATCGAGGCATCTAGCTCTCTTCAAGATAAAAGTCCGATCATTCTGACAGTTCTCTATGAGAAAGGACAACATCACACAAGTGGCGGAACCTAAATCTGAAACTGAGTTGTATGGGTCAAAAGCCCTGCTGGCTCTATTTTCATTGCAAGAACTTCATATAAATCAACTCCAATGTAGGGAGAAAAACTACAACATAAGAAATTAAGCAATCTCCCTTTAAGTCAAAATTAATGTACCTGCACAAGGGTAAGTATTGTCTGACACAAGGATTCTTTTTCCATTTCCAGAAGTTTTGGTTATATAAAGATAGTTAGATGTCAATTATTGAAAAAAATTAGGAAATTTTAAATGGGAGTGAGACATTTTATAAACAATTTTTTCATTGGAAAGTCTCAGAATAAAGTAATCTTTTGGGGCAAGTTGCTCAATTTGCTAAATTGGAATTGTTTCTTCATTAATTTAGGTAGTCTAGAATGCTGAAGATTGAAAGATGCACTAAATGTAAATCCTAAAGTGAATTAAATGTAGCAAAATATAGACTAAGCTGTATTACTTTGCTATTTATTTAGCAGCTGTAATAATGCACCTGTTGGTTCTGTCCTCGGTGAAATGGCAATGTAAATAGTTTATGACCTATTTTCTTTCTTTAGGGAAATCAGTGAGGTGTCTGTAGGGGAAGACAAACATGTAGAAAACTCTGGAGAACAATACGATAAAGCAGTTTTAAATCCTTTGTAATAATGGTTGCGGGGAAGGCAATTAGGTCTTTAAAATGAGAGATTCAGGATAGAATAGTAGCAAGGTCACAGGGAAAAGAAAAAAAATGCTAGTATTAAAATCTGAAGCTCAGAAAGTTATGGGTTCTGTTCAAGGATCTATCACTTTTTGGGTGAATTTGGACAAATTATGTAAGTTCTCTCAGTCTTAGTGTTCCTTATCTTCAAAAGAAGACTACATATTTTCTACCAAACCAAAACTGTAAAAGCTAAATTACATAAGTCATATACGATGTTAGACAAGGCACCTACATAGTAGAAACTCAATAAACTGCAACAATTATTTAATTACTTATTGAGCTCATACTGTATACCAGGAACTGGACTAAACACTTTAAATGTTTTGCTATCATTTTCTTTCCATTATAAGAGGGTGGTTTCCCTATGAGGTAGGCATCCTCAATTTACAGGTAAGAAAACCAAAACAAATAAAGTAATAGTCATGTTTACCTAATGTCAAACAGTCAGAAAGTGAAGAAACACCTTTAAACACAGCTTTTCTTTTTTTTCCCATTCAAGAACTTGTATTCTTTGCTACTAGTCAGCAGCACTTCATTATCATTGCTAAAGGAATTGTTGAATCAACTTACAGATGAGTCTCTACTTACTGCATGGTAACATAACCAAGAAGATGGTATTTGTCCCCATCCAATCTTCAAAGCAGAAATAGGTAACTCCAAAATGGATCACATTTTTCATTTTGATGGAACTCATTTTTCAGATTCTGTCTTGCCACATGCCAGCTATCACATGTTCATCCAGCTCTTTTCCTGTCATCTGTCCATTACAGATTTGTAACTTATCTTTGTAATTTCTATGGGGCCTGAGGTCTCATTTTCACTCTGTTTGACTCTTTAGGTTTTAACAATTGTGAAGCTCTGAGGACACTGGTGGCATTGAATAATTCAAATCATGTGTTCTAAATCCAACTTTGGTAGAAAAGCAAAACAGGAGTTTGCAGACTCATTTCTACTTTACAACCAAATTGTAAATTATTTGCTCAGAAAAAGTTGTATCTGACCGGTCAACAATATATACACTTATTATTATTTTTAAAGAAGACTGACAAGTCAGTAATCTACTTGTCAGATCTCATTAGCATTCTCCTATCCTGGACCTTCATCTACCTGTGTATCTTCAGAGGACTCTACTACATTTTAATTCTGTAAGTGGCTGACACTGGTGGTCTTTTAAAATTTGAGCATGGAAAGACCATCCTCAGTAAAAGATTTAAAATTTTAGGAATATTAACGACAGGACCTACTTTAGTATGGCTAAAATATTTACCATAGTTTTCTATTTCCTTTTTTGTTAAGTTGTGAGACTATGTGGAAAAAACATCTACAAGCACATGTAAGAATCAGATACTATTTTAGGCACTTTACAAACGTTTCACTTAATCCTTAAAAACGTCCTCCAAAGTAAAGCTTACCTGTCCACTTTACAAATGAGAAAATGGAGGCTCGTAAGAATTAAGGTAACAATTATTAATTTGTCAGCTCTGATTGACTTGGCTTCTATAGGGCTTTATGCCTGGATTTTGATTTGACCTGCCCTCTAGTTATCATTGCAGGGAGTATTAAATTGTTCTCTTTGCTAGCAGGTACTTCTTCAGTCAGAGCTAGGCAGAGAACTCACCTGGAAAGGTTTTAGAAGTGGATGAAGCTCGTCCTAAGCCCCAGTGTCAAACATAAATAGTATATTTCTGTTTAGAATTTAACTTGGCCCCTGATAATTCTGATCTTCACTACAAACATCACCTACCATAGCCCCAGGTGGCACTTTAGGTAAAGGGTTGACTTAAAGAATTGCCACAAGGAATCCTCAAATATGCATGTAGCAGAAGTAAAACTGAAATAACTTCTATAGGTTGATGTTTGGCCTTCTTTCTGTTCTGTTCTTTTTAACTTTCTTGCTTCACCAGTTACACACCTGACAATAATTAAATGTTAGGTGGCTGAGAAAAGGGCCTCTCTGAGAGAAGCCAATGGCACTATGGTTATCTAGATAATTTGTCTGACTACCCACATGAGAAATCAGCCAATGTTTGGGGGGAAAATTACTCAGCTATTTTCTCACAATTTTATTTAGCAGGCTTTCCAAAATATTTACATAATTGAATTGTACTATAGCATCAAAACCCAATGATCTGAGGCGGTGCTTGGAAACAAAGTGGGGAACCCACTGCTAACTGCTCCTTAAGTAGGGAGTCGTGTTTCCTCCCGGGTCTCATTCACCTGCACCAGGAGGGGTCTTATGTGGAGGGAAGCACACAGTCAGATCTCTTGAGAATCAGGAGCACTTGGCCTCAAGCCAGACTAGTAATTTAAAACCAGGTATTATTAAGCCAATTAGATTTTTAATTGATTTTTTTTTCAATTTTTGCAGCAGAGGAAATTCATCAGGGCTCATTTTGAAAATGAGGTAACTGCCTTCTGAAGCATCACCGGCTTGCAGAAAATAAAGTCAGTATCAGTTCATTAGCAAATCAATGGGACTCTGACTTCATTGTAGAGTACCGATAATTGGGCACACTGAATGGTCATGCTGGAAATGGCAGATGAAGATATGGCAAAAAAGGAAAAAAAGCAAAGTTAAAACCGCTAATGATGACCAACTCCAGTCAAATGTTTTAAGATTTTTACCAGAATCCAACAACAATGGAAATGGATGAAATTTGCTTGGAAGGTTTTCAGTACGGTATTTCCGAGCAACAGTTTCTTAACACAAATAGTTACAGTGATGTCCTTCAAGAGTATTCAATAAAATGGAATTGAAGCAAGACCTGTAGCAGAATTAGAGACCTTGGGTTCAGAGCAGTTTCCTGTAGGAGATACTGAAAGAAGTGATTTACTTCCAAGTCACCTCTTTAAAACCTCAAGTTATGATCCCATCAGTTTAAACTTAGGTTTTGTTGTTTAATGATAGAGTGTGAACACTTCTCAGCTGTGTGAACTAAGGTGTGATTTAATCTTTGCATAGTAAAGAAACCAATTCTGGCTGAATTAATCTAAAGAGGGTATCTTATTTGAAGGATAAAGGAAATTCACAGGATAATAAGATAGGAACACAAATAGATTTAGAAAGCATGGGAGAGAGAGTTATAGATGCTCTTGGTACTAAAAGTAAAGTTACAAGAGTTACAGTTTCTGTCTAGGGACCAACCCTAGAAGTGATGATTCCAACCATCCCTTCCCTCTGGCCACTCCTCCTGCTCCAGGTTCTATTTGGTATTTCTGGCAAGCTGAAAAAATCCATTTCACCTATTTATACCACATGCCTCCTCCTTGGTGTGCAAGTGGACACAAACATATAGGGTAATTCACTTTATGATAAATGTGGCATGTTAAACCAGCTGATGGAAGAACTTTTTACTAAATGATGTTGGAAAATTGAGTTGCCATCTGAAAAAAGAAGTCAAGGCTCTATACGGTACATCAGGATGAATTCCATAATACTTCAAGTATCATAAATATGTAACAATGTTTATGTAAAAAATTAAAATATAATATGTAAACAACAAAACACCACAGTAATATTCCTTTATGTGTTTTATATAAGAATATCTTTAATACATCTCAATATTGAGAAAACTAAAGAAAATGCTGACACATAATTATATAAATAATAACATGAAAGATCTACATTGCATAATAATATAAGCAAAATCAAAAGAAAAAGTTATACTACGAAAAATATCTGCAACACATTTGTAGGAGATATCCCTGATACATAAAGTGATTCTAAAAAAAATATATATAAGGAAAAGATAAACAACTCAAAAGAAACAGAGTGACAATTTATTGAACATAGAGTTCACAGAAAGGAAAATACAAATGGCTCTTTATGAAAGGAAGATCCATGTCTCTCACTGTGAGGAAAAAAATGCAAATTAAAAATACATATGGTACCTGTTTAACCTAGGAGACTGGCAAAGACCCAGGTTTAAAAACACACTCTGTTCAACCATACATCCTAGGACGAATCAGCTCCCTATATTTCAGATGGTGGTTCAAATCCACACGGAATGTAGAGAGGGCAATTTAGCAAGGTATCACTGCGTATTTTCCCTATTAATACTTCTTCACAGTCAAGAAATCACTCATATACAAAACTTTAACAAAGTTCACTTAATTTCTTTTGTATAAAGTAAATGCATGTGTGCTAGTTGCTTATATTGTCATAAACAATGTTTGGATCAGTTTACAAAAACAATGAATGGTTACATGAAGAGAGAGGGAGAGGGAGAAAGAGTGTCTGTATGTGTGTTGGGGTGTGGGCAGCAGATGGAGGATGGTGCAAGACCTATCATTTATTTTATTTTATTTTATTTTATTTTTTTGTTGAAGTATAGTCGTTTTACAATGTTGTGTTCATTTCTGATGAACAGCATAGTAATTTAGTTATACATATATATTCCTTTTCATATTCTTTTTCATTATAGGCTATTACATTATTCCGTCCAATATTACAAGATACTGAATATAGTTCCCTGTACTATATAGCAGGACCTTGTTGTTTATCTATTTCACATATAGTAGTTAGTATCTGCAGGGATAAACTGGGAGTTCCAGACTTGCAGATAGTAACTACTGTATGCAAGACCTATCATTTGTATGCCTGTCTCTTGTTTCTGCTTTTGAACCAAGTGTTACCTAATCAATGATTTTAAAGGGTAAGAAAATCTATGAGCATACCCAATAATTACATTTCTGTCATCCTTCTATCCTGCCATGCCAATGAAATTAAACATGGGTTTCATCTTTAATAGGAGTCCTGTAACATTAAAGTCTGCTGCCCTAACAATTATAAGTAAATCCTGAGGGCCATGAATTTCACACTAAGCAGCTAGTTAATTCAAATAGCATTCAGTTGCTAAGTGCCCTACCTAATAAACACCAACATCCTCAGTTATATAGAAATTTACATTTCATGATAGAAAGATAATTTAATTTGCACTAAATTATTGTCCTGTCCTGAATACTGTCATCACCAGTGCTCCACAGGGGATTGGAGCAAGAAGCACATACTACTCAATTTTGCATTCCCGGGGCCTAATATTGTATATGAAATAGTTAAACACTTAAAATAAAATGCAACTATCATTTATTCTTTATCTGAAACTTGCTGAATGATTTAACTTGTGGGAGTGCTTTTCGTTAGCTATATCAAAGTTATATTTAGAGAATCTAGAAATATGGGAAATTGTGCTTTTTTTTTCAGTTCTTGGGTCTATATAAATAAAATCTTACATATGTTTTTGATACCCTAAGACTCCCTCAGTGCAGCTTCATTAGTTAACTCAGTAAGTCCAACATTAGGTTAGGAACTCTATGGTAGCTTAGACACACAGCAAATTCAGATTATCTTCATGTAGATTTCCATTTTTAATCTAAACTTATTTCCCTTGCTTCCACAGTAGTCTAAAATCAAATATGAGTGGATTTTATATTATTCTGTTTGGGATTATCTATCCCACACACAACTACAATTACAAAAATAAATGACAATGATAATTATGGGTTGTAAACTTAATGTTCAAACACAGCAGGGAATAACAAGTGCAAATTCATATATAAGATCTTGTTTACACTTTTATTACAAAGTGCTATTATTATTTGTTTTAAGATGTATGTATTAAAGCATTAGTGTCACAATGTATATGAATTCCTAAAAATTCAGAACATGGACAGGAGCTAATATTTAGGGCAATTTCAACTTCATATTCTTTAGTATAGTCTACTTCATATAAGATGAAATTCAAGCATGTAAGGTGAGA
Organism: Camelus ferus; assembly: GCF_009834535.1. NCBI lineage: Eukaryota > Metazoa > Chordata > Mammalia > Artiodactyla > Camelidae > Camelus > Camelus ferus. Next base: position 76,725,758 of record NC_045701.1, on the reverse strand, counting down.
TATTTTACTAATAAATAGTGAGCAATGCCATTTGCTCGCTGATACTGAAGCAGAAGTCCCTGGATTAATCAGCATTACAGGGCCTCTGGTATTTATCCACTGGACCCCATATGCTAGTCGGTTAGAATGTTTTGATTGGTAAATGAGAGAAACCTAAAATAAGAAACATTTGGTGATAATTTCCTAAAGTAAACTTAATTAATTCATTCTAGCTTTTGTTCTATGATGTTCTCTACCCTTATTTTCAACAGCATTGTTGAGGAAAAATTGACATACAATAAAGGATAAATGATGACATACCTACACTTACGCTTATCGTCGCCAAAAGCAAGATAGTTAACATTTCCATAACCTCCCAACGTTTCCTCAAGCCTTTCTTAACCCTTCATTACTAACATTCATGGTCAACACTGCTATTTTATAGTGATGGATTACGTAGTTTGATTACTTTTATTTGATTACTTGGTAAACCAGAAAATACACTGCTTTGCTTAATAAATATTTATTGAGATCTTATTATGAATGCACTACTCCAGGCTCAAAGGGAAAAAAAAAATAGAAAACTAGTAAGACAGCTGCACACATTTAGTTTATATTTTTATAGTGAGAAGAGCCAACCATTAAACAGGAGATGATACTAAGTGTAATAAAAGAAAATAAAGCAAAGGGATATAAGTAACTATAGAAGGGGGAAGACTTATTTAAATATTATATAGGTGGAAGTCCTTTTGTCAGAGTGACACTGAATGATGACATGAAGGCAATTTGATACCCACTTCTTTATTGCATTCCCCATTTTTTTTTTTTGTTAACTTTTTATCCTGGAGAAACTAATGACAATCTCTCTAGGCTATGTTTCTCATCTTTAAAGTGGGTAGTAGTAGTTAATTGCTGCATAAAATTGTAGTGAGTGTTAAGATAATCTAATTACAGTGATTAGAATAGTTTCTGGGATGTGCCAAATATTTACTATAAAATTTAGCTTTGTTATCATGACCCACGATCTCAGTGCAGGTAGAGGTGAGATTGCAAGGCAGCTCTCACTTTCTTTCTGCTGCCTTCAAGTATTAAAATCACTAATCAAAACTAAATATTTCAGCTGAGCCAAGAGAAGTATAAAAAAAATTGACTTGTACACGTGCAAGCATTGAAATCGCCAGATGATAAGTCGTAACGTGTTATGTTTTTCTGTCTATTTTTCATTGTGTAAAGTTTACTCTTGATAGTTTAATGTGCTAATAACATTTTTTATTATGTGCTCACTGTGGGATGATGGGGATTTAAAAATCATCAAGGAATAGCAATGATGTTCACTTTCTAAATTTGCTGGCACATTACATGTCTTTTTCTACTATTAATATATTCCATTCAACAAAGCCCAATCCCAATTTTAAATGGGAGCAATCTGAACAGTTTTCTCAAAGAGATGGCCCCCTTCATGCCTCCCAAATTTAATGTCTGCAAACTTCATTGGCTAATAGAATGTTATAATGTCATTTCAATCAACCACGTAAGAGAAGCTATCAAATAATGTAGCATTTTTAATAGTCAAGAGAAAATTCTCAACCAGTTCATACCACTTCATGCTTCTCTCTTTAATTTACTCTCTCTCCTTGCTCTGAGTTTTCACTGAGAACTTGTTGACTGAAACTATCTTGCACTATTTCTGGACTCTTTAACAATGGTTTACTTTGGGTGGCGCCTTCATTTCAGTTTCAGCTGAGTTATACGCAAAACACAAAGCTTAATTGTGCTTGTCTCAGTAGTTCAAGGCTTTCCGTTCTTAGAAAACACTGGTACACTATTTCTAAGTACTAAGCATTTCATTTTCTCAAGAATTCAGCAGCACAACTTTATTGGCTTGAGCCATTTAACCAATGCAACATGTTTCTGGAGAGCCCTGTGTAAACAGGTCCAAGTATTACAACCTGAAAACCAATTACAATTTTTTCTTTTAAAAAAGCATTTTGTTGCTTGGGGAACACAGTGGTCGGGTTAATTTAATTTTCTGTGTGAAGTTTAACATAATTTATTCTTTCTATGACAAAGAAAGTTAAGTAACTTTATTTAGTCCTTCTTAAAAAGTTCTACTCTAAGGTAGAAGAGAAAGAGTACACACTCCCAATGAATCTCTGTCTGTGAAGGGTGGGGCATATAAACATGTGTGTAGGCTTACAATATTGTTTTTAACCTTGATCAGCACCTGACATTGTTGGAAATGCACATGTAAATGCGGTGATATTTCAACAAATGGCTTCGGTTATGGTTGGAGTACAGAGAAAGAGAAAAGGAAAAGGAAATCAGAACCAACTACACAATTAGCCAGGAATGCTTAGAGCACAAAGTGTCCCTACTATGGAGCTAGATGGCTTTTATCAATATGACACAAAGGGAAAGGATATTGATATTTTATATATTTGCTGTATACATAAAAGACATACTCTGTACTGCTTATATTTGGAAGACAACTTAGAGTTTATTGGACCAAATTCTCTTATTTTATAGGCAAGAACAAAAGCCTGAGAACTTTAATAACATATTCATAAAGTCAGAGCTAGACAATGACAGATTTGGAACCATATCTGAAATTGTCAAATAAAAAAAATTGAACTTGTGAAAGTCAGAAAACTCAGGGTTGATTTTATAAGGTCTGCGGGAAAAGAAAGTTTAATGTGAAGAAGAAGTTCTATAGCTTATTCTCACGTTTCTAGTGATGGCAACTGCGGAAACGCTGTGCAGGATAATCAAAACCTAGAACAGGCTGCAACGTGGGTTTGGACTCTACTGGGTTGGTTATTCTACCCACAAGGACAAGGATAGACCAAACTTAATACTGGAGGTTGAGAAGCTGCACTGAAGGTTATAAACGAGTTATCTCTATCCTGTTTTTTGGTGCTAAACAAATGAGTTTTAAATCTATAATCCTGTTTACCTTCCTATGGGCGTGGGCATGTACCCCTGTCTTTGCAAATTGCTTACAAGAATTCCACTAGCCGATTTTGAAAAAAGATCTACCCTCTAATTAAATACAATAACTATTAAACACAGCTACTTTAAGCAATAAATCCCAAACTATATGGGATCAATTCCAAGCTAACTGCTTTGACAGAATAGGACATACTACGTGTTCACATGCTGTAGTAAAATGCTTCCAGTTCTGGGTGGCAGCTGGTTTTCCACATGAAGATTCAGGTATCCAGACTCTTTCTACCTGTGTCTCAGGTGTTCACTAGTGCTTCTACTGTGTAGCTAGACATGTGGACAGGAAATGGCAGTATGGTGATGTGGAACAGGCATCCTTGCTTACTCTTCAGTCTGGAAGTAACAGAAATGAGGGTGCGACATAGGAGGGGAGTCGAGTGGGGGAAGGGGGAAGCAGTGAAAGCAGGGAGAGGGGGACAAAGTCCTTGGCTGAGTGGCCATTCCCTAGCAAACATTCTCCGAATGTTATGGCAGCCCAAGTCTTTGGAGAACATCTACCAAACATCACATGACATATGCGAGACATACTACCCCTTCTTGGATTAGAACTTACCCTGTCACCCAATGTGACAGTTGAAGTAATAAGAACCCCGAGGACCAAGATAATCTGCTTGTGATATGTTTCTATTTGCAACAGAAAGTAACCTGTCACAACTGCAGTAGAGTTTACTTAAAGGTTAAAATGCTTATTGCAAGCAGTGATAATACTAAAGACTTTCCAAAAACTGGTGGGGAAATAGCAATATCCAATCCAAATGGATGCTGACCAGCAGCTCTGAGCATATATTAAAATCGCTTTTTGAAATGTAAAATTCTATTCTTAGTAATTGTTTGTCACCATTAGGGAAATATATGGCATTTCATCAAATAAAGAACTGGTTATGTTTCTAGATTTGTTTTTCCCGCACTAGTACTACTAAATGGCTCACCTTGGATTCATGTACCTACACCTGCCCTTTTCTTATTTATGATCCCCCAACTTGGGATCTCCCTGCCAGTTGGGATTTTTTTTTTTCCTGTTGCTTCAGCTGCTTCTAGTGGTACTTCTACTCATTGCGCTGTGGTGCCCTCTATTTTGGGTGACCGGGACCTAAGCAACAGGGCTTTTTAAATTATGTGACTAGACTTGGAATGATTGTCTTAAAGTAAAAATATGTGAAAAATGTGAAAATATGTGACTTCTCATTTGGCTGCTCAGAGTCTGTTTTTGCTTTCATCCAGGTTCTTGGGCTTTTTGTATGTGTATATGTAAAGTGTAACTGAAAACCGTGAGACTCTTAAAACACTTGTTCTTTTATATCAGTATAGTGTATAAAGTCCCATCTACAACCTGTTTACGTTTTTCTCACCACACTGATTCCTTATACACAATACCAAAATAAACATCAGACTAGCTCACATGTAATTATCTTAAAGGTCTGAGTATGTGAAATCACAGCTAATGCTATTTACTATAATCAGGGAAGCAAATTAGAAGAATATTAAAGCCTTCACATTTCAGTCTTCATAGATTTCTAGGTAAATTGTAAAATAAAATTGTTACTAATGAGATTTTTGCATAAAAACTAAGACAATTAGCAATATTCTTGCTGCAAGAAATAATTTAGCAGATTTTAGTTAAAAAAAAAAGCTTTTACCTATGACTATTTTATTCTGGTGAAATAAATGGAGATTTTAGAAACTTAAGACAAATGTTTATACCAAAGCCACTTTCCCTTTGCTAACAACAAAAATAAAAGATTCTTAGTTATTCTAAAAGTATGGACAATTTGGATGATACTTATATTTATGAAAGAAAATAAAAGATATTCCATTACATCTAGTCAAATAATCAACTGCCAAATGAAAATTCTGCTATGGACTTAATGTGGTACTAGCCAATTTGAGGAAGAAACTGGGGTATAAGTTCCTGACCCAGCCCATAAAAAGCTTACAATCTATTTTGAAAAACACGGTACAGCAAGAAAATAGCAGTTTATAATTAGGAGTTCAATGATGTGGTTGAGAACACAGGATAGAAAAGCATGATAATATTTTAATAATAAGCAACTGATACTCGGGAAGCTTAGCTGGAGAATACACTGCATAGTGTTACATTTTTAGATATTTAGAGCTCTCTGATGCTACTTAGTAAACATCACCTGCAGAATTCACAGTATCCACAGGGGATATAAAAGGAGATGCAGATGGGACTCTCACAAAAAATCGATCTCAAAAGAGCGCATGCTTAGTGTCAGGCACTGTATTAGGTGCTAGAAACGGATGTGCTGACGACACCATAGTCTACTGGAGGGGACACGGTAAACAGGTGTAACAACACACTTATGTTAAGGCTATGAAGTAATGATGCTTTGGGAATATCAGGGCAGAGCATCAAAACCATCTTAAAAGGGGTCACAACTGACAGAATGTAAAGGACACATGGAGTGAGATGTGGAGGACGAGCGATGGGACAGAATGTACAAAGTTGGAGAGAAAGAATGAATTGTTGCAATAGTACCTTTTACTGGAATGGTGAGTGTGTGGGTGGGTGGGTGTGACTGCACATACTACAGGCAACATTAAAGTTTCCCATCATTGCTATGATATCCAGAAGTTCTCTATTCTCTCCTTTTCAGCTACTTTTTCTCATGATATCTATCGGGAAAGTATGTGTGCAGTGAACATTCACTAGTGAATAAATTCTATGTATAACTCTTGGACTTTGGATGCAGATCCCAACTTAAGTCCCTTCCTATGTGGATTGGCCAAATTAGAGAAGTTTTTTTGACTGAGAGATGGCTTGTTTTGTAGAACCCAAGGCAGCCTAGTGTCTTCTTTTTCTTCTGTGTCTTTGAGGCATGTTTGGTTCCCTAGGAAGCAGACTCTGCGAAAGAGACCAGATAGAGTACTGAATTTGGATGGCTCTGCAGAGTTGCCCTAATTGGTGTGAGGACGCTGGGTCCCCATCCCCATATCAACCAGTCGTTGGATGAGGCCTAATTCTAGGAAGGGGGCATGACGTTGGGCAAGACGGCTCTCTCAAACTCAGAGAATCTCCAGGAGACTCTCTGGACCTGGATGCAAGCTTGCAGTCACCAACTCTCTCAGAGGCTGTGGAAATGAGTGTTTCAGTCCCAAAATGAGATTCTGAGTGTTGCAATACAATGTTTCCCACAACCCTGAAACCACCAGCGAAATGGCTTTTAACTTTGCAATGTGAGTTAAATCAGGCATAGATCTTGCTAGTCTGTGGGAAGAGACAAATATGATTCCCAGCGACAGGAATGTTACCTGGTTGCTTAGAGGGGCCAGCGGGAGTCACGTAACCGAGTCCTCCCCTGAGCGGAGGCGAAGGCAGTCTCTCAAAATGCCTAGTCCATTTACAGAATAGTAAGGCCCTCCAGAGAGGAGGTGACTTCAGTCCCAGAACTGCCTTAACCAGGACTTTCTGGATCAGTAGGCGTATTAAAGTGAAACCACAGAGATCTAGGAACTGCAGTGAACCGTGTTGGATTCACTTCATTGGCTTTGAAGTAATATGTGAAAACCAATCACAGGCAATTTGTTCAAATAACTTATTTTTTATAGGACTCTTAAACTTTATCCAATATAAAATCATTCAATATGTCTTGATTAAAGCTTTTATTAATACCCCCCCCCCACGCACACACACACATTATTTGGGGATTAGGGTAAGGATAAATGGCCACAGTCTTTTAATCTCAAGGTATGTGCTTGCAGTGGTACACTGGTTGCCTTGGCTAGGCCTACTGTCACCTTGCATTTGTGGATAATTTTTCTCTACCGAGAAACCTCCTGGACCAATACTGCTGATTGGATGTTCTTGCCAAAAGCTCGTGTCAGAGAAAAATCCAGAGGATTCATCACAGTCAACCTTGAAACATAAAGAGAGTGCAGAGGCAACCTAAAGGCCTGCTGTGGGGGTGGGTAGCACAAAACATTGAAGCTCATGGATCTCACATGGCACAGTGGGAAATTCCCACCTGTGACTAGGTTTTCTAGAGGTGTCACTGTTCACCCTTTATGTACAAATAATAAGCGTGATGTGTGTGTGATGTGATTCAAGCACTTGCTGTTTCTACTAATTCCATCCATTTGGCTGTAGATGTTATGATTATGTAAATTTGACAAACCTAATATATTCACACTAGATGAAAAACGGTAGAGACTCTCAGTGGGATTGGAGGCAGACCTCACCTGTGGTCAGAACTGGAGTTAGTCTTAAATTATATACCCTTATGCTCTAGTGAAAAAAGCTTTAAGAAGATTATATATATAGAGAGAAAAAAATGCAACAAAGACAAAGAAAGATAGCATTTCATTTCTGTTAACTCTTCAGCCTTTCAGAAACAACATCTCCCAAGGAACGTCGATTTAGTAAGATATGTAATGTCACCACTACAGAACATCTTGAAAAGGAAGGATCTGGGGAACCAGGAGTATAGGTGCAGAAACAGGAGGGATGATGGTTTACTATGCACAGCAGGAAATGCTTTCAGGGTTCTCTGAGAGAAAAACTTGTCTGACTTCATTTAATTAGTTGTTTGGAAAAATTATTTGCATACAGAAACTTTTCATGAGCAATATCAGTTAGATTTGTTAAGGCACTTTGATGCAGTCTGGGAATAAGTATGCTAATACAGTTGCAACCATTAGTACCACATAGTCATTTAGAACATGGACTTTGCAACAGACAAACTGCATGCTGCATCATGAATCTGCCACTTAGTGTCTCTGTAAACTTAAACAAGTTACTTAACTTGCTTGATAATATTTCTTCATCTTTAAAATGAATTGTAATACATCGACTTGTGTTAAATACTACACTGTATTTAAAATACTGTAGCATCTGAAAAATAGGTCTCAACATGAGATTTTTACCACTGAAACATTCTTATTATCGTATTTCTTATTGTTTAAGAAAACTTAGTCTATGTTTTTCTCACTTTTACAATAATAAGGATTGAGCTGTTGCAATGTGCCATACACTGTAAGAGACACTTCTGATATGATGGTCAGCTGAGAAAACACACAGTCCTCACCTACTAGAAGCTTACAGCCTAGTGAAGGAGAGAGGTAAATAATCTGTGTAGATACTAACAGAAAAAAGCAAACTGATCAACAAATCAATGATGAAAATATTCTAAGGATTACAGGAATTCAATATCACTGACCTCTACTTGACTTGCTATAAGATTCAAATTTAAAATTTATAAAAAGAATGTCAGTCTCAGAAAAAGGAATGATGCTTAATATGGTTTACCTCATTATGGAGAACTTTGGAAATGTCTAAAGGTAACAAGAATATATGATAGTTTAAGTGCGTGTATATTAAGTACCCATTAAAAATCATGTAATCAACTGATACTCATTAACCTGGACCTTCTCATGTATATAAGAAAAATAGAATACAAAACAATACACACAATATATATATCAGTTCAGTTTTCTTAGATACAAGCCATTACATAGTGAAGCTCACTTACATGGAGGTACAACAGGAAAAAGACTGAAGATAAATGAGAAAATGTTATAAATATTTCCCTCTAGGTGATGAGACTACAAATTTTTTTTCATTTGGAGCCTTTCAGTGTTTTCAAAGATCATTTATTGTGTTAGAAATTAAGAAAGTACATATAAGTAATAAATCATATTTTTATATTAGTGGCAAAAATACATTTCAAGTTATAAAGATTGTTAACATTTCCAAGGGCATTAATTTATCTTGGATCTGTGAACACTTAGTAATTACACTTGAAGGTTTTTAAAGGAATTTTCCACATGCTTTTAAATTCAGAAAATTTCTATCGCACAATCAACGTGGTGACAGCCGCAACGTCTCAGGTAGATCCCGGCACTCTGCTGCTTCAGCCTAAAGAATGTAATATATCCCTGTGGTTCTTGTACTTTGTATTAAGAAAAGCTTTGGAAATTACTGAAACTGCTGAAGCATCAATGTTTAACCTGAGTCACAGAAAAGGGGAAGGAATTAAAGAAGAAGCTCTAGTAATAGGAGACCTGAAAGGGCAGCGCTGAGGCTGTGCCAAATTGTCCAGCTCCTAGAGTTTTCCAAGGGGCAAGGAGAGGTGTTTCCTTTCTTTTCAAGAGAATTACCTTAAGATTCCTGTTTCTTTTAATTAGAGTCATACTGATTATCTTGGGTTCATTCCACCTGCAGGGTGTTTGTGTTGTACAGAACTTGTGTTTCCTTTAGAATCCCATCATACTCCAATTTCAAACATAGGAAAACAAGTCAGTTAATTTCATGTGAACTTTTGTGAAGATGGCTGAGCTCTAATTATACTGTGGTTCCCAGGACTGAAGCGGCAATGAGTGCAGCAGTCAATCTCTTTCCACATGGGCACAGATTTCACAATAGCCATTTATAGAAAATAGCCTGAATTTTACCAAAATAACTGAATTGTACCAAATTCCCTTGTGTTCCTTTATATTCATCTAGAATTCCTAAAACTCAAGTAGTGATTTTCCACTAAGAATCTATAAACAGTCTCTTCAACCGAATATCCATGAATTTATAAATATAAACAATGCCTACTAAATATCTAGCTTGGCAGGGTCTAAAATTATCAACTTATGGTTGTTTACTCTTTGAATTAAGACAAATGTTTTCTCATGAGAATTCCTTATAAATGTTTGGCAAATATAAGTTACTATTACTATTCCTATAGAATTTTTATAAAAAATTAAACTATTTCTTCAAATGTTCTGAAAATTGCTGATGATACCTTTAACAAACTGGTCCACAATTAATAAAACTGAGAAATAAAATCTTTTAAAAATTATAATTTGTCTGTTCCAAACCAGGCAACCAGAAATGGAAGAACAAGATGAGATTAGCTCGGAATGGCAACTTATCGAAAATATTCAAAAATTAAAATACTTTTTTTCAGAGGAGGAAGAACCATCAGGTATGATGAAATTTGTCTTGATGGATAAGCACACATTCATCCAACCTGTAATAATTTTAGTTTCCTTATTTTATGAGTAAGACTGCTTATTTCAAACAAGGACATACACCACACACACACACACACACACTACACACTCTTGATGATCAGGGGGAAAAAGTCCTAATTCAAGTAAGTAAAAATCAAAGCATCTTTGTTCAGATCTCAAACAAAGCCATTAGGACTTAGGTTCTCCCATGAATCTGCCTTCTCTGTACTGGCTTCATTCTCAGGCTTCCTTTGGTGGTTCCCCAGTGACACAAACTATTGTTTCTTGGTAACAATATGTCTATAACAGCCCCAGTCTTATATCGTCTCACATTTAATATCTGCAGCAAAAAATAGTCCTGTTTTCAAGACTAGCCCACAAAATTCCCAGTCATTCTGATAGAATCAGGATATGTTGCTGCCATACCTGAGCCAATCACTGTGGCCAGGAAAATACAATGCACTTCCTGACTTGACTGAGGTCATGTCATGTGGGATGAAGGTCCACTTAGACAGTATGAGTTAACAGTGGAAGGGGATAGAATTCTCAAGTGAAAACTGAGACTCTTGCTAGAAGATGTTACAATGCATGTTGGGAATGCTAAGCACAAACATTTACTATACTTCTCTAATAGCCCCTCTCCCTACAAATTGATGAGGATCTAAAAACAAAACAAATAATATAGGTTACTATGAACCATCATTTTATCTCATCAAGGAACTTTACTGACCCTATCAAGCCACTAGGAGATCATCACAGTTAATGCCTTGTTTCTCAATTAAATGAACCTTGCAATATTCTCTAGGAAAATATCAACCTTGCACCTACGTGTTTACAAACACACAAAAAAGTGAAGAAGCAATGTATAAATAAGATTGCTAACTTTTCTGTGTATAGAAAGAATCAGAAGACCATGACACAATTCTTGGACTTTGCATCTTAGAGAAAGAGGGCTGCTGTAAGTCAAGAAGCTCTTGAGGGTGTGAGTTGCCCTGACATTGCTAATAAAGACTCCTTAACCAAATGACTTAATAGGATACAGAAAGAATTTCCCTGAATGCATTTCTTTTCTCTGCCCAGATGAATAGGTTGAATGTTGGTGAACAGGAAGATACAGAAGGCTATGATGAGATCTTGAGATATATTGCCAACTCTGCCTCTTGCTGGCTGCATGGTTTTGTGCCAAACTCTTCATATTTCAGACTCAGCTTCTTCGGGTATACACTAATCAGATCAATTATTTCTGGCTCTGGCTCAGAATAATATGATTGTACTTTTTTTTTTTTTGAATTGAAGTATAGTCAGTTACAATGTGTCAATTTCTGGTGCACAGCATAATGTCCCAGTCATGTATATATATATACACATGTATTTGTTTTCACCTTCTTTTTCATTAAAGGTTATTACAGGATACTGAATATAGTTCCCTGTGCTATACATAAGAAATTTGGTTTTTTTTATATTTTTATACATATAGTAGTTAACATTTGCAAATATCAAACTCCCAAATAAATCCCTTCTCACCCCCTTTCCCCTGGCGGCCATTAAATTGTTTGCTATGTCTGCAAGTCTGTTTCTGTATTGTAGATGAGTTCATTAGCGTCCTCCTTTCTTTTTTTTCTTTTATTTTAGATTCCACATATGAGTGATATCATATGGTATTTTTCTTTCTCTTTCTGGCTTACTTCGCTTAGAATGAAGATCTCTAGGTCCATCCGTGTTGCTGCACGTAGCATTTTAGTCTTTTTATGTCTGAAGTATCTCATTGTATAAAATACCATGGTTTCTTTACCCAGTCATCCGTTGATGGACATTTAGGTTGCTTCCCTGTCTTGGCTATTGTATATAGTGCTGCTATGAACACTGTGGTACAAGTATCTTTTTGAATCAGAGTTCCCTCCAGATATATGCCCAGGAGTGGGATTGCTGGATCATAGGGTAAGTCTATTTTAGTTTTTTGAGGAATCTCCACGCTGTTTTCCATAACGGCTGCACCAAACCACATTCCCACCAGCAGTGCGAGGCTCCCTTTTCTCCACACCCTCCCCAGCATTTATCTTTCATGAACTTATTAATGATGACTATTCTGACTGGTGTGAGGTGATACTTCACTGTAGTTTTGACCTGCATTTCTCTGATAATTAGCAATATTGAGCATTTCTTCCTGTGCCTATTGGCCATTTGTTTGTCTTCATTGGAGAACTGCTTGTTTAGGTCTTTTGCCCATTTTGGGGTTAGGTTGTTTCTTTTTTGTTGTTGTTGTTGTTATTAAGTTGGATGAGCTGTTTATATATTCTAGAAATTAAACTTTTGTCATTCGCATCATTTGCAAATATTTTCCCCCATTCAGCAGGTTGTTGCTTTGGTTTGCTTATAGTTTCCTTTGCTGTGCAAAAGCTTATAAGTTTAATTAGGTCCTATTTGTTTATTTTTTCTTTTATTTCCATTGACTGGGTAAACTGCTCTAGGAGAACATTGCTAAGATTTATGTCAAAGAATGTTTTACCTATGTTTTCTTCTAGGAGGTTTATAGTGTTTTGTCTTGTAAGTTTTTAAGCCATTTTGAGTTTATTTTTGTGTACGGTGTGAGGGAGTGTTCTACTTTTTATAATACGTGAAATTCCCACATTTGTGGAAAGTGAGAGATTTGGCTTCAGCAGTTCCCTAGAGATTCAATCTCAGAGGAATGCACCAGGTCCCGAAAATCAGAGGTGCCATGATGAGCCAGAGGATAGTCCAATCTCATGGGTCATGATCCCAGTGGAAACAGGAGTGACTGGCAAGAGTCTTATATTTGAGCTAAACTGCACATGTAATTTCTCAGCTCCCTCCATTTAAATCTGTTGCTTGTTTTGACCTCGAAAATGTATGGATGTCTTACTTGCCTGCTTTACAACCATCATTGCTAATCCCTTCAGGGAGAATGAAGGATTTACTCATACAAAAGAAGGGACTAGACCTGAATTAATCCTAGAAATAATCCTAAAATATGAAGATACAGCATCTTTGTTTTTCAGTCAGAAAAAACTTTAAAGATGTAGTATGTGTAGTAAAAACATTTGGGATCTACAATTAAAGGGCTAGGTTTGGAACCATCTGCTGGCTGGGTGAGAATGGGCCATTTATTGTTCTCTCTGAGATATAAATCATATGGATTAACATGAGAATGGTACTGCATTCATTATGGGACTGTGGAGACTGAAAAAAATCAAGTTTTCACCAGATATCTGTGGAAAATTAATGTCTATCAGTTCAGGGATCTCTAAGAATGAGGTTTTCTGTAAATACCACAAGCTTTCAAATATCCATTAAGATGAAGCCTCACCAGGTACATCTGAGAAGCCCAGGCTTATCTCACACACGCTTGGGGCCAAATACATCGGCCCGTGTCCTTTCTCTTGCTGGCACAGTATACTTTCCAGGGAACACTATTTGTCTCCCTACCTAGAGAGCTGATTCCAGTGCCACCAAAGCTGCAATGCCATAGCTGTTAAATGCTACAGGGCTAATTTCCATTTTCACTGTAATGCTGAATCTCATGCATAAATGAGCAGAGTCGCTCTCTCCAGCAAGCAATGTGTTGTCTCATTTACCTCTGTCTCAAAGCAATATTGCTTTTTTCTCTGAGTCTTAAATGGATTCTAGAGAATGGAGACTTCTTACACTTATTCCAGAAGCATCTTTCTTCCTGTGAGGAATCAGTTCAATTTCTTGTAGTTGGGCTAAAGAACGGTATTTATACTGTACTCCACTTCACTGTGTCTCCTCTGCCTTTTCTCCCCAGGCAGCTACATAAAATTTCCACTCCATAGACCATAAGTAAATCCCTCATATTGATAAGTAACTTGAGTTTCAAAAACTCAGCAGAATCCACTTAAGGTCTTTCTACCTTCCTTTCTCGACTAATAACCTGTAAAATGCAACAAAAATATATGTCTTCATTCAACTGAGACATTATGTTATTTAGACCCAGTTGACCTACAAACTAATATATATTTTTTATCTCTCATTAAACATGGTAATTCTTGGTTATGGAACATTATTTATAAATTGATGCCATTTGTTAGTTTAGTTGGTGACTGTGTTTAAACATTTTGGAACGCTGACTACAAAAACTGTTTTGTTAACCAAAAGCCATTATTATGCAGTATGGTTTTCTTGGCAGGAAATTAGTTTGTTTCTAAACCTCAGACACTGAGAACTTCCTAGATAAATTCATAATGATTTAAGATTTATTATAAATAGATGGATTTCTAAATGGCAGGATAAAAGAGAAGAAAGAAGTAGAGACTTGCCTACATCCACCTGGGATGTGAGGATGGGCTCAGCAAAGCATGCAGCCTACCATGAGTCTTTGATTGTACCTCGGCAAGCAGGCCTGCATTGATCACATCTGGCAGCCAAGTTTAAATCTGCTGTTTGACCAAGATCAGTGAAACGTGTATCTCTCCAACTATAGCTGTCAATTACTTATTGAGGAAGAGGCAGAATTTATTAGATTCAGGAGCTGGATTTCAAAATGAGAAGCAGCTTCCTTTCACAAGAGGGTATAATTAGTGAATAGTTCAAATGTCCTTGAATGAGGATTACTGCAAAAAAAAAAAAAAAGGCTAAAGTAAGCAAGCCCTGATTGTAAAAAAATTGTGTACCTCAGTGAAGTGATTTGTTTAGAAATAATAATGAGATATCGAGGAATCAAATAAGACCTCTCATCATGAAAAAAGGAATAGAAAGTCCTATAGAAAAACAGCTTATTAGCTGAAGCAAGATTTTGAGCAGCCTGAAAAGAAGTTCCTTCTTCCAAATTAGGCACAGACTAAGGGAAGGAGGACTTTTAAAATAATATATCCACTATGCTTGTCCTGAAGATAGCTGAGGAGTTGGCAGAAAGGTGAATATTTCAGTGAAAGATTTCCTAAGGCCTTATCATCAGGAAAATCCCTCCTTCTGGAGAACATTGGCAAATAGGCTGCTTTTTGGATGTCTGTTTAATCAAATTATTCATTCTCCAATATAAAAATAATACACCTTCCTTTTGGAAGATATTCTCAAGTACTACAAAGTAGATAATAGTACCCATGTAAAATTACACTAACCACTGAAAGCTTATTACTAACTGAAACATGTTTCCATCTAGGCTTTTCTTTAGACATGTATTTGATACCATAACATGTTTGTCATTCAGCAATTTCATTTATTACTCATATTATAGCCTATGTATTCCTATCATTAAAAATGTGAGTGTACCTCACTTTAAAGGATAAAATTATGTTAGGTCTTACCAAAATTAACCATTCAGTTGTGGTTGAATATTTTTGATGTTTGTTGTTGCATGTTTGATGTTTGCTGTTAGAATGCTGTTATACGTGTGCTTCATTTTGAAAGTTTTTTCCTAAAGTATTTTTGAATTTGCAGTACAACAGTGAAGTGATAAAGGAAAGAAACCCAGTTTTCTGAGTCTCTGCTATGTGCCGTCAACTATTCTAGATTCTTTACGTATGTCATGGGGCTCACCATTTATGCTTTGTGTCTAGCACTGAGATTCAGAGATTTGTGTCTAACAGTCTTCCAGCAGCCAAGCCTTATCTGTTAGTCAATTTGCAGGAAGGATTAAGGAAGCTACAACAGGAGAACTCATTCTTAAGGACTCCTCGGAGCAGCGATGATTCTGAATAAAGCTTAGTATTTATTGCTCAAATGTGTATCCTGGCCCAGCTCCACAGCCTACTGAAAGGGAAAGAGTAAGTAAAAGAAAAATGCTTTTTCTCTAAAATTATGCAAATAGCCGGAAACAGTTTTAATAGTATTAACATAAAGGAGAGAGAGAAAGTTGCCCCACTTCTGAGCTGAACTCCAAGCACAGGCACTTAAGATCTGTGCAAAACTGTAGCAGATTCCAGCAGGAGCAAAGTACCCAGTGGAAGCTGAAGTGTCACCTGCTTGAATAAAGCAACACTGCTGCCCAGCAGTCTGCCTCAAACCTATTCTTAACTGCATTCACTCAGAAAAGTGAGCTCTGGTATCTCCTTCCTTGTAGACGCAACTAACTAGAAGAGACAGGCTATACTGATTGATAAGCATTTCATTAATTTTCCCTGCCCCAGTCTGAGGAGATCAGCTAGGCATTTTTCAGCCAGCTCAAAGCTTAAAAAAAAAAATCCCTTGCTTTTAGCAAAAGTCCATCTCATGTGGATTTATGTATACGTTTTATTAACACCCCCAAATTCCATCTCAGTCAGTCACCCAAGTTAGCATGAGCTGGACCAGTGGTCTTCAAACATTTTTTGTAAAACTGTGTATTCCTCAGCACATCTTTAGGTTGGCATTTTAACAATTACATAAGATTAATATTAATAAACTATGTACTTTCCCATGAATTGTTTGTGTATATAATTTAAGCATAAACATGAAGGGGCTGATTTAATTAATTCAGTTTATGGAGAATGCCTACTGCCACATAATTCCAACAATAAGTTAGACCTCACTCTTAAGCCATCAGTCAAATCAAACTTTCTGTAGGAGATACACCCTTATGAGTTTTTTTTTCCCCAGTTCAAATAAATGAGTTAGTACAGTTCCATATGACAGTTATTTCACTTCTAAAATATAAATTGAACAGATGGATGGATAGATAAATAAATAAGAATAATTAGACACAATCTTGCCATGAGTGTTTCTCGTATAAAATCAGTTACTATTTTTGCAGAATCTCTCCTTACTTTACTTCCAGGAATTCTCACTCAGAAGCTCTGCATTCTTGAATAGCACTTTTTTTTTTTTTTGACACTTGGTATTTTATACACCAGGTCAATGCACTGTGAAAGCAAGATTCAAGATGTGTTGGGATGTTGACTGCCTTTAAGAAAGTAAGAGAAGAGGTGTGAAAGGGGAAGCAGCAGAGTGCCGAAGCCATTCTCTGGAAAGACACACTTTGGGGAAGACAACATGTGGAAGCTGAGAGTCTGGGAAATTATTTTCTAAAAACTGTTGGAAAGTCTTCCTGTACTTTCAGAAGTGTGTGGGTCGCAGTCAGGAGACCACCAAGTTAGACGTATTGAACTGCAGCTAGTTTTATTTATCATGTCATTGTATTTGGATAACACTGAGAAAGGATTCTCATAACTCAGGCATCTGAGCCCCCAACTCTATTCTTGACTTACTTCACTCTTATGGCTGCATTAAAAAAAAAAAAAAAAACAAACCCGTATCTTCTCCCAATGTCTTCCTGGATTCACCGAGTTAATATATTTCATAAAATGTTACAGATATCTTTGATAAAAGCATTACCTGAAAGTGGACATATAGATAATAAGGTGATTTTCCATTGTGTATACGCATGTCAAAATCATTCGTTTTATTCTAATGATTATAAACCCTGTTTTCACATTAGGAGCTTCGGGGAAGCTTTTAAAGAATACTAATAGCTAGCCTTATCTGCAGAATTTCTTATTTAATTGGTATGGGGTACAGACTAGGCATTGGCAGTGTTTAAAACATACTAGTAATCAAGTGGTTTGATGTGCAGTGACTGTTTAGAAGTACTGCTTTAGTCATGAGAAAGCCTAGAAAAGAAAAAAAAAAAAAAAAAAGACCTAACACAACAAGCTGTATTATTAGTAAGAGGTTTCTGAGTTACCATGTGCCTAAAACTTGTATTTCTGTTTGCCAGAGCAGTTCAAAAACACAGATTAAGTAATCATTTCAAGAATCACTTGGAAATGGGATTAACCCCATATATGCATTATTGAGATAACTAAAGATTACTCCTCCAAGCTTTTAAACTCATTTAAAATATCTATATACTAAACCAGATTTGCTGAGCTTCCAAGGGAAGACCTAAGAAATAAAGTAATTCTATAGGATTTTCAAAAAACTTTGATGTACTTATTTGCCACGTAGTGTTGAGTTTACTGGAAGCAAAATATCCAAATAAATAAAGGTGGACAAGAAGATTCAGAGTCTAGATCTCTCTAAATATCCACAATTCTAAAAAGTACCTCCGGCAACCTCATAGCTGTCCCTCTTTAAAAATATTTCCGATGAATATCCTAAAGTGGAAGTCATGACGCAGCCTGTATACCTTCTAGTAAATTGATTTTTACCCAAGTGGCTTCTTCTAGATACAAATTAGTATGAATGAATTCCTAATCCAAGTTCTTCAGTGGAAATACTAATTATTCTCACTGGGCAAAGTTTAAGAAGGCCAAAAATGGAAGCACTTGGAAAAAAAAATCAGTGTCCCCCTACCCCCTTCAAAAAGGAAACCAGTTTGAAGGTAAAAGATTTGAGGAATAACAAAGGTTAATTGCCAATTACGCAGAAAAATTATGCAAAAGCATGAATAAAAAGCACTTCCATGCCCTATTGCCCTTTCTTTTATTTGTGTTACAGGGATTTATTTTTTTTTTTAACATTGTTCCAAATTAGTTTGGTCTATGTCACTGGTATTTAGATTCAGAATGTCCCTCAAAGTAGTAATGACCCTGACCTATGAATCAGATCAAAAGAAGTGTCTCAAGGAGAGGAGGGGCAAACTGAAAAGGGAGCATTTTCCTGACCTCTCCTGAAGCTGCTTATAACAACTGGGAAGTTAAAATACTCCATTCTCCTTATGTGTAAATGCTATTCCAACCACTTAGAAATAAAAAATGTAAAGCAACTCTTTTGAATTTAGGAAACATTAAAACTTACAGGTTTGATTCCAGCCACACCCTATACACCTGGTGTAGGACATGGTAGAAGTTCTTATCATATATATAGTTCAACTAGCCCTTCCCTGTTTTGAATTATCAACAAAGTTGCATTCAGTTGTGTTCCATTTGGATATTTCTTAGGAAATCAAGTAAATAATAAATATGTATTTATTTCTGCAAGCCCATCTATCAAAATCCACAGATGCCTAGTTCTCATACTCTAATGGGAAACCAAATCTGCCATTATGAAAGTCGGCTGAACCTTCAAAGGTTTTCTGCAATGGAATGGAGCAGTGCAACTGTACTCTGATCTCACCCGTAGTGAAAAAGCTTAATTTTATCTTCTTCAAGTATTATACAAAGAAAGGTTTACTGTTACAGTCTGTGACCTGATTTTATACATTCAGCTTTATGTGTGTTATGATGGCATGCAGATTTCCATTCTAATGGGGAATAAGGTGAACTTCTTAATTTTCAAAGACCAATTGTATCACTGCTGATGTGTGCATTCATATTTTTACAAAATCCATTAATCAATACCCTTGTAGTCAAAATGCCTATTAATACAGGGGGAAAATAACATCACATGTGCAAGATCTCTTTTTTTCCACTTCTTTTGCAGTTTAGTCCCCCACTAAGTTAATAGAGAAATTCTCCCTGATTCATAAGATCCAACTGAAGCATCTCATACCTGGTTTTTAAGAAATATTTTATAACATTAGTGTTTCTGTTTCATGCAGTTAGAAACTGGAGTTCCTGTGTTAGTCATTTCTGTTTTGTTTT
This sequence comes from Camelus ferus, assembly GCF_009834535.1. Classification (NCBI taxonomy): domain Eukaryota; kingdom Metazoa; phylum Chordata; class Mammalia; order Artiodactyla; family Camelidae; genus Camelus; species Camelus ferus. The sequence continues at coordinate 76,706,340 of NC_045701.1, read as the reverse complement.
GTTTCACTGAAGGAGAGGAGAAGAGAACACTTGGCTACTGTACATGAACTTGACAGTGCTGTCATTGATTTTCTCTATTTTTAATTCCCCATTTGTAATTAAGTTATTTTAGAAAGATTTTTTTATGATTTCCAATATTTAAAAAAGCAAATAAATGAGAAATATTGAGAATGAGGATGAGAAATATTGAAGGTGTGTCCTTGATTCTACTTTAAAGAGACAGATCCTGCGATGTTAAAAACATCCATTACTGGTTCCATTACTGGTGAATTACAAGACAAATTTCTGGAGAAGTAGTGTGTTTTCTCAGGACTTTACACATGTTTATATAATGTTTCAGGTGCTGAGGACACAAATAAAAACATATAGGTCCTGCTTTTAAAGAACTTAGTCTAAGGAATGGAGTTCAACAATACAGAGAGTATTATGAACAAACGATTTCAAAATAGAATAATGAATTCCATGATAATTTAGACATACGGTAGAGTGAGACAGCATTGGATAAATGACACACAATAAGATTTTAAAGTGGGTAGACAAGTACTATTCTTAACAATGAATGGTGAAATGATGTGTAGGATTCTTTTAATGTATGGTTGAATTTGGTTTGCTAATATTTCATTGAGAGATTTCTACACCTATGTTCATTGGGGATATTGGCATATAATTTTCTTTGCTTGCAACATCTTTGTCTGATTGGTATCAGGATAATACTGGCCTTCTAAAATAAGTTTGCAAGAGTTTCCTTTTCTTCTGTTTTTTGGAAGATCTTAAGAAGTATTGGTATTAATCCTTCTTTGAATGTTTGGTGGAACAGTGAAGCTGTCTGGTCCTAGATTTTTGTTTGTTGGGAAGTTTTTGATTACTGATTCAATCTCTCTATTAGTAAGCAGTCTGTGCAAATTTTCTACTGCATCATGATTCAGTCTTTGTAGATTGTATGCTTCTAGGAATTTATTCATTTTTTCTAGGTTGTCCAATTTGTTATTGTATGTTTATTAGTGTATTCTTGTTAGTATACATATATTACTGCATTCATTAGTGTCCACAGTAGTCTCTCATGATCCTCTGTATTTCTGTGGTATCAGTTGTAACATCTCTTTAACTTTTTTTTAATTTTATTTGAGTGCCCTCCTTTACCTTTGGGAGTCCAGCTAAAGGTTTGTCAGTTTTGTTTGTCTTTCCAAAGAAATGGCTCTTCATTTCATTACTCTTTTATATCATCTTTTTAGTCTTGATTTCATTTATTTCTGTTCTAATCTTTGTTATTTCCTTCCTTTCTACTAATTTTGATCTTTGTTCTCTTTTTCTAGATCCTCAAGGTATAAATTTATGTTGTTTACTTGAGACTTTTCTTGTTTACTGGGGTAGGCATTTATCACTACAGACTTCTTTCAGAATTTATTTTGCTGAATACCATAAATTTTGTTATGTTCCATTTCCATTTTCAATTGTCTTAAGGTATTTTTTAATTTCTCTTTTGATTTTTTTCTTTGACCCATTGGTTGCTAAGTAGCATGTTATTTAATCTCCACATATTTGTGAATTCTCCTGTTTTCTTTGTATAATTAATTTCCAGTTGTAGTTGGAAAAGATGTTTCATATGTCAATCCTCTTAAATTTACCAGGATTTGTTTTGTGGCCTAACATATGACCTATCTTGAAAAATGTTCCATGTTCACTTAATAAAAATGTGTATTCTGTTGTTTGGATAGAATGTCCTGTAAATATTTGTTAAGTCCATTTGGTCTAATGTGTCATTTAAGACCAAAGTTTCTTTATTGATTTTCTGTCTGAATGATACATCCATTGATGCAAATGGGGTATTAAAATCCCTCGCTACTGTTGTATTGCTGCCTTTTTCTTCCTTTAAGTATGTTTTATTTGCTTTATATATTTAGGTGCTCCTAGTTGGGTGCATAACTATTTATAAATGTTATATCTTCTTGTTGAGTTGACTCCTTTATCAATATGTAACATCCTTTTTTGTATCTTATTACAGTCTTTGTTTTAAAGTCCATTTTGTCTGATATAAGTATAGCTACTTCAGATTTCTCGTTTTCCATTTGCATAGGATATCTTTTTCCATCCCTTCACTCTCAGCTTGTGTGTCCTTAAATCTAAACTGAATCTCTTACAGGCAAAATACAGATAGGTCTTTTTTTTTAATCTATTCAGCTACCCCATGCCTTTTCATTGGCACATTTAGTCCATTTATACTTAAAGTAAGTACTGATAGGCATGCATTTATTGCCATTTTGTTCATTGTCTTCTGGCTGTTTTTGTAGTTTGTCTTTGTTTCTTTCCTCTTCTCTTATTCTTTTTCTTTATGGTTTGATGATTTTCTTTAGTGCTATACTTACATTCCTTTTTCTTTATATTTTGTGTATCTTTTATAGGTTTTTGCTTTATGGCGATCATGAGGCTTACATATAACACCTTATATCTGTAACAGTCTATTTTAAGTTGATGAAAATTTAATTCCATTATAAAGTTCAACACTATTACTCTCCATAGTCATACTTTATGTCTTTGATGCCCCATTTTACATCTTTTTATCTTGTGTGGCCCTTAACTAATTGTTGTAGTCATAGTTACTTTTACTATTTTAATATTTTAACCTACATGCTAGCTTTATAACTTATTAATCCACTACATTTACTATATATTTACCTTTCCAGTGAGATTTATTCTTTTATATGTGTTCTTGCTACTAATTAGTGCTCTGTCTGTTCAGCTTAAAGAAATCCCTTTAATATTTCTTGTAAGATCAGTTTAATAATCAAGAACTCCTTTAACTTTTGCTTCTCTGAAAAACTCCATTTTTCCTTTAATTCTAAATGATAACTTTACTGGTTATAAGGTTTTTTCTTTCAGCACCAAATCCTTTTTAATAGCTTTTGTTTAAATATATATATAACTTTTAAAATTTAAATACATATGTACATGTATACAATGTCATTTCATTTCATTGTTGCCTTATGGACACAGAAAATTTCTTTTTTTCTATTTTCCTCCTTTTTTAGTCTCTGTCAATACCTCTTCTGATACAGAATATTTGTCTATTAAAATATCATAAGAACTATTCAATATCCATTGACTTTAACAAAGTCAAAATCAAGAAATATCACCTGAATTTAGTTAATGCACATTATGCAGGTGCCTTTAAAAGAAAAAGTACATGGTCACATTACTCTGCACACAAATAAATTAAATCTAAAACCAAAACAAAACCAAACAGAAAACGTTCAGGTTTTGACCAAGATGGAGTAATAGGGAATATATTTACCTTCCGACCTAAAACATTTTCCTCCCCAAAAATAAGACAAAATATTCAAGACACTAGAAATCACTCAATGCAGAACAGCAATTACCAAGAAATAGGAAACATTGTGAACCCAAATATTGTTCCAGTTTACCATCTTGAGAGAGATACCAGGCAGAGGTGCAAGATGTGAGAACCCAGGCAAAGACCTAAAGAATCCATGAGTTCAGAAGACAGAGCTAAGAATCCAGGGAGATTATAATGGGATGAGTAATGTCACCCCACAATTTATGTCCACCTAGAATTTCTGAATGTGACCTTATTTGAAGATACAGTCTTCGCATAGGTAAGTAAGGTAAGGATGGAGATGAGATCTTACTGGTCTCATAAGAGGCAGAGAAGACATACAAAGACATAGGGGAGAAGATGATATAAAGACAGGGACAGAGTTGGAGTGACACAACTTCAAGGCAAAGAATGAAAAAGATTGCCAGGCAAAGACCAGAAACTGAAAGATAGGCGTGGAATGTACTGTCCCTCAGAGCCTTTAGAAGGGACTGATGCCACTGATACTTTGATTTTAGACTTCTGGCCTCCAGAACTGAACTCTAAAGAATAAAAATCTGTTACTGTAAGCCACCAAATTTTACTAATTTGTTATAGTGGCCCAAGGAAATTAAGACAGAGATCAAGGCAGTAAGAGTTCAGAGGATAGACTACTGGAGAAGAGAACATTACATAAATAAATCCAGAAATCTTCAGAGGATTCCATGTGAGTATTCAATACAATACTGATCAGTACATACATGTGGGGGAGATATTCAAGGTCTGGGAAGACCTTCTGGAAGGATTAAAGGGAACTGTACCCTTTAATAGATACATACACACAGGGCAATAGTCATGTCCCCCACCAGCCAGACAGGAAACCTCAAAAATGACACAACCAGGAGTAGAGTACTTAGAAGGATTTTGCCTAGTAATGGAAAATAATTAGCCCTAGATCAAACACAGCTCTGATTTCATTTTTTAAAGCAAGACTGAAAGGATCAAACTATTTATAAGTAATTTAACAGTGACTCAGAAAAAAATATTGTAGTAATTCCAAAATATCCAGCACCCAACAAACTTGCAATGTCTGTTATCTAATCAAAGATTATGAGGAATGAAAAGAAGGAAAACTTGATCCCTATTGAGAGAAATAAATCAATTAAAACCCAAAACTGACATATGTTAGAATTAGCAGACAAGGAATTTATACAGTTGTTATGATACAGTTAAGTTATTATAACATAGAAGATGTAATAACTACACAAATAAAAATTCTAGAGATAAAAACCACAATGTCTAAGGTAAAAGCACAATGGATGGAATTAATGAACAATTACGTATTACAGAAGTAAATATTAATGAACTTAAAGACACACTAACAGGAGGTACAAAATAAAAATTCAGTAACATTAAAAGAGCTTCAGTGAGCAATGGAACAACTTCAAATTATCTAATTATATATATATATACAACTGCAGCCATGAAATTAAAGGAGATGGAAGAAGATGACAGAAGAAATACTTGAAAAATAATCAAAAATTAGAGTTGGGGAAGAGAGAAAGGTAATACACAAGGGGATTCTACAAACAAAAGAGGCAAGACAAATGTTAACCTATTGAAATTTATGGACTTTATTTGAATCCTGATGTAATAAAAATTAAATATTTGCTGATATTTAGAAATTTTTGTAGTTTTGTTGAAAAAAGATTCATTATATATAGAGTTACAATACCCTCTGAAATATTTTCAGATGAAATTAAAGGATGTCTGGTATTTGCTACAAAATAGTGTGAACAAAGAAAAGTGGTTGGAGTTATAGATAAACTCAGATTGGCCATGATTTGATAATATTTAAAGCTAGTGATGGATATATGGGAGTTTGTTATATCATCCTTTTGCAAGATAGTGGAGAGGCAGTGCAAAGCGGAATTAAGATCATGCTCCTTGAAGCCAAATGGCCTGAGTCCGAGCATACTTAACCAATCTAAACCCAATTTTAATAATCTTATAAAATGGTAGCACTAAAATGTACCAACTTTGAAGTGACTGTGGAGTAAATGATATTTTTAATAAACATTTCAATGTCTGTAATGCAATAATTTCCAAATCAATTCTACCTATTATGTGTGGAGTGACCTGATCACAAATATTACTCTGGCTGGTGTAATGGATTACCTAAAGAAAGGTAAGAAATTAGAGTGCTCTCATAATAATCATGAGAGGATTCGAACAATGATGGCTTCATTAAAAATGAAACATGTTTGAAATCCAAATGGATAGGATTTGACAATAAAGTAGTACTCAGAAGCGAGGTGTAGAAAGAATCAAAGATGATTTCAAGACTTAAGTAAGATAATGCATTACTGAGAAAACAACATGTTGCATTATTCTTCATGACGCTGATTGTTAAGTTAAAACTGATTCCAGTTTTGCTTCTTATATCCCCAACAAAGTAAATCATAATATTTATAGAGACTGTTTTAATTTTGTTTTTAAAATTAGTAGGATAAGCACCTGATCCTTGCCAAACACTGGGTAAGTTTAAGGCTTGGATATGGACACATTTTTAATCTCCCCTTGTGATTCAGTTCTCAGATATACTTCTTGTGACCTAATATTAAAAACAAATAAACAGACAAAAAACCTTCTTGAGAATGCTTATGTTTTCTCTTTAATTGCAAAAGCATTAAAGAATGCTTTCCTTCATTTTAAGTATATGGATGGAAAGTTAGAACTTCATGAATAAATCAGTGTCCACTTTCATCCCTTTCTTCCTTGTAGCGTCACATGAAAAACAGATGGCAGGGTTCTGAAACACCTGTTCCAAATGTGGACATGCCTGCATCTCCTGAGTAACTGGGGGAGAAGGGGCACATTTTATTCGATTTTACTTTGTTTATCTTGTGTAAAGGGAAACTATTTACTTGACAGATTATTTCATTTTAACTCTCTGTAAGCCTCTTTATCTCATTTCTGTAAAATCAGCACACTTTTCCCAGAACTGAAACCTTGACTCAAAGTCCTGACAGGACATCCAGGGTCTCCTGGCAGTCAGCAATGCTCCCAAGACAAACACAATAAAACAACAAAAATAAATTAACGAAAACGTCGATGTGATAGATTGGATGGCTAATATTTACAGCTGTTGTGATAGGAATTAAGAGGTTAGAGGGGCTGATACTCCTGGGACTGGTGAAACTCTTCTCTTATTCCTGATTACGCAGAAATAATAGACAAAAGGATTCTGATATACGTCCCCGAAATCTAATGATTTGATGACCTGTGAGGCTGTTTAAATTCTTTGGGATTTGAGTATGAAAGAGTCCATTTTCACTACCAGCTTTGCTACTTTTCACTTGTAGAGCCTGGCAGGGAAAAGAGTTCTACCAAAGACAAAGCAGTCACATAACTCAGCCCATAAGGGATACATTTCCCTTGGCTTGTGGTCATGTTTCTGCATAAGCACTCTTTAGATCCTGTCTCCCAAACAAGGGTATATATTAAACTATATATAATTTAGGGTATAATGTGTCTATGCACCCATAATTATTGCAGTGTTACATGGTATTCATATCTTTGCTTATGAATGAAGATTTTAAGACAAAGGGGACTAGGGAAATATGATTTTTTAAAAAATTTTCTTAATTGAAACAAAACACACAGAAAAATGGGCAAATTATAAATCACCAAGTGATCACAAATAACATATCTATTATATTGTTGAAGAAATGGAACATTACTAGTTCCAGAAACTACCTTCATGCTCTCTCCCAGTTACTACACTCTCTGTCCTCTCCTAACATAACCATGAACCTGATGTCTGACACCAAATATTAGTTTTCTTTTTTCCAAAGTTATGTAAATGGAAATATATGTATGAAAATGTAAATGGAATCACATACATAGAAAAGTACATATTTTTCAATCAAATTTTCACTACATAGTCACACAATACGCCTGGCTTTTTTCATTCCACATTATACTTGTGGGGCTTATCCATGCAGCTGCATGTAATGGTAGTTATTACTTTTCATTGCTGTATAGTACTCCATTGTATGAAGCTTAGAAAGCACTTCCTATGTGGAAGTATTCCCATCTTTGCTCTTCATCACTAAGAATATATGAACCCTTTGCACTTCTACCTAAATTTCAGAATAAGCTTTTCAATTCCCAACAAAGAAGAATGTAATAGTTAAGGTTCTCCAGAGAAACAGAACCAACAGAAAATTTATGGACATACAGAAGGAGATTTATTATGAGTGGCTGGCTTGCATAATTATTGATGACTGAAAAGTACCAGGATCGGCCACCTGCAAGCTAAATGCCCATGAAAACCAGTGGTGTATTTCCAGACTAAACCCAAAGGTTCAAGAACCAAGGGATCCAATGTTGTAAGTCATAGTCAAGTCTGAAGGCCTGAGAACCAGGAGTGTTGACATAAAAGGGCAGGGGAAGATGGATGTTCAAATTCAAGCAGAGAATAAATTGCTCTTCCTCCAACTTTTTGTTCTATTCAGCCCTCAATGTATTAGATATCTATCCACATTGGTAACGATCATCTTTAGTCTACTGACTTAAAGGCAAATCTTTTCAAGAAACATTCTCATGTACATAACCAGAAATAATGCTTTACCAGCTATCTAGGCATCCTGTGGCCTAGTCAAGTTGACACATAAAATTACTCATTGTAAAGGAAGAAACAGCTTCTGGGATTTTTTAATTGGGATTACAAAACCTCCATAGAATGATTTTAGGAGGATTGACATTTTTTCAATTTGCTTTCCAAACTGAGAACATGGTATATTCCTCAGTTATTTAGGACTTATAATATTTTTTCAGTAACAGTTAATAAATACCTGTGGAAAGGTGTTGCTCTTTTGAAAATTTTTATCTAAGAATTTTGTATTTCTATATTATTAAAATGGAATCATTTAATATTTTTCCATTTCTAATTGTGTGTTACTGATATACAGAAGTATAATCAATTTTTAAGTCATGGTTGTTTTTATCATTCATAAATTCATTTAAAAATTTTAATAATATACAGATTTAAAAATTTTATATTTACAACCATGTTACATGTACTTAGTGGCAGTTCTTTTTCTTAATTTCCAATATTTAAGAATAAATATGTTTATTATTCTTGCAATATTCCACTGACTAGGACTTCCAGGGCAATGCTAAGGAGAAATAATAAAACTGGGCATTCTGATCCTATTCTGGCTTCAGAAATAAAGCCTCTGATATTTCAACATTATTATTTTCTTGTTCTTTTGGTAAAACCTTTTTTTTAGATGGAGAAAGTTTCCATCTACTTCTTCCTTGGTAAGAGATTTTTGATTTAATCAAGTGGGAATTAAAATTTATGAAATAAACTAAGGTTAACTGGGATGGAGATCAAGATGTTATAAACCTCAAACTAATAAGATATTGTAAATCAACTATACTTCAATTTTGAAAATTAAAAAATTATAAAATTCTATTTCATAAATTATATTATCAACAAATAATCAGTTGGGATTAACTATCAATTATAACTTTTCATTCTGTTATTTTGATGATTTTTAAATATATTAATTTTTTTGATATTGACTTTTGACTGTTAAACTTTCATTCTGTCCTTCACAGAATACACAAAATATGTTCTTTTTTTAAGTATTACTGATTTTGGTCTGCCATAGTTATGAATAGATTAATTTTGTTTGCATCTATGTTTAGAAGAGAAGTTGGCCTGTATTTTTTTTTCTTTTCTGTAATACTATTTTTATTTTGCTATCAAGGTTAGGCAGGCCACATAAAATGTTGAATACTATTCTCTCTCTTTTAAGTCTAGAAATTTTTGAAGAGTATCTTTATTTCTTCCTTAAATGATTGATAGCCAAAACAATCTTGAGAAAGAAGAACAGAGCTGGAAGAATCACACTCCCTGACTTGAGACTACTATAATTTTTACTGATTTTGATACAATAATAAAAACAGTATGGTACCGGCACAAAACAAACACATAGGTCTATGGAACAGAATAGAGAGCCCAGAAATAAAACCACACACGTATGGTCAATTAATCTATGACACAAGAGGCGAGAATATACATTGAATTAAAGACAGTCTCTTCAATAGTGGTGCTGGGGAAACTGGAGAGTGACATGTAAAAGAATGAAATTATAACATTCTCTAACACCATATACAAAAATAAACTGAAAATGTATTAAAGACCTAAATGTAAGACCGGATAGTATAAAACTCCTAGGGGAAAACATAGGCAAAAAAGTCTTTGACATAAACTGCAGCAAAAAATTTTTCGGGATCTGTCACCTAAAACAAAGGAAACAATAGCAAAAATAAACAAATGGGACCTAATTAAACTTGAAAGCTTTTGCACAGTGAAGGAAACCATCAACAAAACAAAAAGACAACCTACTGAATGGGAGACAGTATTTGCAAATGATATAACCAATAAGGGCTTAATATCCAACATATACAAACAGCTCACACAACTCAACATCAAAAAAAAAAAAACAAAAAACAGCCTGGTTTTTAAAATGTGCACAAGAACTGAATAAACATTTTTCCAAAGAGGAAATGCAGATGGTCAACAGGCACATGAAAACATGCTCAACATCAGTAATCATCAAAACCACAATGAGACAGCACCTTATACATGGCTATCACCAAAAAGAACACAAATAACAAACGTTGATGTTGGCAAGAATATGGAGAAAAGGTAACCCTCCTACACTGTTGGTGGGAATGTAAATTGGTATAGCCGCTGTGGAAAACATCATGGAAGTTTCTCAAAGAACTGAAAATAGAACTGTCTTATGATCTAGCAATTCTACTCCTGGGTAAACATCAAAAAAACAAAAACAAAAACAACAACAACAAACAAAAAAAATCCAAAAACCATAATTCAAAAAGATACATCCACCCCAGTGTTCATATCAACATTATTTATAATTGCTAAAGTATGGAAGCAACCTAAGTGTCCATCAAGAGACGAATGAATAAAGATGTGGGTGTGTGTGGGGGGTGTGTGTGTATAAAACAGAATACTACTTGGCCATAAAAAAGAATGAAACTTTACATCTGCAACAACATGCAGGACATTATGCTAAGTGAAATAAGACAGAGAAAGACAAATACTGTATTATATTACTTATATGTAGAATCTAAATAATCCAACAAACTAGTGAATAAAACTAAAAAGTAACAGACTCATAGATACAGAGAACAAACTAGTGGTTGCCAGTGGGGAGAAGTAAGAGGGAAGGGGTAATAACAGAGATGGGGGAAAAAGAGGGTTATTAGGGGATTACATAAAATCATCTGTGTAAAACTTTTGAAAACTGCAAAGCACTATAGAATTTAAAGAATCATTGTTTTTTTCATTAAAAAACTTTTCTATTACAAAAAATGATTGACTGAATTCACTGGTGAAATCATCAGGGTGTTGGACTTTTTACCTTTGGAAAGGATTTTATTTTAGATGTTTTCTTTTTACTAGATATATTCAGAATTTCTATTTATTTTTATTTTTGTGTTTATAAGTTGTGTTTTGCTAATAATTTATTTCATCTAAATGCTCAAACTTACGAATGTTATAAAAGTGCTTTTATTTACTGATTTATAAATTTTTATCATTAAACAAAATATTCTTGTAGAAAATCACACAAAACAAGTGTACAGCCTCATCAATTAACTTTACATTCACTTCAGTTTTACTTTGCATTAATTCTTTACTCTTATTTTTCTAGGTTAGCACTCTGAGATTCACTGGAAGGCTCCATTAAGAAACAAGGCCATAAGATAGCTACTCTCTAACTTCTAGTCTGTACCACATGGAGAATGTGACATGGTGTCTCTTTTGACTTAATTCTAAATTCCTGAAGAACTGATATGACTGGCCCTGCCTGAGTCAGCTGTTGATACCTCAGACCAACAAGGCAAGGGTCAGCTCACACAGAGAACACACTTTTGCCAGTGGTACATCTTGATGGTTTCTAGAAGGAGACAAAGGTAAGGTTAGTTCCAAGAGGGATACTGAGTTGTGAGCATAGCCCCAAACATGTCTACTTCATGTTACCAGGATTATATACTTAAAACAGCCTTTCATCCTCTGTTACACTCTGGATTATTCTTTTTTCTGAAGTCTTCCAACTTCATTGCCAAGTAAGTACAATTATTTAATACTTGGTTCATTAAACCTACTTAAGACAAAAATTTATAAAAATAATTCATTTTTCTTAGCATTCTTGGAAGGAGAATGAAGAGGTGGATAACAGATAGATTTACCAGACTACTTTTAACCACTTCGGAATCTTCAGAATACTTTAATATCGTAACATTCTCTCACAAATGTTACATAAAGCTATATTTTAAATCATTAAAAATTATTAAATGGAAATTTTATGAACCATAAATAAAATGTTCAGTTGGCTGCGAAAAAGATTAGGGCACATTAGCAAGGTAAACATGATTATCACAACCTCCCTAATGATGACTCCTGAAGGCTAAATTTCAGGGATAAACCTATGAAATGTTTTTAATGATAGAAAAGTGTGGAGAGGTGTTCCAAGTCCTACAGAAATTCTATCTGTTAAGTGAGATGAACAGGAGAAAAGCAAAAAAGCCTTTTAGAAATTGGGCCTCTATCATTCTTTTTAACTCCACAGGACTTGAATTATTGATGGGACATTTGATTAATTTTTCTTGATCACCTACATTAGGAAAAAGCATTCATCTTGTAAACAATCCAAGGACATAATACGTACTTCATTTTTAAAGTTTTAAAGTTTCAAATGACATTGTATAAATCTTAGTATTCTATAAATTCTATTCTGTGAACTGACCATACGTACATTTCACAACTTAGCAAACTTACTGTCTGGTACCTTTGGAACTTTAGATGTGTACACTTTGTGTACTACTCCTCCAAACTGATTGATCCAGTCTTTGATACAAATCAACATTCATAAAAAGGTTTTATGTCCATTCTACTATTAATTTTCTTCAATACTTTATTATCATAAATAATACTGAAAAGAATACTCTTCTACATGGTGCTGGTATATGTGTGTTGAATTTCTGAGTCTTATGGGTGAAATGATATTACTCAGCTGTTTTAATTCACATTGTTCTGAGCATCTATGATACTGAAATGTGCCAATGTGTGTTTATTCCCATTTGAATTTATTTTCATATATAATGTCTGCTTTGTTAAAATGTATTTTTGTAGTTGTTTCTCTTTTCTTATTGATTTGTAGGAGTTATTAATACATTGTAAAAATAAGGCATTTTTGTTTATACAAGTTGACAGCTTCTTTTCCCAGTCTACCACATCTTCCTTCCCTTTTTTATGTTAACATTTTTCATACTGATGTTTTAAATGCTGATATAGTAATATTTATTAACTAGCATTCATTTCCCTTGTTCTTCTTGTGTAAGAATTCCATATCTACCAAAAGACCATAAAGATAATTTCCTGTTTTCCACTAAAAGCATAAAATTTTCACTTCAGATTTATGCCTTTAATTCATCTGGAAGTGATTTTTATTTATGATAACACAAGAATCTTTTTGGCTATTTCTCTGCTTATTTATCATATGGATAAACAGTTGTCTCATCACCATGTTGAATAGGTTTTTCTTTCCCTACTAATTTAAAATGTCATATTTGTCATATTTCAAAAATTCACATATGCATGGTCTATTCCTGGGCTTTCTGTTCTGTTTCCTTTGTTCAGTTGTCTAACTTTATTCCAAAACAACAATGCATTAAATGATAGAATTTTAAAATATATTGCATTATCTAAAAAGTAAAAGGATTTCTAAATACCCATATACATATGGTGTTTTCCTTGTTAATTTTTATATTAAATTTAACAATGATTTCATTGTGAGTTGAATGAATTACATGCAGAGAACATATATATCAGTTTTTTCATATTTGTTGAGAATTCCTATATTATAAACTAGGTTAATTTTTGTAAAGTTTCCAAAGCATAGTTCAGTAAAATATATAATCTATACTTGCTTGGTGTTGAAGGACCCATTGGTTTAAGGTTAAAATTCTTAATTATCTTGTTCAAATATTCAATAGCTTTATTATATTTTTTCTATTTTTTCTTCTGATCACTGAGAGATAATAAAATTCTCCACTATACTTGACAATTTGCCAATTTTTCTTAGTAATTCTGAAAAAAAAGTATTGGCTTTTTATTTAAGATTGTTTAGATAGATAATACAAGTTTATAATTTTATATCTGCCTGATATGTTGAAATTTCCATCATCACACAACAGTCATCTTTTGGACAATAATAATTTTGTATTAAACTTGATTTGTTTGTGATACCACTATCATTTGCCTAGGTTTTTATTGCTTAATATGTATTGTGTATGTGTGTGTGTGTGTGTGTGTGTGTGTAATGGAATATTATTCACCCATAAAAAGGAATAAAATTTTGTCATCTGCAACAACACTGATGTATCTAGATGGTGTTATTCTTAGTTAAATATGCCAGACAGGGAAAGACAAACACTGCATTTTAACACTTGTTTGTGGAATCCAAAAAAATAAAACAAACTAGTGAATAAAACAAAAGAGAAGCAGACTCACAGATACAGAGGACAAACTAGTGGTTACCAGTAGGGAGAGGAGAGGGAGGAGGGGAAGTATAGCAGTAGGGGATTGAGAGATACAAACTACTATGTGTAAGAAAAATAAGCAATAAGGATATATTGTACAGCTCAGGGAAATACAGCTATTATTTTATAATAATTTTTGAATGGAGTAAGGTCTGTAAAAACATTGTCACTTGGTTGCACACATACAATATTGTAAATAAAGTATACTTTAATTTTAAAAAATTAAAAAGATTAAAGAGATAGACTAAGTACATATTAAGCAATAGAAAGCTAAACAAATGATAGTGATATCAAAAATAAATCAACTTTAATACAAAATTATTATTTGCCAAAAGATGATTGGTATGTGATGGTGAAACACACACACACCACATTTTCTTCAGCCATCACCTACTGATGGACAATTAGGTTGCTTTCACTTCTTCACTCTCCATTTACTGTTTGTGGACTTTTTAACGATGGCCATTCTGACTGGTGTGAGGTGATACCCTATTGCAGTTTTGATTTGCATTTCTCTGATAATGATATTGAGAACTTTATTCATGTGCCTATTGGCCATTTGTATGTCTTCATTGGAGAATTCCTTGTTTAGGTCTTTTGCCCATTTTTGGATTGGAGTCTTTGTTTTTTGTTACAAAGTTATATGAGCTATTTGTGTTTTCTGGAAATAAAGCCCTTGTTAGTCTTATCATTTAGCAATTACTTTTAAAATGTAAAATGCATTTATCTAGTGATACAGGAATTCCATTTTTAGAGGTTTAACTTGAATGATATGTTTAGATATATGGGGAAAGATTAATGTACAAAGCTTTTTTATGGTGTTGATATTGACAAAAATAAGTGTCTTTCAATAGACAAATGATTAAATACATGAAATACAGTATACACAATTATTAAAATACCATCAACTACTTTGAAATAGTCTATCTCTGAAAAGGTCTCCTACATACAATTGTGTACATATGTTCTTTATTAAATTTACCCATGTAGCACCCCCTTCCCCACCCCAAATTTCTTATTTCCCCCACTTTCTCAAGATTTAGATTATAAGGCATTCTATCTTCATAATTCCAGGTAAGGAAGAACAAAAGAAACCAAGAAGTCAATTAAAATGACAAGACCTACAACCTCCTTCCCTTCAAAAATGAGAGTAACAAGAGCTGCAAATTATTTTGAGTTAAAAAGATCCTCACTCCTCTACTCTCATACACTACCCATGAGTTACGGAAAAACAAAACCCAAGATAGCTGGGGTTAACCAAGAAGATGCAAGATCTGAGACCTAGTTCCCAGGTGAAGCTGGAAAAACATTAGTTTCAGCCTCTCGATTCCATTACCACATATGCTCTCTGGGGTGACCAAGGAGCTGGTAGGAAGAATGGCTGCCTGGTATCTCTGGACAGATGTTGCAAAGGCAAACCTCTTCGAGCCCCAGCATGGCCCAGGGATCAATGGAATAATATCTGGTGAGTGCAAGTGTAGCAAAGAAGAGAAAATCACCTTAGACAACATCAGTGATCACTGTCCACACTAAAGTAGCATGGTAAATCAGAAAATGCTTCCTGTGCCCTTAGGAGATACCCACAGCCAGACTCAAAGAGGCTTGGCAGACAGCAGTGAGATGGCTTAGTAGTCACCTGCGGAGATGATAATGTCTCACGCGGCAGGCAGCATTGTAGCATACACAGAATGAAGAAAGTCCAGTGCCTACTCCCTTCCCACCTCTCAGGCTGAACACTTCCTCTGTCCCTGAGACGCCACCTCAGGGGAAACAATGAAGAGTCCCTAAGTTTACCAAGACTTTACCAGGGCTTCAATTCCTTTTCTGTATGTTGTTTCTATACACTCCTATACTTATACAGAAACTATACACTGTTTCTATATGCGTTCCTATATGCTGTTATGTTTCTGCAACAAGGCAAAATGGATGTTTTAAATAAGACATGAGTAGACATGTTAACAAATAAAGCTACATTTCATGAAAATCTGAATTTGTAGAATGAGATTTATAGGGACTATATTTTGTTAAGTGCAAAAAGAAAAGTGAAAATGATTGTGTACTATCTGCTCCCATATATGTGTACCTATATATTGAGAAAACATTTCCAGAAAGAAACGCAAGAAAATGTTAACAGTGGTTTGAGACAAGTCATTTAAAAATATGAAATATAAATAGTGACTAGGCATTTGAGGCATTTAGAATATGGATCATTGGCAAAGAATATTAGATATATATTCAATAGCAAAGTTTGCTTCTTCCAACTAACCACAGCCAAAATTCTAGCAATCAACTGAGTGGAAAAAAACAACTCATTTTCTCCTTTGAAATGTGACATTTCTCTTGATTTCTTCTCTGCAGGGTGGCTGCCATTGGTTCTGTCTTCAGAGAATATCCTGAATTTAGGTCAGCAGATCCTGACCTGCCTGAGCTGTGTTCAAACAGCTCCATAAATGAGAAATAGAATGCTTTTTGATTTTTTTTTCTAAGAGCATTCTCTGTAATTGGCAATTAACCTTAGAAAGTTCTCTAGTATTTAACTTTCCTTCCAAACACTCTGACTTTTAAAAAGTTTGGGGTTAATTATAATGTAAGGGACATACTGGACACTTAAAATGCTGCTAGGGTGAACAATTAAGAAATGCTAGTTGAAGATAATAAGACAGTGTGTCAAAGAGACATCCCCGGGACTTCCATTCCTTTTCTACATACTGGCCCTTTCTTCACTAAAGGGTTAATATAACGTTACAGATACTTAGAGAAGGGAAATCAAGGTTCCTGATGTGATTATCTATCCCTTTCTTTTCTACCCCACTTCTCCCCAACACATGCCCACCACCACCCCACTCCTGCCCAGCCCCTGATTTTCTCTTTCCTTTTAATGATCTACTTTTGTCTTGCACTCATTGATGGTAGCTGAAGTTACATAGCCTGGTGGGCCCCACTTCTGAATCACAGGGACCAACTGGTTTACAATGAGAATAGGCACTGTAGGCACCGTTAATTGGGCTTGAGGGCAATATGTCCTAAAGATCAACATTGCTTGAGCCTCACACTGGAAGCAGTCCAAGGACACTGGATTGTCATCAGTATACTGTATAATCCCATGTACCTCTGAGAAAGGTGGCAAGACTCACTGTAAACAAGGTGAACTTTTGTTCTCCCCAGGCTTTCTGATTGTTCGGCTCTCCTCACGGAAACATGATGCATGTTTATTCTGAGGTTCAATACAGAATCATACAGGTCCTCTAGTGCATTAAGTATTTTTCACAGATTTAATGCCAGAGACACAGTATATGAAATAGATCAAAATATGAAAAATCACAATGAAAACCATTAAGGGTTATAAGCGTAAGCTGTGAGCTCCTTAATTAAATAACTTGTTCAAGCCAATAAACGGTAGCCGGTCACCATAAAAACTTAACCTAGCTTCCAAAATCACCAACCTTTTGTTTAAGGTTTTGGGAGAAGGTGATTATGTTTTGAACAGTAATATTAAGTCATCAATTCCAGGGAATTCATAACTAAAATTGTTAACAGTAACTATGAAATATATAAATAATTTATAAGATGTGTCTTGAACATATACTATATCTGTGGCTCTGTGATATGTGCCAGAAATACAATGAATAGTAAAAATGAACATGGCACCTGCTCTCAGGCATGATACTTACATCTCAGTTAGAGGGAGAAAACTAATTAGATGATATAACTGAATGCTTATGAAGGAAAAGAGTAATATATAAAGTCTCAATTTTCTCATCTATATAAGGAAGATAGTAATTTTACCCAACTCATAGGTTACTATAAGGTTGAATGAGTTAAGGCATGTAAACTGTTGATCCCAGTGTCTGGCACACACTGTAGACACACAAATGATCATCAGTTTTATCATTATTGCAGCCCAGTCATATGCACACATACAAACTAATGAGTATGAATTCAATAAATGAAAATAAAATATTTACTTACCCATTTTAAATATTTCTATAGATATAGAATCTCTTAGGACAAATATAGAATTTAACTCTTTTTTTGTTTGTTTGTTTTTTACTTTTCTCCATAATCATTCATTCTGACATTGTGTCAATATTGCCTTACTTAACTTGGAAAGTAATTATTAACAATGTAGCTTGAAGAAACTCATGGCTGGTTTATGAAACACATAAAATTTGGAATAACATGTCAAAAATATGTATACATTGTCCAGCACCTTTCACTTACTTGGACACCAAATTAAATGTGGTACACATGCATACCTCATTTTATTGCACTTCATTCTGCTGCACAAATATTGAGTTTTTTATAGACTGAAGGCTTGGGGCAACCCCTCATCAAATAAGTCTACCAGTATCATTTTTTCAACAGTGTTTGATCACTTTGTATCACTATCACATTTTGGTAATTTTCACAGTGTTTCAAACTTTTTCATTATATTCTATTTGCTAGGGTGATCTGTGATCAGTGACCTTTGATGTTACTATTCTAAGTTTTCTTTCTTTTTTAAAGTATGTAAATTTTATGAAATAATGCTTTTGCATACGTAATAGGCTATAGTACAGTGTAAACATAACTTTCATATGCCCTGGAAAAACAAAAACTTTATGTGACTCACTGTATTGCTAGATTTGCTCGTTGTAGTGGTCTGGAACCAAATCTGCAATACCTTTGAAGTATGCCTATAAAATGTAGCCTTTTCACATTGGCTTCTTTCACATAGTAATAAGCACTTAAGGTTCCCCTATGTCTTTTCATGACTTGATAGATCATTTATTTTTAGCACTGAATAATATATTCCATTGTCTGGATGTACCACAATTTATTTATTCATTCACCTACTAAAGGACATCTTGGTTGCCTCTGAGTTTTGGCAGCTATGAATAAGGCTACTATAAACATTTATGTGTAGATTTTTGATGGGATATAAGCTTTCTGCTCCTTTGGGTAAATACCAAGGAGTGTGAATACTGGATCTTACGGTAAGAGAATTTCTAGTTATGTAAGAAACTGCCAAACTGATTTCCGAATCGCGTACCATTTTGCATTCTTACCAACAGTGAATGAGGGTTCCTGCTGCTCCACATCCTTGTCAGCATTTGTTACTGTCAGTGTTCCAGACTTTAGCCATATTGATAAGCATGCAGTGGTATTTAATTGTTGTTTTAATTTGCATTTCCCTGAAGACATAGGATGTGGAGAATCTTTCTGTATATTTATCTATCCTCTACATATCTTCTTTGATGAGGCATCTGTTAAAGTCTCTGGCCCATTTTTTAATTGAGTTGCTTTTTAATGGTTGAGTTTTAAGAGCTTTTGTATATTTTGGATAACAGTTCTTTATCAGATATGTTTTTTGCAAATTTTTCTCCTATTCTATGGCCTCTCTTCTCATTTCCTTGACATTGTCCTTCATAGAGCAAAAGCTTTTCATTTTAATGAAGTCCCACTTATTTATTATCTATTTCATGGATCATACCTTCTGTGTTGTACCTAAAAAATCATTGCCTACTCAAGGCCATCTAGGTTTTCTCCTGTGTCATATTCTAGGAGTTTAATAGTTTGTGCTTTACATTTGGGTATATAATAGATTTTAAGTTAATTTTTGTGAATGGTGTAAAGTCTGTATTTAGCTTCAATTTTTTTTTTTTTTTTTGCATGGTGATATTTATTTATTGAAGAGGCTATCTTTGCTCCATTGTAGTGCTTTTGCTCCTTTGTTAAAGATCACTTGACTATATTTGGGTGAGTCTATTTCTGGGCTCTCTATTTTTTCCATTGAGCTATTTATTCTTTTACAAAAACCATACTGGCTCGATCACTGTAGCTTTATAGTAAGTCTTGAAGTCAGATAGTGCCAGTCTTCCGACTTTGTTCTTCTCCTTGAATATTGTTTCGGCTATCCTGGGTCTTTTGCTTACCCATATGAACCTTAGATTAGTTCACCAATAGCCACAAAATAACTTACTGGGATACTGATTGGGACTGCATTGACTCTATCCTAATATCTCTTAATAGATAATTACCAAATATCAAATAGCTGTTATCATCTCTGTGAAAGTTTAAAGTTTAGTCCCAAGTTTAGAGCACTAACTTTTCATGGGACACAGTGAAACACCATGTTGCTTTCATACACACAATAATCCAGTTTCTTAAATTCTTTAACTCTTTGAGAGTTTTATTACTGTCAAGTAAAATAGAAATAATCTAAAACCTTAATAAATCCCAACTTCTTTATCTTTGAACCTCTGTTTTCTAACAAGCTTCCAACAATAAACTGCCAGCTGTGGACTACATAGCAGTGTCATTGAGCTTTAATCACATCTTCAACCTTGATAAAGACTCTGCAAGGCAAACACCATTACTCCAATATTGGGTACCTGCAGCTGATTTATAATAGTAATTTGCTCAATAGTTAAATGCACAACCATCAGTGTCACAGTAGGAAGCCCGTATGGGTTTCTCCACATCCTTGCCTATGACTTTACACTATACCCCACTGTATCCCTGCCAGATAAAAGCATCAGGAGTGAAGAGTGCATCTTGATACAGAGAAATTAAACTACACAAAATAGCTCAGCCATACTCGTAAAATCAATCCTCAGGATAATCTGAGAAGGATACATCACATAGGATTGTTACTTTTGAAGTAGAACTTCTCACACATCGATAGCAGGGTGATGTAGGGAAGAGAAAATTAGATCTGATAACCTTTCTTGTTGTATTCTTCATTTAGTAAATTACTTTCTACTAAGTTATTATTTGCCAAGGTTTTTGGTAAGTTTTAGCCCTCTGTTGTTTCCATCTTCATTGAATTAATGATGCCTTTCCTTGGAATATTAAGAATTCCATCAACTACTCTCTGGCAAATATTTACTGAGTTAGGTCAGTGCTCCCTAGTAAGCACTGGCCTCGTCTATGCTCCGAGGTATAATGTAATATGAATAAAGCTTCCGTAGACACAAATGATTTATAATTATAAAAAACTATAATTATAGTGAGTCACTGCAAATTTGAGAACTCAAGGAGGAAGGCTCTGAGGTTTGCTTGAGAAGCACTCCCTGCACTACCGCTGCTTGCTAATTGGACTAGTGGAAAGTTCAGAGTAACGATTAGGCATGCCAGGATTCATCCGCCAAGTAACAATTATGAATCTCAGCAGGGAACAGAAGGGCATGCATTGCCCAAAATAGCAAACAGACCCTAAGATGGGAGAGAACTACTTACAGGGAGTTAGAAAAAGGCTAATTTTTAAGAAGAGAATAATAGACCACAAATTAGGTTAAGAACGAAATAATGAATTAAAGAAAAATCTCATAGCTAAAGTAACAAAGTTAAATTTAGGGAGAGAAATGGTAACACAAAATGGTTTAGTTATAAAGTCAGTTGTTACCCTAGGACTTGTTCAGAAAGAACAGTAGCAAAGAGTCTAGAACAGGTGCTTAATGTACACAAAATGAGAGGCTAATTTAAGAGAGACTATATAGAACTTTTAACTGTCACAGATTCAGAGAAATTGAACATGAAAAAGAAGCAAAGGAAAGGGAGAGAGAAAAAAGGAGAGAGAGAAAGAGAGATACACAAATCACTTCCAAGGGTACTGTAAACTTGCCAGCGAAGTTTTGACTTATTTGGTGTCAGTTATAAATGGAATCATGATTTCAGGCAAGGTCTTTGGTATTGATATTTTTATCGATAGAAAACTTAAGGTGTTGCTTTGTCTTTTCTCCATCACCATTTCCTGTTGACTTTTTTTTTCCCCCATCTCTTACCTCTCAAACGTAGGATGTATTCAGCTGGAACCCTGTCTGCCTATTCACTATGTTATCTTCAGTGCCTACAAGAATCCCTGGCACACAGTAGTAACTCAAAATACACGTATTAAATCTAAGACTATGTCTTTGCACATCTGAAAACATTTGCTTTGTCATAACCCTTGATTGTTTTTCTAGCTTAGTATAGAACCTAAATTCAAAATTACATGTCCTTACAACTTTAAGGGCATTTCCTTATTTTCTTCCCAGCATCTACTCTTGCTGATAAAAACAAAAAACAAGCAAGCAAACAAAAAACCTGAAGCTCGTGACTTTTATTCCTTTGTATAAAATTATTTTTCTCTCTGTAAACTTTCAGGTCTTTCCTCCATTCTTTAATTCTATTCAGAAGTCTTGAAGTATTTCCCCATTCATCTGACATGGCATTTAATGGGAATATATATATAATTTATGTGCTCATTATCTCTGCTAAATACCTATAATCATCAATTTTATTGTTGTCTCACCCCCATTTCTTTATTCTCTCTTGGTAGGACTCCAATAGTCAAATACCCTTGATTAATCATCTGCTCAAATTTTCTCTCATTTTCTTTACCCACCCTTTACTTTTTTCCTCTTTTTTTCACCTGTTTAGACTAGAGACCTCAGCCCTTTACTCCGAAACACCAATTCACATCCTTGCAGACCTAGACTTCTCTAAAGAGTTTGGCCAGTCTCCTGAAATCTACATCTAACACATAGGTTCTGAATTTCATTTTACTTATTGAAGAGATGTAAAAATAGTTTTTGCCTTAATTCTAAATTTGGTACTGTCTTATGTATGACCAACACTTATGAGAGACAATGCGGTCTAGTACAGGCTTTGTAGGAAAAATAATAAGAAGAAGAATAAGGCTTGTGATATCTTGTTCTGCCAACTATTAGCTAAAAGAGATTGAGTATTCATTTTCAGAGATTCAGTTTCCTTATGTGAAAAACTTAGATTAGATTACACTCAACAGAAATGTGACTCAGTTTAATGATAATGCATGTAAATCATATTAAGCACCTGGCATGGAGTGTATGCTCAACAGCTATAGGAGGTATAAACAGGTATAGATGCGCTAAGAAAAGGTAGCAGTTTAAGTGACTGTGGAAGATGATTTGTTTTACTGGTCTAAACTACAGTCAAAGCCATTATCTTAATCTTGATCTCACTGTCATGGTCTCTATGAGCTAATATTAAGATTAAACGGTTCATAAATGTACTATGACTATGTGAAGAAAAAACTATTACGCATGTATACACACACGTATATATGAAAAGCAGGTGGTGTAATTGAGTTTTGGCATCTAATGGTTAAATCCTTCATGATCTTCTTAAAGTCGGATCATTACTTCACAAGTTACTGATTGGCTTAAAGAACTAGTAGTAATGTTATCTCATAAATATAGAAAAAAAGGTGCAATAAAATACTAAAGATTTTTTTTTCATTGTTATTGGCTTTCTTCTCAGAATTTATAAATAAGCCACAGAACTGAATTCCTCCTCCTCAATAAAACAGATTCTCTGGGTGGCAAGAATTTGTAGTGATGTATGAGGCACTCAGAGGGAATAAGCTCCCATTAAATTTTCATAGATATTTTATTGTATATCTATTTAAGTGAAGTTCCATCTTACTTATTTGAAATGCTGTCCTCAGTTGTTAAGATTTTTCAGATCTTCAGAGTGAAACATTCACAGCAATGTATCATGCTTTGCATTTTGCACTGTATATTGACAGTCCTTTAATTATGTTTTGAAATATAGATTTGTCAAGACTGCATTTTACTTGCGCTATATCACCTTAATTTGCAAATACACATGGTTTAATTATCTTAACAAGAAGAGTTGAAAAATACCTAGCTGCCATCGACTCAACAGCACGTCTTTCCACAATCCCACAAATGTCATTCTTAGTTTTTTCTCACGGAGATTCGGGTAACTCATCTCAGGCCTCTCATCTTGGTAATCAAGACCTCTAATACACAAGCTAGTTTTCTTTTCTCTATTTCCACCCTCTTTAAATTGCCATGGCAATGAGAATGCTGCACCTTCTATTTAGGAAAGATGATATTTAGCAATATTTTCTATATTACTTCATAAATACATGCCCTACAGTTACTTGAACTGTTGGTCACAGATTTGAGAATTCTCCAAAAGATGGATTCCACCATCCGTTTATTACTTCTTTAATCAAAATGTCTAATCGGAATCTTGTTTGACTAAGGGCATGTTTGTATTTGTTCTTTGTCCCTGTCTTGCCTGTTTCCTTTTTTTTCCCCTTCTCTCTAAATGTCTGCAGAAAAATGAGTAACATGAAACAAAGTTTCATTTCAGATGATTAAAACAATCTATCTATGGATATTATCAGAGGCATCTTGCCAATGGCAAGACAAGTCCCATGGCAAAGCTGACCTCCATCTCCTGTTCATGTCTATATAGAGACCCATGTATGTCATACTAACAGTGCTGTAGTGCTGCTGGCCTCAGTGAGGCAACTCCAGAGCTCTCTGAGCTTCTCCCTCCAAAAAGAATGTCAACAGTAACACCCACCTGCATTTGTAACCCCTCTTCCACTGCTATTGTTTTAACACATCAACTAAATGGCCTATGGCTTCTGAGGATAACAGTTTTCCCTGATGCCTATGGTTACATCTGAAACTGGCTTAAGGATCTGTTTTAACCTGATACAAAGAATAAAAAAATGGTGGTTTACTTTTCCTATTATGTCTGACTAAGTCTTTCTTCTGAAACAATTCTGGCCCAAAAAGATGTAAGAAATCAAAATAAGTTGTTCCTCCAAAGATATCTGAAAATTATTCACTGGAATTATTGCTTTTTGGGAGAGGAAGAAATGACATACTGTCATACCAATAAGAAGAAAATTCAGATCGGCCTTGAGAGCATGGAAATAAGAGAAGAAGAAGGGAAAAGGAGAGGTAGATGAGGAAATCAAGATGTATTAATTAAAAATATTGTCAAATTTCATAAACCACTGTCAATACTTCCTCTTCTTACCTGTCTTCAACCTTGATCATTACCACCACTCCCACCACCACTCCCACCCCTACCTACACACATGTGCACACATTAGCACAAACTCACACTCCCTCAAAAATGCACAAAAAATGGATCAGAACAAAGGGGAGAGGAGAGGACAAACAGTATAAAAGTATCACCATGAGATGTTGATGAGAAGAAAACCTGCTGCTGGTTCCATATGCCATCACTGATTCCTGTATTTAACACCTTCCAGTGTCCATGTCCTCATCCTCTGTCTTGTTCTTTCTAGCCTGGGTAGTTTAGTGTCTCATAATGTGCTTCTGCTGACATTTTCACCCTACAAAAGAGCATCATGGCTAAAAGAGAATCTCCTAATTTTCTCTCTCAGCACCATTTATTTTATATTATTTTCACTCTAAGCACCTCAGGGTAGACTCAATATCCAGATATGGCAAAACTGCATGTATTCTGACACAGAAGTCCTTTACTAACAATCATCACTAATACAAATTACAAAGGATAGCTAAAGATATGCTGGATTTTTAAGTATTAAAAACGGCACTATAGCAGGCTACTTTCCTATTGAGAATTTACTATGTTTGTTTCCTTTTAAAAAAAATATTCAATACTTTTCTGACAGTAGAATTCAATAACTTAGCATCCTTACTGCAAACTAGCTTACAATTTGGGGGACCATTCAGGGATATATAACTACTTGGCATATGGTTTTTACTTTTATGTGAGATGCAAGCATTAGCTTCTCATATATAAGAAAATTAAGTACACTCAGCCATGGAGCAATGCATTTTTTTATTAGAACTCTGAGAAGTCGGCTCCATGTTTCTGTATTTCTCTCAAGAGATGTCAATGCAATTGTAGACGGCAGCTCCAGCTACAGGAGGGAGAGGTTGTAAGGACCAAAAATTAGTGCAGCAGATGTAAGTGATCATGGTCTGATCATGGCTCCATGTGTGCATAATGCTGTGCAAGGCACTGAGTCCTTTGATAATAATCTGCAAACTGAATTTAAAAAAATGGTACCTCTGTCTCGATCAATTCATTTCAATTCAACAAATATTACTGATGGCTTGTTCTAGAAGCTTGGAATTCACCAGTGAACAAAAATTAAATCTCTAGTGGAATTTATATTCCCATAGGATAAGACAGACAATAAAATATTTCAAATAAATAAGTTGTAAAAGTTGGTAAGTAAGATGGAAGAAGATGCAGAGCAGAATTAAGGGGATCAAGAGTGAATGGGATAAAATTTTAAATAACGTGGTCAAGATGGTCTTAATTGAAGTGGTGATATTTCAGTAAACACTTAAGGAGGTGAGGGACTTAACCATGCTGATATCTGAAGGAACAGAGTCCCGAGTAATGGGAGTAGCCCTTATAAAAGGTCCAAACCAGGAGTGTAGCTGGACATAAAGAATAGTAACAAGGCAGATATAAATAAAATGGAATGAGTGAGGGGGAGAACTATAGTTAATGAAACCAGAAATATAATGAAATCATTGATTGTGGGGGCCAGATCACTTAAAGCATTGCACTGTAAGTTTCTTTCTTTCTCTGAGTGAAAAGCAGAATCTTTCAAGAGTTTGAACAGAGGTATGACAGGACATGCACAATAAAACCTATGGCTCACCCCCACTACAGAGATGAGAGGTTGTGGGAGGCACCAACGGAAGCAGCCAACCAGGTGAAAGATGGCAGAGATCTGGACAGCTTGGGAGCAGTGAGGAAAGTAAAAAGTGGCCAAACCCTTGGCATATTTTGAAACCCGTCAAAATTCCCTAATGGACGTATTGATAGATAAGTAAAAACCTGATCAAAAAAGTATCAAAACCTAACATAAACTAAGCACTTTCAAGTTTTATTAAAGCATATCCATTATCTAATTTGACCTCAAAAATAAATCCATGAGACTGACAGGCAAGGTATTATTTATCTCCATTTTACAGATGAAAAATAAAAGGAGACCTATTGAAAGATGAAGGAAACTGTCATTTATTGAATGAATCCTGCAAGCACAACTTCCTACCAGATAGCAGATTTTCAAATTTATTACATCATTTAATCTTCATATAAGCCATGACAGCAGGGACCAGCCCCAATTTTGCAAATAACGAAAATGCAGCTCAGAATGGTCTGTGACACACCCAAGTTTCCACAGAGTCACGAATAATCCCCAACTCCCTCAACCTATCTGGAAATATCCAAGTGAACCTTATAAAATATCTTTTGTCATTTAATCCTCTAGACATCCTTATGGACAACTAATGCTGTTGGTATCCATTTTCTAGAGAATGAGATAGAGAGAAAGAGACTGAGGATGTTGTATTAGTCAGGGTTCTTCAGAGAAACCAAATTAATAGGATATAAAAGGAAATGTATTGTGAGGGCCTGCCTCATATTAATTATGGAGGCTAAGAAATCCCATGATCTATTACCTGAAAAATGGAGACCCAGGAAAACAAGTGGTGTTAATTCAGTAGAGCCCTAATGCCTGAGAACCAGGAAAGACAATGATGTAAATCCCAGTTTAAGGGCCAGAAAAGATGAGCGGAGATATCTCAGCTCAAGCAATGAGGCAGAAAAAGAAAGGAATGCCTCCTTCCTCCACCTTTTGTTTTATTCAGATCTTCAGCGGATGGGACGATGTCCACCCACACTGGGGAGGGCCACCTACTTTACAGAGCCCACTGATTCCGATGCTAATCTCATCTGGAATCATCCTCACAGACACACAGAGAAATAATGGTTAACCAGATATCCCAGGCATCTCCTGATCCAGTCAAGTTGACACATTAACTACCACAGATATACATTAATATGTCCAAAGGGACATCCTAGTAACTGGCAAAGGTGAACTTTAAATCTATGATCATTTGACTCTAAAATCCACAAACTTCACAACTAAGAAGCACACTACAAAAACATAAAACTATATGCCCTCTCAGTCTCCCAAGGCAGTGGCGAAATTTACATGAAACCATGTACATGAAAGTGGTTTGCTAACTACAAGTTTCTCTACGTGCACTGTCTGTTACTTTTGTCATTACCTGTTGGCTACCTAATCTAAATTTCAAAATCCAGAAATCAAGTTGACATAAGGCAGTGTCCAAGGGCTGGGGCAGTCTTCATCTTGGACTTGCTGACTGCACTTAGCGTTTGTGAGTATCTCTTTCAAGGAGCCTAAAGTGAATGGAGGGAAAAACATCACAGCAGCCAGGTCCCAGAGCAGGCACCAGCCCAGCATGCTCGATGACTCAAGTGCTGGTAATTCTACACCTGCCATCCCCTCTCAGGCTCTGGAGAAGCGGCTCCGGGCAGTGAGCACACCCAGAGGACACTTGTTTGCCCTCTGCCTGCTGCTCCTGCCACTTAGGAAAGCCCTGTGGTTCCTTTCATTGACTTCTCTCTGGGCTGCTATCATCCAGGTGTGACCTAGAAAATGTGCCTCAAGGCCTGGCTGCTGACAGGAAGAGGTCCACTGTGCCATCATCACTGTCCTACAGAGTGTTCATTGATTAAAGTTTCAGTGGAATTCAATTAAATCCAACATGCATTTATGGAGTGCCTGAATGTGCCGTTCTGTGAGGTGCTGAGGAGGGAAGCTAAGGTGAATCAGCTCGAAGCTTCCGGTTCTCACAGTCTGGCAGGAAAGATAGGCAAGATAATGCATACACTGAAAGAAACCAACGGAGGAGATTTTTCAAAGGAAAAACACTGCACTGAATTTGGACTCTAGCCAAAAGGAGAGATTAACCATTACTAGGGGGTATCTTTGTGTAGAAACGGTTTTTTTAAATTGACTTAGAAATATGG
This sequence comes from Camelus ferus, assembly GCF_009834535.1. Lineage (NCBI taxonomy): Eukaryota > Metazoa > Chordata > Mammalia > Artiodactyla > Camelidae > Camelus > Camelus ferus. Next base: position 76,677,758 of record NC_045701.1, on the reverse strand, counting down.
ATTTGCCACTTGGAACAAACGAAGGAAATGTGTATTTCAGATCAGACTGCACAAATGTATAATGGCAATGCTGAGAGAACAGTAAATAATCTGTTGCTAATGAAGGGTAAAATACAAATGAGTGGACATATAGGGGCAGGGAAGATGGTAAGAGGAAAAGTGTGGCTAAAAAGTTGAGTCCTTAAGAGAAAAAGACATTAAATTCCAGGCAGAGGACATGAAATTGTTTTTTGCAGTCAGGTACAGCTTTAGAAAACTAAGCCTGGTAGTTCCACAGTCAGGAGTGAGCTTTGAGAGAAGGGCTGTTAGAGCACTGAGCAGGCAGCGATGACTGAAAGCGGGGCAGCCTCTTGCAGGAAGATCTCTAATAGTGACTGACAGTAGAGAAGAGGGCCGTGCCTGAGATGAAGAATAAGGCTGGCTAATTTTTTTTCTTCAGTTTTTAAGTTGTTACTACCAGGAGATAGATACTTGGGCCTTGGACCTCACAGGGCTGTCAGAAGACTCAGGGAGCTCTGCTTACAGTTGCTGAGATCAGAAATACAAGCTGAGGAGCAGGTGCTGAAGCAAGGTCCAGAGCTCTGCCTGGGGAGATGCAGACCCAGGGAGGATAACATCATCCAGAACGTGGAGAAGAGGCATCAATTCTGCTGGAGAAGTTGAAGAGACAGATTAAAGCACAAGCCACTGGGAAACCCATCACAAAGCAAAAAGCTATCTGTACAAGGAATACGGGGAAGTTTTCAGCCATAGTGGTCTTATTTGTCATCAGAAAATCCATACGAGCAAGAGACTACATAAATGTGATTACTGTAAGGAGGCCTTCATGTAGCATGGATACCTTATAGAACCTTATGTGAAGTAGGAAGGAAGGCCTGCACCCAAGAGTCAGGACTGACTGCACTAGAGAATCTACACAGGAGACAGAGTTTATAAACGGGATGAACGTAGAATGTTTTCCATGGAATCACCAGCATTATTCAGCATTGGAGAATGCGCACTAAAGAAAAATCCTGACCATGTGATGCGTGTGGAAAACTCTTCAGACAGAGGTGAGACCTTAGTAAACATCAGCGAGTCTGTATCAGAGAGGTTTTTATAAATGAGAAGATTGTGGGAAGTTGTGTAGGCAGACATCAAGCCTCAACAACAGAGTCTCCGCAATTTTGGAAAATTAATATAAGTAATGTAAATGGGCAAGATATATGTGGACTGGATATCTTAAATTACCATTTTAGCTACTAAGAACATTCAATGAATGTCTCAAGTCAAGAAAAGGAAAAGTCAGAAGTTCTTTTTGATTTCCAAAGGAGTTTATAAATGTAAGCAACTAAGACTTTTGAAATTAAGATGTTTACCTGCATCCCTGGACTTGTGATACTGTCTCTAAGATGATTATCTGTGTATTGGGGCACGTTATTTTCCCATGCCCACTCTAATCTCATATCTTAAATTCATCCAACAAGTGTAGACAATAGTATCTACTATTTGTTGTAAATATAAATATATGTATATTTATATACATATATATATAAGTAAATATAAATATATGTATATATATATATGGACTAAATAGACTTCTATGAGTACCCCAGGACACAAAAATGACATTTATAAAGTTTCAGTAAACATAATGAACTAGATCATTGAATTGTTGGATACTTTTCCTAAATTTGGCACTGCCTCTGTGTTCTCCAACACAAAGCCATGTAAGTGTCATTCAGAGAGTATATATTTCCCAGATTTGGTTCATTTTTTTTAAGACAGATAGTGATAGAAGTATTTTTCCTTTACAGATAACACATAATATAATATCATGAAAGTTAATACTTTAAGTAATTTGCTTATTATTATTTGCAGTTCTAAAATCCACAGGCTAAAACAGGAAAGAATCTTTACAAGTTCTTCCTCAGTAATTGGCAGTGTAGCTCAATCTCTATGAGAATGAGGCTTATGGATTTTATAGTAGGTCACTAAATATAGGTATCACAGATTTCAAAACTTTGTGATGATTATTTTACAATTCTCAGTTTATTTCTGCTTTATATCCCTAAATTCTCTTAATAGGTATTACAATCACTATTTTAAAAGATGGATTGCATTCCATAAAATACTTTTTCAGCACCTACAGAATTCATGTTTTCTTTTTCCTTATTATTATCTTCTATTATGTGAAAGGATTTCCTGATGTTGAACCAACCTTGCATTCGTGGTATAAATTCCACTTAGTCATGGTGTTTTCTTAATGTTTTTATGGGTTCTACTTGCTAATATTTTATTTGGTACATTTTTATTCAGTATTTATGTTAAACTGGTCTGTAATTTTTTTCTGTATTTTTCAGGTTTAGGTTTTGATTTTACTTGCATCATAAAAAGGATGAAGTTTCTGTTCATTTTTAATGCTCTAGAACAACTGATAAAGCATTGAAATTAACTGGTCTTTGAAAGCTGAATTCTGATATAAAGCCATAGGGGCTGGGTACATTTTGTGGGATCATTCCTTGGTAACCTTTTCTTCTATTTCTTCTACAAAAATGGTCAATTTGGCTTTCTATTTATAATGGGGGCTAATTTTGATAATCTATTATTTGCTTAGAAAACTATCCATTTTGTCTAGATCTTCAAATGATTTCCCTAAAATCTGCAATGTACTCTGTTATGAATTTTTGAACAGTTTTATTGAGGGGAATTGATATACAGTAAACTGTATAAGTATACCATTGAACATGATAGATTTTTTAAATTTATTTTTTGTTAAGGCAACATTGGTTTATAATATATGTTTCATCTGTACACCATTATATTTCTACTTCTGTATACCCTACAGCATGCTCATCATTGAAAATTTTGTTTCCATCCATCACCATACAGTTGATTCTCTTTACCCATTTCACCTTCCCCTCCACTCCTTCCCCTCTGGTACCTAACCGCTACTCTGTTCTCTGTATCTACATGCTTTAAAAAGTCTTAGTGTTGGAAAATGCACGTGATAGTGTTATCCAAAATAACGTCATTTTATTCTATTAATATATGTATCTCCTCTGTGTAAGAGAATGTTTGTGTCTAGAAAGAAACTAAATCTACCAGACTATGTATTCATAGATGTGAGGAAGTTTCATTTTCTCCGCATATTTTTAAACTTTACCGATCACCTTTAAGGAACATGTATTACTTCAAAAAATTTTTTGAGTATGTTATTTAGTAAAAAAAAAAAAAAAATTAAAATTAGTATTATCTTAAAAAGTAAATATTAACCAAAGATTTTTTAAAATTTTGACTATTCCTTATTAATACCAATTATTCAGTCTATATAAAAATAGCCTTTGATTTTTATTAGAGTATTACCACAGAACCTTACTAGCAATGAAATACAAATAAATCATCTACAGATAAATAAAATGAAGCACAAACTGGTGAAACAAGATGTCATAGACAAGACATAGATATGTCATAGAGTGACAGAATTGTGATCAGACCCAGGGTTAAAAAGTGCCATTTTTACCATCATCTTATTCTATTGTACAAAAATGCCATGAAAGAAGACAAGGATGATTTAGAATACAGAGGCCAATGAATGTAAAATTGAGACTATTACAGAATTTAAAAAGCCACATCACTGACAGTGCCTCCAAGACAGGAAACTGAGCAATCTCTCAAGGTGGAAAAGTCTGACGTTTTCACTGTCTTCAAATGAAACATGTTCATCAGATATTGGGGACCAGTTCACAAGTTTTTACAAATACAAATACAACATCCAGTTAAACAGCCCCAACTACTTGCTTTGTGGATATTTTCACTGAAGATATCCAGAGTTACCCCAATTATCAACTTAATATGAGATTATCATCCCCTTGTTTTGCCAAAGTACATGTTCTAAAACTGTTATTTGTGTTGCTAAAAGGAAGATTATTTAGATGAGTCAATGATTATAGGTCTCTTGATTTTGTCAGGAGCAACCCTTTCTCACCAAAAGCAAAATTGTTTTCTTTAGGTTTCTTTTGCTTGTGTCACCCAGAATATTAAATTGGCTTATATTTCATTATATATAAATGGGAGTAACTCAAGTAAATCAAGATTTTATAAAGTGTTTTAATAAAGTAATTTTTTAAAGCCATTCACCAAATGAAGCAAAGGGCAAGAAGATTTCCTCTCCAAGACTATGATAAACTCTGTCCTCTGATCTTTATCAGTATTTTTTTGCCACTGTCATTTCTTTTAAGACCTCTTATGACCCCTGAGTTGATTTATCCCGAGATACAGTATTAATTTACATAGATGAAATTCTCTGAAGTTCTGTGTTAAATATATCTGAACATGGTGTTTGGTGATGCCGGCTAAGGCAGATCACAGGACTATCATAACCGGCAGGACGGATGCAGGCGTTTCCTTCTCTCTGTATTTTGTATTTGATCACCTATTTCTTTCTCCACCTTCAGTCTCCTGGTGTATTTCACTTTTGTTACTGGCATTTGCACAGCCGATAACTGCCTTAGACGATGGCCTTGGTATTGTCCTACGGATAATATATTTTCACAAGGATGAGTTCTTCGTGGAACAATTTATCCAGTGGATTAGACTCTCTCCCACATCAGTGCTCAGCCGGTCTTCCTGTTTCAACTGTCTGCTAGTTTAAGATTTATTAGGCTCGACTCAAGGCACTTTTCATTTCATTTTGCAGGCTTCCTGATGTTCTGTAGGTAGAGTATAGTGATTTGTAAATGTTATGTCACATTTGTTGATATCTTTTAAATGTGCATGCTCTATAAGAAACTAAATGAATTTCTAGTGTTACTACATTAACTTTCCCTCAAAATTTTACAGGGTACATATTAGAACAACAACAACAAAAAAAAAAAACAGAAAAAAAATGCAAAAAAAAATTACACAGAAGAAAACACTCAACTGAAGAAGTGTGGCCCCAGTAGTTTTTCCCTGTGATGTGCTGCTTATTCTACATTTATTTCACACACTCATCACTCTCAATCCCTTCTCCACTGATCTCCCGCTTTCTGCCCTGGACCTCACCCTCCCCAGGATCCCTTAATCTGATCTCTGGTAGGCTTTGCCAAATGTGAGGCACTAGGAAGTTTTCAGGGGATAAAGAGTGAGAGAGGTCCAATATTCTTTCCTCGGGTCCCTTCTGACTCGGCGTCGAGTTGACGGCAGTTGCTGTGTCCTCCAGGGTGTAGCTTCTGAAGGCAGCCCCTCTGATACTTCCATTTCTTCCTCTTGGCCTTCAGCCCAGGAGGGGTCACTGCTTTCTGCTACTGCTAGTCTTTAAGAGCCTTGCCTCCCTCTTTCTTGTTGAGACCCTCAGAAGAAGTCTTTCGTACCATCTGAGCCTGAATCCTTTCCCTGCAGGAACCTTGACTGAGGCACACTCTGTGGGTCTAGGGGTCCTGAGTGGCGGGAAGGTAATCAGCATTTCCAGGTGAGCTGTTAGCTTGCCTTTTTACATTCTTTTGATGAAAAATCCATTCATCCAAAGGGTAGAGTGCTTATAAATATTGTGTATTTCAGGTGTGCGTGCCTAAACAATGGGAAAGTAAGTAAACTCTTCAGAGTTTGTGCTAAAAAAAAATTGTTTTCCTTTGCATTTACTGGTTTCATGATATGAGTAAGTTTTTGGAGCTTGACACATTATTTGCTTGCATAGCTCACAGAACCAAGGAGCCTTTGGTACAGCCCATTCTCAATCAAGTTATCTCTTTAACCCTACTCTCCTTAACTCATCTAGCATGGATACTGGCTGGCCTACAACCGAATATGAATTGTTTGCATCTAAAATGTTTTATTTACAAGCATTACATAAATAATTTTGAGAGCCACAGATTATTCATTAGTTTTTTTATTATTTCTTTTTGCAATTTTCTTCTGTAAGACAAAATGTTTTGGTGAACCACTTGAAGTGGTCAGATTATGTTGAGGAAAAATGACTATTTTCTGATATATTTCCTGCCAAAGTGTTTATTTTCCCATTATGTAAAAGTAGACCAAGCAAAACACTACAGTCTGGAATTTTCTAGGTCACAAAAGTCATTTTAATGCAAGCTCATTCTGGAAGTCCTGAGAAAAGATCTTGATAGAAGTTTATCACACATCATAGACCCAGAGGATGATATTTCATCAAAGTTCCTGATTAGTGGTAAAGAAGTTTTCATTTAGAGATTATCCAGAAATTCAAGTTTATCTTTCAAATGTGGAGGCTGCTACACTGAATTAAGGGAGGAGTACTCGAGGAATAGGCGACAATCAGAGGCACCACATTACACAAAACAAAGGAACATGAATTACATCATAATCTACCATGTAAATAGCCCCCAGAGTTGTTCAGTGCACAATCTAAACGGCAGTACATCCATGGAGATCTTGATGGTTGGTAATCACGTTGTCCATGAGATTAGACCAACAAACAGAACACAAGCTCAAAGTAAGTGATCAATGGCTATTTATAGAACTGCATTTAATTGAACTAAATCAGACAGTAAAATCTACTATCCAGCTTCAGATTTTCTTCTCTAGTTATGAAAACTCAATCTAATCCATCAAATCATTTTCTTTACCGTGTAAATGCACCAGCTCTTTTACCATTTTCTAGGATAGAGGTCAGTAAGCTTTTTTAAAAGAAGCAGATAAAAATCTTAGCCATATGGTTTCTGTTTAAATCACTTAAAACTGCTACTGTAGCATGAAAGCAGTCACAGACAATACAAAGACAAGTATGGGTGTGTTCCCCAAAAATCTTTATTTAGACAAACTACGTACGTAGTTGGCCTTTAAGCAGACGTTTGCCCATCACCAATTTAGTGAATACGTCTGTATCTGGGTATGCAAAATAAAACACCATTAATATTACTTTTATTCTTTTGTCAACTTAGTTGCTTTATTAAATATATATATATTTATACATATATATATGTCTACCTCAGACATAATGAATCTGATCCTCTAGAAACAGAGCCAAGAATCTGTATTTTTTATAGTCCCCCAGTGACTCAGTTGTCCAGCTAGGTTTGGCAATAACTACTGTAATTCCAACTCCACACATTAATTTTTGGCTTGAATTACTTGAATTATTATATATCTAGGTTAAGCTTCTTAGAGAAATAATTTCTAATTGTTCAGTTCAAAATCTTTATTCTTTTATGACTCTCACATACTACTTCCAACGTATCAGCAAATGCAGCCAACACACTCTTTAAAATCATCTGATTTCTTCCTACCCTCTCTACTACTGTCACCAGAGTCCAAGCACCCACCTTACGGATTTTTGCAACAGCCTCTTGCCCCGTTTTCCAGTTTCTACCTTTTCCCTCACAGTCTATACTTCACGCAACATCCGAACATCCCTTTAAAAAGGAGTCAGATTATGTCAGTTCTCTGGTCAAGTCCCTCCCATGGTTCCTATCTCACCTACAGGAAAACTCAAATTTCCTATTAAAATCTACAGTGTTGTGTATCCTTTGTCCCTTCCTTTGCCCCAATTACTTTTTGACATAATGCCTCACCAGTCTCCAAGCTGTTCTGTGAGTGCAGTGGGTGTCTTCCTGTCTCAGAGCATTTTCACCTGCTCTTCTAAACGTTCATCCCTCTAATATTTAGAAGGCTCATTCAAGCACTTTTTTCAGATGATTCCTAAAACATCTCAGTGAGGCTTCTCTGGACAACTAATATGAAATTTCAACTCCTTTTGGTGTTTCTTTGCAACTATATTATTTTTAACAGCACGTCTCCCTATATAACACATATTATTTCCCTCTTGTATTTTTATTTGTATTGACTCCCACTGGAATGTAAGCTCCATGAGGGCAGGCATATTTTGCATTAAACGAATGAATAAATGACTAAATGTGACTTTATGCTTTTACTCTGTGCCTCGAACACTGTGGTAAGATTTTTTAAAAATATATTTTTATTGAAGTATAGTTAGCTTACAATGTTGTGTCAATTTTCTGGTGTACAGCAAAATACTTCAGTCATATAGGAACATACTATATATATTGGTTTTCATATTCTTTTTAACCAAAAGTTACTACAAAATATTGAAAGTTGTTTTGTTTTAATAGCATAATCCCAGGTAAAATTTTATTCCTCCTGTCCCGTTATACCGCAAGGCTGTCTTACTTGTTTTTCTACTGTTTTTTCTATTTAAAACTACATCTGAGAGCAGGAGTAAAATATAAAATCATCTTCCTAGAATGGGAATGTTATTTTTATTAAAATCTCTAAATACCAATTAATTGCAAATTTTGGTTGAACATATAAATAAAATGCTGAAATGCTATTATTACTCTACGATCTTAAGCAGAATTTTAAGTTATTATTTTCAGCTTTTGTTATTCCAGCTTTCCCACTGAATTTTGCCTATGGTGCTATGATAATAAAAATAACAGGTAAAATTAGGTAGCAATCAGTTTGCAAAAATCCCACAGTATTCCCTTCAGTTCATATATTCCTTTACTTTTTCTTTGAACTCTCTTAATAACAGCACTGGAAATTGCAGGGGGAAAAGAGGCAAATATATAACTAAAATAATAGTGAAGCCAAATTATACACATCTTCTCAGTAGAGAATTTAACTGACTAATTTCTGAGTGGGAGATCTTGAAATTGTGTTGCTCACCTGCTGTCACCTGTTATATGCATAGTGGAAGGCTATAAGTCTGAATAGTGATGTGTTAATGTTATTGTTGTAAGTTCTTTCAGGAAGTAAATGAACATCTTTTACATAGCATGAAGACTTTCTATGTAAAAACAATAGGGAAGAGAAACTGTATTAGCCTCTCTTCAATTCCATTTTTTTAAATTTAGGGTGAAAATAAAGAGATGCCTGGAGTAATATAAAAATAAAGGGAAAAATTAATTGCCTGAAGGCAATTAATACGGTAGAAAGATATAAAAATTCTGAACTTAAATGTACCTTACTACAGAGCAAAATTTATATAGAGGAGAAATAAACATATCAAATAATCATATTGGAAGATTATTATACTCCTCAATCTGAAATTGATAGAATAAACAACCCAAACCTTTGCAGGTTAAATTATTTCATAGTAATGTATATAATTAATATATATAGAACCTTTAAACCTAGTTAAGTAAAATACATTATTTCATCCATATTTTGAATGCTATCTCAAAAGAACTAGGACCAAATACCAATAAGAAAGCCATTTACTATGCAATAACAAGGATAAACTTTCAAAAAACAAATATATTGTTGAAAACTAAAAAAATCCCACTTCTAAATAGTTATACATTAAAACATACTGAAAATTACATGACATTAAAGATTAAACCACAAAAATGCACAAGACCTATCAAACTAGTGAGATGCAGGGCTACTCTCAATCATGAAGGAATAACTAAAAGAGAACTTTCCTTACCTCTGTAGACTAGAAAAGTGGTCAAAGTACAAGAAACATTGGGACAATAGGCAGAACAGAACTATGACCCTCAAGAGAACAGAAACAAAGTGAGCTTTACAATTGCTTTGGCTCTCTGTCTGGAGGCAATTTCTGGACCAAGCTTTAGAAATGAGGAAGGCAAGCAGAAAAATTATGGGTTACTGATTTGAAGAGGCATATTTAACAGGATTCAAGGAGGCTAAGGCAGAGGGAATTTGCAGGGCAGAGACTTAACTCCTGAAATCTTTATTGGATCCCCTTGAATTTTTGACTTCATGCCAATCTGTGAATGTAAAGTTGAAACTCTATGAAGCTAGGCAAATGACACATGCAGGGAGCCGCAAGTGAGTAACTTCCAGATGTCATATCCAGATTCCAAGCAGTTGGACTGTAGAAATCTCATTCAACGTTCGGGACAATCAGTAGAAACTACATAAGAATCAACTTAGACAGAAAAATTAGACTGGTCTTAGCATTTTAATTCTGCCCCCAAAGAAACTTAAAATCAAGTCTCAAAAGGATCAACCATGCCAAAAGAAACTCCAACACTTTTTAAAGGAAGATAACAAATCCCATACACTCAAGCATGCATCATTTGTTATGACAGAAACCCACTGAAAAATTACTGGGCATGTGAAGCAGCAGCAAATATAACTCAAACTTAGTAGAAAAATTGGCCAATAGAAATACACCCAGAAACAGCAAAGATGATGGACTGAGCAGGAAAGCACTTTAAAACAGTTATAAACTGCAGTTACAAGTATGTTTAAGATTTAAAGAAATCACGAGGGGTGGGAGGGGACAGACTGGGATTTCAAAATGTAGAATAGATGGACGGGATTATACTGTATAGCACAGAGAAATATATACAAGACCTTATGGTAGCTCACGGAGAAGAAAATGTGACAATGAATATATATGTTCATGTATGACTGAAAAATTGTGCTCTACACTGGAATTTGACACAGCATTGTAAAATGATTATAACTCAATAAAAAATGTTTTAAAAAAGATTTAAAGAAATCATAATGAGGACAAAACTGGAAGATATATAAAATAGATACAAATGTGTTTGAAGGTTTATCAAGAAAAAGTTAGATTACTGAGGGAGGGTATAGTTATAGTTCAGTGGTAGAGCGCATGCTTAGCATGCACAAGGTCCTGGGTTCAATCCTCAGTATCTTCATTAAAATAAATAAACGAATAAAAACCTAATTACCTTCCCCACAAAATAAACAAAAGAAATTTTAAAAAGAAAAAAAAGTTAGATTAAAACAAACCACATAAGGAAAGAAAAATGCACACAGATACAGATCAGAAGAGTTTTTTTTAATTATAAAAATAACTCAAATAATAACAATGAAAACATAATTAAAACGGAAATTTCTCTAGAAAAAGATGACTTATGAAAATTAATTCATGAAGAAATAGAAAACCTAAAGTAAGCAATAACAATTAAAGAAACTGAATTGTTAGTCCACCAAAACTGAAAAAAAAAGAAAAAAACAAAAAACTCCCAATTGTTTCCTTATATAAATTTTACAAAACTCGTAAGAAACTGAAAATTCATATCTTACTCAAAGGATTTCAGAAGATACCAAAGAAAGCTTCCCAATTCATTCAATGAAAAAAAATGAATAAAACAAAATTATAGGTCCATCTTCTATTAGTACTTCAATTCTGTCATTAAATACCTATATTATTTTGGGTAAGTTACTTAACCTCAGAGTATCTATTCTGTCATCTGTAAAGTGCTTATAAAACGTACTGAGGATTGACAAATCACAATCTGAAGTCTCATCTCTCAGTTTCATCAGTAGAAATAGCGAGGTCAGTTAGTTCAGTGAGCTTCAAACACCTCCCTTTCTAACAAGGCCACGTCCTCCACAACCTTGATTAGTTAATTTCCACTATTTCAGAGTCACACCCATTTCTTGCTTGCATCCTTAAAAATACAGATGTGGTTTCTACAGGAGTCCTGGCCATGGTACATGTGGTCTGGCTTTGCCAAGCATAAGCATATCTTTCCATGTTATACTGGAAGCTTGGATTCCATGTCTATTCTGCTGCTCTTCTGCTTATTAGTGTGTTCATTTTCCCCTCAAGAAACACTATTTTCAATTTGAGTGTTTGACAATACTTTGGTGTGAGTCTATTGCCCCTTGTGAGCTAACTGCTAATATGCTAATTGTGAGCCATAAAGAATATATTAATTGAACTTATTATTAAATTCCATTAGCTATTATTATTAGTTATATCTTAGTGACAGCCTCCTATTTTTTGTATTTTGCCACACTAATTACTTTAGATTCCTTTTTAAACTAATAATTCTTTTTGCCTTTTATATCCTTCCATTTGACCTTTTCTTTCTATTCATTCTTATGTGTTATATAAGATTATTTTAATTTTGGATTCCAAATTTCAGAATGCTAATATCCTGATGTGTAACTTAAAACAGAATTGGACACATTGGGCTGAATATTACCCAACTTGAGCAAGAAGAAATTTCCCTATGTTATTACTTTGTCCTTCACTGACAGTGCAGGGCCTGAGATATATGTTTGCACTATGTTTTCTGTCTGCCTTGGATTGCTATAATGAGTTGAGCTGTCAGTGGTAAGTATGTACCAAAAGGACTATGAATATGTAGCACGCAGCAAGATAAGATGAACCTGAGTATATAATGTTGACTCCAAGGACATTGTAGTCCTGACTTACACCATATTACTAGTATTATGAAGCAATATTCATTTTTCAAGGATTTCTTCATTGATTTTCATGAACCCTTCCTAGTGCAAGTATATAAAAGATGTTGATCTTGCTTGCTGCTGACTTCAATCAAAACTATAAACTAGAGCAAAGGGAAACAGACATGTATAGAGCAACTATTAGTTACTTTCCACATCTTTCTCTACTGTTCTAGCCTTCCTTTTAGACATTTGTCCTCTACACCCTTCCGCTACCCAAGATTTCAGCTGATGCTCCTTTCAGTGTCCATAGAAGTACCTGATTTTAATGGATTTTCATTTTACTACAGTCACCACGTGAAAATTTCTTCATGCCTCATTCTCTCTGAAGCTACTAATAAACTTTTTTAGAGCCCAACAATTTACAGAGAATGTCACTTACAGCGTTTTAACTGATTCTACTGTGTGAATCTGATAAACTCACAGATACTAAGGTTGATCATGAGAACAACAGTTTACACTTTTAACTGGAGCTTTTTAAAAAAGTCAAAGTGGCTATATATTAAAGAAAACATTTGCAGAAAGGGTTATGCACGTGCTGGCAAGGTACTCTGGTCAGGGCTACCTCCATCTGAATTATATTTTGTCAGGACAGTGGGAATGATAGGACTCCCCACAAGTTGGCTACCTTGTTTTACCATTCAGACAAGTTTCTAACTATGCAAATGTAAGTAATAAGAGGAATACTAATCATATACTAGCAATCTATCAGCAGGAACAGGTCATCTTTCTGTTGGTTAGCACAATTGTTTGTTCCAAAGCTACTTGGAATAGTCTGTGAAGACAAATATCAACTCATTACAACACTTGTGTTCTTGTCTCTGCTCCACCCCACCCACCTCCTGTCGACTGTGAGAATCCTACAATTCCAGACAGTGTCTTAGTCACGTATGTTTTCCAAAATGTAGCACAATAATAAAATTTGTTAGATGAATACATAGATGGTTGAATATGACATTTCTAGGAAGAGACTTTTAACAGCATCTAAGTTATTTGCTGATAAAAATGAAACTAGTGTGCAAAATTCATTACCTGCATAGACTTTTAAAATCAAACCAGAATATATATTCTTAAGGAAAACTGTAAGTTTCTGTTTTGTTTGGGGAAGTTATATCATACAACTAGAACAGTGCATAGTAAGCACCTAGTAAGACTTGAAAACATAAATAAAAAATAAATAACTTTAAATATTTTAAGAGTCTGTCAGTTGGATTTTCTCACATGTTGTTATGAATATATAATGATATATATATGTATAAATGTATATTCATTTGTGTGCATGCTCGCATGTGCATGGATTTAAGTTCTGTCATGTCAAATGCTAGTGCCTTGGTAAATGGAGCTATTTCTTTTTGAAAAACATACAGCTATGACAAGTATATATATATATATGTATATAAAATCAACTGAAATTACCTCAAACATTGAAAAGGTAATAAAGATATATTTCAAGTTTGACTTAAGGATAATATTAAAAAGTTAGCAATAATTTTACCTTACTTTTCTATCATATTTTTAACTTTTCAAAGTACCCATATAAACTCTTTTATTAGATGTTCAGAACAACACTGGGGACAATGCCAGGTATAACTTTACATATTATAATGATGAAAATACTAAAATGAAGCAAACTGCTACCACTTGATTTGACCATAGGCCCAACATATGTCAGAAACCTCCAACCAGGACCCAGATCCTATATTTCTCTAGGCATTTTTTCCATCAAATAACTAAACTTTTTGGAAAAATACTAAAGAGAGTAATATTTTAAAGAAATAGATTTAATAAATTAGCAGAGCAAGAGGGAAAAAACATTTATTTAGTGTAAGAGAGTTTTGTTTTGTTTTTTCCTGCTTGCAATATAGAGGCCCAAACATAAAGCATTTCTTAATGTACTGACATTCATTACTGTACTAACAAGTATTTTTGAGGGCCTAGACTGTCCCAGCAGCATTCAAGCCTTAGGGAAGATAGTGGGATATTTATCTTAGGGATAATAAGAGACACCAAACCCCACCTCTCATGGAATTTACATTCCAGTGTGTTGGGGACAACAATAAGCAAGGAAATAAATAAAATAATTCTAGAAAATGGTAAGTGCTGTAAACGTAATAAAACAGAACAGAAACTGTAGATGGCATAGATGTGTGTGTATGCACGTGCACACACATGCAAACTTTAAACAGTAGCATCTTAAGGGCTGTGACGAGATACCACTGAGCTGTAGTGAGGATGTGCACTTAAGCACATAATTTAAATAACATGTAACTGTACTCTTTCAACTAAGTTTAGTGGGAAATAGCTCAAATATGCTAAAGGGACACAAATAAACACACTATTTGATATAAATAATGGTTAATGGTCAACTTAAATTACTGTTACTTACTTGCACAATTTTGACATTGTTACATACAGATATAGTTAATTTATTCAATAATAACTCATGGAGTATACTTCTCTCAATATTTATTAATTTATTTAATTTCTTGTACTTGCTTTGCCATTATTAGAGATTGTTGATTTCATTGTCTCTTTGGCAAAGGAGCTGGTAGAAAGAACTGAAACAATTTTCTGAATTAGCTGAATACATGTTTTAGGCAAAATAATTGACTTTCAGTGTTAGTAGAGAAATGCATGTTTATTTGTTTATTGCTTTGTTAGATTTTTGGATAATTTAAATAGTATAAATATTAAAACTGTTATCTTTCTTACATGATGTTGTGTTTATTTGTTTGGTACAAACTACCTTGATACTTTACTTACTGTCTTAATAAACAATTGATTTTTAATCTCTCACAGATATGTGGCTAGACCTGGCTCAGTCAGAAAGTTTTCATGTGGGATTTCTTACATGGTTACAGTCAGATGCTTGGCTGAGCTGGATGTCCAGGATGGCTCAGTCACATGGTTGGTGGAAGACTGGCTGTTAGCTGGGTGTTCAGCTAGAAATATTAACCAGAGCACTTGCACTTGGCCCCTCCATGTGGCCTTGACTGCTCACAGCAGAGAGGCTGGTTTCCAAGAGCGATAACCTCAAGAAGAACAATTCAAAGGGATCCAGCTGTAAACGTCAAGCTGCCTTCTGACTTGGCCTTGGAAATCCTCAAACATCACAACAATCTATTTCCTTAATTCAGAATTCAAGGGACAACCCAGATTCAAGAAGGAGAAAGCACAGGAGGGCAGAAATACTGGGAAGAATGATTCATCTGATGGCCATCCTACTACAAATGCTTTTACCAATGCATTAAAGATGCTAGAAGGTTTTGTGGGAAATTCATAGATAGAAACCACTCATGAGAATTGCAGTGAGTGGTGGTCTATTGGCTTGTTTACCATATAGATGCCTGAGGGTAGTAACAAAACATGCCACTAGCCGAAATGATAACATAGGTGTCTGGTAACAGGGAGATTAGACGTTAGAGAGTATAGATCAGAAAGAGTTCAGCAATATACATACAGGCCTTTTGGTGTATTGCTTTTCTACTGAACTACCATGCAGTAAGATACCGACATACACAAAGAAGAGCCAGAATAAAAAGAATATTCTACATGAATATGTCTAAAGGAAATGACTTTGAAAAATAAATTATAAGTTATTTGTAAGATTAAGGACAGGCTTTACATATTATGACTTGCTGTTTCAAAGATGTCATTGACTAAATATCAATTTGGAATTTGATTTGAAAATACATATGAAATTGGCACACAATGGATGTTCAAATGGCAATCTTATTTTTAATTTCCTAATGCTATAGTTTGATTATCAGATTAACATGTGATCTAATTTATCTTAAAGATAAAATATAGCTTATATTACAACTGTCGACTGAAATAAAATCACACAACATGAGAGTTGTGAGTTAAGTTTTACTTGGGGCAAAATGAGGACTACAGCCGGAAGACAGCACTTCACACAGCTCTGAGGAACTGCTCTGAAGAGGCAGGAGGGAACTCAGTATTATATATGATTTTAGTGAAGGGGGTACACGCAGTCAAGCACCCATCTAGGCAGAGGCTTGCTGCTAGTCACAACGAGCAGATGTCATCATTAATGATTTTGGTGCTTTTCTAGTATGGGGAGATGCAAGAATTTGGGCTCATCAAATCTTCTCCTGAAAATATCTACCTATCTGAAGGACTGTTCTGCCAGTTCTCCCAGAGCACAGAGCGTCTCATTCCTGACCTCCACCCTGAACTTCTTTCAGGGAGTGTTGAAGGTCAGCAACTTGTGATTTAATCCAAGCAAAGGGAGATGGCAAGTGCCAACATGATTCAGTCCTTATAGAAGCAGATGGCAAGTGCCAATTTTTAGTTGGCACAACCTAAGATATAGAGACCCACATCATGTTTGTGAGTGGATGTATATGTCTTAAAACACATGTAATCCTTAACCATGGTGTATATTTTATGTAAATAGTATTTTTCCCTCTTAATTACCATCACTCAAATCTTATCTCAATTATTACAAAATAATCAAATATTTTCAAATCTAGAAATACCCAATTCTAATATTTTTACAAGTTGCTATGTTCAAGCCATAACATAGTTGTAAAAGGAGATTTAAAAAGCTCTTCGAAAGCTATATATTAAGTACTATTTACAAATACTTCAGTGATTTTTTGACGTTCTTTATTACACATTGAATTTCTGGCTTTAGTCCTGTCTAGTAATATATTTATTTGATTTCATCCAATAGCAATATTATCAAATATTGCTCTCATCCAAAGTAAATCTGCTTGAATTACGGTACCTCTGAAATCTTCAGGAATGACTTTCTTTTCTTTTTGCATTCCTAGCAAAGTCACGTCTGTCATGGAAAATTATGCTGATTATATTCCAGTGCACCTGTGTTGACGTGTTTCTAAGAGATAATTTTACCAAGATTGTCTGCCAGTGCAGGGAATAACTTCTGGGTGGGATTTCTGTTTAAATGTTACAGAACCCATCTGGAAATTAAGGTAGCTCATAACACATACAAAATTGAATCTGTTAATTTAAATTAGCTTTAGAAAAAATTTTCTCCTGTCATCTAGTTCTAATTTTCCCAGAATTATCTGTGAACCAGGAAGATGGCAGTTTGGGTTACTCTGTATCTTTAACCACTGAAATTGAATCTGAATTAACTTGCAGATAACAGCTCACTATTGTAAACTGATGATTTCAAAGTTGAACATGAGCCTTACAGTAGAGAATTATTACTTAAATTGCCCTAAAATAAACCAGACAGCACAGACACATTTGGCCTAAATTTACTCTCATTACCTTAAAAAAAGAAAGAAAAATTAAGGCTCATTTTACATACTGTTATTGACTTTTCTAAGCTAATGTTTTCTTTTATATCCCGTCAATAAGACTTGCTGGAAGGATCTGCTGTGCGCTTCAGCAGGGGAATGTAAACTGCTCTGCTTATCTGTCTCTTGGACTGTGCCCAGGAGAAGGAAGGTGGGGGAATTCTCAGAGGGAAGTGTAATTTGTCCGCAAACTCATGGAAAAAAGCAGTAAGAATATTCTTCCTTCCTCCTTCCCAAACAGTAAATATTGATTAATAAACCAGTATATCCAGCATTATGTTAAGACCAAGTAAGGAGCTGGTACCAGTAACATAGAGGATACACACTGGTCAGAACAGAAGGACAAGAATGGATTTGAGTCTGTGTACAAAAAGGAATCAAAAGAAGAATACAGCAGAGATTATGACAAAGCAAGAAATCTGGGTGACCAAAGGACATGCAGATAATTAGTATTCAAGACGACTAAGAATCAGGAAGTCAGAAAGACAAGTAAACTAGAAAAAGCCCCATGAGCTGAGACAGTGAAATATGGAGAACAAGTGTATCACAATAACAAAAAAAATCACCTCCCTATTCCCTGTATTTCAGAGCTTCAATCACTGTTTCTGGCACATAGTAGGCATTTGACAAATATGTGTTGTCTTGACTCTCACACAGAAGCCCATGCTCTTATCAGGTGAGAAGCACCCAGACCCAGCACCCAGGATGTAGCAAACAGGGCACACTCAAAAAGTTTTATCATTGACATCATTATTCACCATTTTATTAACATGCAGATAACATGCCATGCTTGTTAGAATATTTCAATAAAATATACGCATGGGTTATTTGGGGTGGTATTTATAAGATAAGAAGCTATTTGTATCGTCTATATATATATATATATATATATACACACACATATATATATATATATATATATAAAATATTCCATTTATCATTTATTATCATGTAAGCCTCCTGGTAAGAATCATCTGTCTAGGCAGGAAGCCCAGATTTAGAACAGGTGGGTATGGGAGTGGCAGGGTTCCAGAGAAATGGGGATCTAACACATCCCATCTCACATAGGGTATCTGACAGAGAGAATTATCTATTTAATCAAAATACAGCATCCATTCCTGAAGGAAGAATAACAAAGGGTGAGACTAGAGAGTGGTGAGACTGGAGTGGAGAGGAGGATAGATAGGAGATGAGAATGGAAAACAAAATCAATACCTACATCACATAGGGGCAACTTTTCTCCCTTCCTTCAATGTATCATTTAACTAATCTGTGATATTAGAGTAAACATAATTTCCCCCTAAATATCCAATTGCAATGAAAATAAAATAGATCAGGAGTATGAAATCTTTAGATATAAAATTGACTGTCAAAATCTCAAAAGGAACCCATAGGGAACTTTGGTGGATGCCTTCTTTTAACAAAAGAGCATTATGATATTCTTCAGTCAAGGAAAATGGAGACCTTTCTTAACAATGGAAGTATCATAATCTCATTTAACATATATTCAAGTGGGTGAAGATAAAGGTTATTTTAAATCTACTAGAGAAAGAATAAAGAAAGCTAAGAAAATTTCAATAGTGCCTAAAACAGACTGGATATTTAAAGGGCCATTTGAATGCTTCTCAGCCAAAAAAAGTTGCTGTTAATATTCCTGTTTTACATTTCGTGAAGACCTCATACTGACAAACAAATAAACTCATGACAAATCTTCTATTCTTACAGGAATGCATTTTCCTCCTTGTCAGACATTTTTTGGAAAATTCCTTTTATCATTTAAGGACTAACACTGACATCTTATAAAATCAGCTTATTGTCTTAAACCTTCTACAAATAGAGCCCAATATTGTTTTTCTGATGAAAGGGCTGTTTCTGCTTGTTAATCAAAGAATAACTGTGCCCCCTTTTACATGCATACAAAACCTTTGCTGACCTGGCCTATTAAAACTGAGAATCAGAGAAAAGGTAGCATTCTGAATGGTATGGAAACACTTGAAAATTTTTTTAATTACCCACTGTAATCTTTGGCTAAAGATGAATAAAATCTGGTAATTATTTTTATTGATATGGATGTTCCCTTAACAAGTGTTATTTCCAAAAGTTAATTATTTACATATTCTCTCTGAATTATGTCTCCTGTTTACTTGGAATATATCTCAGCACAACTTAAATTCAAAAAAAATCTTTATGTGTCTTTCTGTAGTATCCAAGAGTTATGTGATTGATTAAAAGGGAAGCAATTAGGAATTTATTTAAATTTTTCATGAATATCTGATGAATGGTCTTCAAATATCTGGAATATCCTACTCAAAATTTTGACTCTATCTTGTAGAGTCAATATTTTAGACAATCTTGAAAAGTGAAGAAATAATTTCTCTAAAGCATATAACACATTTAATTTGGATTACTATATGTAAGATTATTGCACATAAGAAATGTATATTGTTTAGGGGTTTTGTGTATTTAGTTATGACTTGTTTTAGAATAGTTATTATGCCAGCCATTCATTATATTTCCTTCTATTAAATATCAAGTATTCCCTTCATGTGGTACATCAACTCTAGGCCCCTCCATAATACCCACCTCCTGGTATTACTTCTGGTGTTATTCTCCTCCCATTGAATATGGGTGAGACCTGTGACTTGGTTCTAACCAGTGAAATACGGCAAAGATGACTAAATGTCATCCCTGTGATTATATCACATAAAATGTCAATTTGCTAGCCATCTTTGTCTAAAGACTCAAACTCAATCTAGAGGTTCTTCTTTATGACTTGACAAAGGAAGCAACCATGTTAAGAAACCCACTTGGCAAGGAAATGTGAGTGGCCTTTAGGAGCTGGGGGTGGCTGGCCTTCAACTAACAGTCAGTAAGAAGTTGGGGCCCCCAGTCCTATCACCTCAAGAAAATTAATTCTGCCAACAACCTGAGGGAGCTTGGAAGCAGATTTTTCTCTAGTGAAGCCTCACTATAAAAACACAGCCCAAACACCACCTTGATTATATCCTTGTGAGAATGAGAGCAGAGGATCCAGTTAAGCTTTATCTGGACTCTTGATTTACAAAAAAATGTTTATACAATAAATATGTGTTGTTTTATGCCATTATGGTACTTGTTATGCAATAATATTAAGCTAATATGTTTCATTTTTGCTATTAAATGAAAATTCAAGCATCAAATTACCAAATTCAAAAATTAATACTTGTGCATAATAAAAATGATTCAATGAACAAAGAGTACATGATGAAACTGTCTTTCTCGTAAGAAAATAAGTCCTTCTTCCAAAAATGTAACCATTTTTAAAGCATTCCCATGTAACCTAATAAAAATATTCTGAGCAGTTTCAAGCAATTCATGAAGATTCTATTTTCCCATCATTTTTCCTGAACATACATACTTTAAAGATTATTTAATTTGAGTGAAATAAATATAGTAGTAAATAGTTATTTGTTCATTGTTTTAAACCTATCAGTGAGATTAGGATATTTCTAACTGTTCAACTTAGATTTGACTAGTCTTTCTTCTGTGAATGATCTGTTTTTATTCTTTACCCAGTTTCATTTAGTAATTTATCATTTTATCATCAATTTGTGGAAATCATTAGTACATTTTTAACAGCAATATATTATTTCTCACATATTTAATTGTTTTTCTAATTTTCTGATTTGTTTCTTGACTTAGTTTTGAATATCTGTTC
The DNA here is from genome assembly GCF_009834535.1 of Camelus ferus. Lineage (NCBI taxonomy): Eukaryota > Metazoa > Chordata > Mammalia > Artiodactyla > Camelidae > Camelus > Camelus ferus. The sequence goes on along the minus strand of NC_045701.1, from coordinate 76,656,614 downwards.
CTCTAAAGAAACATTTAAACTTAACAATCAAATCTGTAGAGCTTTTCTTTTATGGTAATTTCTGAAACAAATGTTTTATAAAATGATATTTGCCAAGTATGTGTGTTACATATACTTATTTTTTCTTATTATTTACTTCTTTGAAAATACTGAGAATGACCTACTAAATTGACTTTTTTATAGTTTTAAAATTAAAAATATGTTCCTACTCTTTCAATGAATACCAGTAGCATAAATCTACTGAATTGACAAATCCTTATATGAATTATTATTTTTCCTCTTAAAATAGTAATTAAAAACACAAAACTCTGGAGTATTAGAAATACAAGAGACCCCCTACTGACTTGTGCTTGATTGGCATAATGATTCGATGCTGTGTTCTGTATTTACATAAAGTACATACTATCATTATTTTATGCAGTGAATATGCATATCCATATGTGTATTATTTGCTCTGTTCACTATGCCACGTATAATCTCTGACTTAGCATCCTGGATGACTTTACCTTTTTTTGTTGAGACAAATTTTTTTATGATCTTCTTATTACCTTCCAGAATTGATGAGAATACCAGATGATATGCAAAGATAAATGACTAATGAATGATAATTTATTAATCAATGTTTCCTCTTTATCCCACTTCACAGTCAATGAAGCATTAGTGATAATAAGACATAAAAATTAAAATCTATACTTCAAAGAGAAATTTAGGTTTTTTTCTGAGTTCAAACATCTCTAAAAATTTAAAAACAGCCAATGGGATTTAAGATGTCAAAGCACTATGGAGATCAACTTTGACAAAACTGAGTAAATTTGAAGATGTAGTAGATTTAGTTTCAACCAATATTCCAATCATATATATATATGTACATATATATGTATATATATACACACACATATATGTATACACACACACACACACACATATATATATATATATACCCACCCTTGTAAAAATCTTGCCTTGTGTCCAAGGAGATGTACATGACATTATTTATTGCAGCATTGTTCATAAGAATGAAAAATTAGGGGGAAAACCCAAACTGTGTATTGACAGAAGAATAAATAATTTTGGTATATTTGTACTTGAAATGGAGCAATAAAATGAATGAGCTAGAGCTGTAAGTGTCATATTAGTCAGAGGAATAATACAAGCTGTGTATAATAGCTCAAATACTCCAAGGATTTTTTTACTCACATCTATTTCTCATCAGATGTCAGCTTTCACCAAGTGCTTTTCTAGGGACTAGGCTTTTTCCATTTCATGGTCTCATTATCCTCTAGGACTTTGTCATCCTCTTCATACTGTAAGCAGAAATGGAAAGATGTCAGGGAATACCCTTGTTATTTAAAATTAACATGGTGAATATATGTATGTTCCTGTATGGCTGAAGTATTGTGCTATACACCAGAAATTGACACAATATTGTAAACTGATTATACTTCAATAAAAAATAAAATAAAATTAACTGACCAGAAATATACCATCACTTCCATTCACGTTATTACATAGAACTATGTAATGTATAAGAGACTTTACACAGACTATTTTAAAATATATTTTTTTAAAAACCTAGTAAATTATGATTCTTTATGAAAGAAGATACAAGTCACTATAAGGCAACCATCTACATAGATTATCTTATTCAGAGGGTTGTGTGGATGGGTGAAAAGTTGGAGTAAGACTATATGATGTTAACATATTTCAGAGCACTACTTTGCACTCACATATATATGCAAAAAGAGAATAAATACATTTGTGTGATTAAGATCCTAAAAACTGGGAATAAAATGAAGAACATGATGCCTTTTTAAAATTTACTTACACATTCTTAAGAAATGCTTTCTCTTTAAGCCGAAATGTTAAAGACATCTACTCTAAGACATGCTGAAATATGCCTATTGGCTCTGATCAACTGAAGAAAACCCCACACAAGCTAGAAAAACAAGTGGGGTTGCTTACTGTGAATTCCACTAAGGAGGATCAGGAAATGTCATCCCCTTAGTGAAAATATATTCTGTTGATTTTGCAGGGGTTCAGAAGGAGCCTTCCCAAATATGTCATTTTTGCATGAGGATTATTTTGAACTAAAGGCAATCAAGACACTACAGGTTGAAGAAAACCTATAATCCCTCCTTAACTATCTAGAAGAATTTAAATTGGGGATTTTTCCCAGAAAAGAGTTACTACTGGAGATAAACTTTTTATCTAAGTGGCCCCACATATATGGCAGAGCAAACATCTAATTACCAAACGTCTGCCCTTCTTAACATCCTGCAAATAATCCTCCTGTCCTTGGAAGCTCCAGGCCCTTAACCCATTCTTAGTTCACGATGGTGTATATATCTCATTTTACCTTCCTGTCTCTGAATCGCTCATGTATATGGAATTCTAGCATATACAAAATTAAATTTGATTTTCTTTTGTTAATCTGTCTCATTTTAATTTAATTCTTAGACTAGCCAGAAGAACATAAAGGATAGAGGGAAGTTTTCTTCCTCCCTGACAATTTCTTCTGCTTTTTTTTTTTTTTTTTTTTTTTTGGCTTGAGAATGAAGTTTTCATGGTAAGAATGCCTTAAAGTGTCTCCTGGTATATTGCACTCTTTTATTGTACTTTCTTCTTAAGTACTTATAACTTCACATTAGTATTCCTAAAGTATTTCTTGGCAAGATATCTAAGTACCTTTAAAATTATTTAAATTAACCAATTAATCTTTATTTTTTTCCATTAATATATTTGGAGATATGAAGCACTTATCTGCACTCAATTATTGCCAAATACTTAAGTTTAAAATTTTGCTTCTTGGACAAAATTTTAGTAGCACAGGAAGCCTCAAAACTGTTTGTCATAATTGGAAATGAAAACAAATATTGATGGCTAAGCAGTGAGAGCAGTGGATAATAAAAATTCAAAAGAAAGAGGTCAGTAAGGAAAACCTCACAGAGGAGAATAGAGCTTGTGTTGGGACTTTTAGCCTATATTAGATTTCAATAGCAAGGCAAGAGACAGAAACAACTGTGGAAGTCATTTCAAAATGATATTTATTTAGAATATATGATCTTGATAAAATCACAATTATCTGTTACGTGTGAAGATGGGCAGGCATAGAGAATTATTCAATTCCTTTGTTATCTGTTGAATAACTTTCTAGATGCATCCCATTCTCCATATAAGAGAATTTTATTTAAAATTTATTTGTGAAAATTATTATTTACTTCAATAAATTTAATTCAATAGTACATAAAGGCATAACAAATACCATGTATTCTCAATACAGCTTTAGAGGAAGTAAATAAATGTGATTTATTTAAAATATAATTGTTAAACTGTGAATGTTGTTCTTAAGACTAGAGATATATTATGCATTATTAAAGAATATTTGTTGTAGGCTGAAATTTATAAGCATGATGAATGAGATCTAAGAATGTAACTATATAAAGATATTAAAACAATTACTTGGTAGTTTAAAATAATACTAAATATTTCTTTGATTATTAAAATAATTTTCTTTTTTCACCACTAGAATGTAAGGCGCACAAAGGCATAACTTTTTCTGAGTAGTGTATTGTTATATTTCCAGCACCTTGGACAGTGCCTGACACAGCAGCTCAACCTATTAGTTCAAAGAATACATTTGCTATTTATATACATTTTCACATTTATAACATAACATATACTTACTTTATATATTTGTCACATGTATTATAAAACTATTTGATCAAGTTAGAAGTATTAAATGTGCTGCGTTCAGCACAGCTCAGGACCGTGTCTGAGGACGGGCGAATCAAGACTTAAGAAACAAGGAGACAAAGTAAAGAGCAAAGATGGGACCAGAGGACTCAAGATCTCATGTATCCAGAGTCCCAAAAGCCTGGCCAACATCGTATTCATTAGGAGTATACAGCTCAGAAAAAAATGTGATCAAAGAGGCGGGGCTTTAGATATTCCATGCGATAAACACTAAATCCTGCTTGCTGATCAACTGATTAATTTCAGGCCTATCCCTTCCAGGAACAATCACCCTCCTTGGGGTATGCAAAATTTCTAATCTATCCTGTTATTGCCTCCAGGACATCTTGAGATAGAAAATATTTCCCCTGGGCTTAACTTCACGCTTTCATGCCAGAACAAAGTTCTGTTAATGGATGATCTGGCTTTCCAGGACCATCTATTGTTTCACCCAAAGGAAATATCTGCCCTCCTTCATGCCCTTATGGTCAATCTCAGGATTGCTCACCCCAAATTTTCTTTAGCATAATACGTGCTATAGGTCATCTACTGTGTAAAACATTAAAACAAAGCAAGAATGTGCACTTTAAGCAAGCGTGAATATAAAATTTTTAGCTCATGGAAATTTAGGTGCAGCTTGTTAGCTGCTTATTTTCCAGCAGCTTGTTTCCCAGCAAAATGTACTATTTATCTCTATAAATTTTATGTTTAATACTTCAATAATAAGCCAAATTGAGAAGCAAGATAAATCAGGATAGGACTCATTTATTCATGTGTACATCTGATTAATTTAGCAATTAGGGTTTATCAATTAATATCTCCCTTAACTTTTATTAAAGGAAAAAAATCTTAGTTTGACAAAATCTGCCTTAAGACTCTGAATAAATAAAAGTAATGCTTATTTCAACCTCAAAAAAACAAAATACCATATTTAATACATAGAGGTTTATTCCTCACTCATGTTAAATGCATTCAAGCACAGTGTTCTCCTGTTCCATGCAGTTGCAGTCATTTAGTATCCAAAGCTGCCAGAAGTTTTGCCAGCTTCATCATGCACCTTCCTAGGTTCCCCAGATGTTGCCAACTAGCCAGTATCTGAGGACAGAAGAAAGCTCACACAGGGAGGTATTTATAAGCCAGGCATGGAATTGGCATACGTTCCTTCCACTCATCTTTGCATTATTAGCTGGAACTCTACATATGGCCACCCTTACCCATAAGGATTCTGGGAAACGTAATCTAGCCATGTGTCCAGAAGAGTAAATCATTTTGGTGCCACAGTCTATGCCACAGACTCAGTCTGATCTCACCGCTAGAGAGAGGGATTTTATTAAGAGGGAAGACAACCAAAGGATTGAGGTGCAGGAAGAGGGCAATAAAAGTTACCTCGGTTCTTAGTCACTCGAAAAAAATGGATTTTTAACGAGAGACAAAAAATGTGATATAAACAAGATTTTATTAATAAAGTAAAAAGGCAGTAAAATATAGTACACTCTTGAGAATTAGGAACGGGCAATCCAAGAGAGGAGAAAGAGTGCCGCTTCTTTGTTTTTCCTGTTTTTTATAGCCTGACTTAGGGGCATTTTTGTGATTGATTGATTGATTGATGGCACAGTTCTTTGTGCTCAGGTATGCCCATCCTATTTGTGTAGGTTCTTATCCATGATGCACACAGAGAAACCTACAAGAGGGGGCTCAAACTGCAATGTTAATTACATTATAATGAGCATTGGGTCAGGTTAAGCTGGGTCCTTCTCTCTATTGCACAGCTGCAGCGTTCAATCCTAGCCAGCTTGTTTACTGGCTCTCACTTAAAGTTAAGTTTTTGGAGCACCTTACCCTGAGCACAGGTGTATTATTATTTTCTGGGTTGCTCCTTTCCCCTTCCTCTCCCCCTGCCTGGTGCTCATTTCTATTTTACTGCCTAATCTTTTGACAAAGGAATACGTGCTGAAGTTGATTAAAAAGTGCGCAACTAGATGTAATCTTGGGCTTTGGGAGCAGGTTCATGAAACAATCATAAATTCTGCATCCATCAATATCTTTTAGACCAACTGGTAAGAGGAGTCTTTCAGAATGTGGGATGAGAAACTGTAAGGATAGAGACAACTCCTGAGGTCTGGCCTAGGAATTGTCACTTTATTTCAATTAATACACTGACAGTATTCACCCTTTCCATAATATGTGATTCAATATGTGAAAAGAAAAATTACTACAGAGAGATGTTATAAACCTTAAACTGGCACAGAAAAATGTCCAGAAATACAGGGGAGCTGACAGTCACCTCAGGTATAAATTCCTACCCAAGTTAATAAGAATCAAGGAACAAGACATTTGAACTATGGTCCTTACACAATGCTTGTAAAATAAGTTCAATAGTTTAATAACTTAATATGTTTTTAGAAAGACATTGTGAAATATCTGGAATGCAAAAAAAAAAAGTACACGTGTTTGAAATATGCCTTGTAGGGGTGGAAAATTTTTTCCTTCTTTCCTTTACGTTCTTTGGCTGATCTAATAATTAAATTGACATAAGTTAATGTAACTTCTTTATTGCTTAAGCATTTGCGTGACTAATAGTGCTTTGAAGTCTATTTTAAAAATGCACAAGTTATAAATACAGAAGAAATAACAATCTCCCAAACCAAACCTAACAAGGGTCCCCAAAATTTTTCCTAAGACTGTATTTAGATTTTAGTTCTGCCTTTCCTGTGAGTTGATTCAAACATCTGGAAGAAAATGCAACTCTGTATCTTTGTATGTATTTATTACTTATGTAATAAAGCTTATTTTCATTAAAAAGAAAAAGAGATGATCAGGAGAAAAGCAAAAAAAATCATGTACATACTGGAGCCCCATAAAGTTCAGACTTACATAACATCCTCACACCCAGAGTTGAGGAGAGGATACTAAGGTTACTAAGGAGAGGAAAGCCATTCACAGGAACACAGAGATGTTTAGACAACAAACGTTACACTTAGGTTAAAAGATATCTCTCATAATAGCTCCCTTCCTAGTACACACCCCCTTTCCAATGTAAATTTTGGCAGCTAAGGGGGAGGCTAAAGAGCTTTTCCTGAATCCTATGAGTTTTGATTGCCTTTACTTCAAAATAATCCTTATGCCAAAGTGGCATATTTGGGAGTGACAAATTTTGCTTCCCTTCAGCCTCACTCCTTACGTGAATTCTTGAAATGTTACAGAGTAACAGAATTTTTTAAATAAAACCAAAGAGACTTCCTCACTTGCACAAACACTTATCAACCATCCTGTTTGTAAAAGGTATAATAAAATAAGCTATGAGAAAGCAAAAATAAACACACAGGGGTTCTTTCTCTTTTGGAATCTACATTCTAATACAAATGCTCTAAATTCCTCATAACATAGATACCCTTTTGTGGTAACATATCTTCATTCTTTTCTTCAAATAATTCGAAAAACAGCAAACTTGGAGTTAAGTGCACAGGCATTAAATTCGGATCTAGCAGTAATTCTCTGATTTTTGTCTAATTCCTTATGATCCATAAATCTCATCTGTAAAGTGGAGCAATGAAATACATCCTTCATGCACAGTGCTTAGCATATTGCAACTTCTCAAAAAGTGTTCACTGTCATCACTGCAGACTTTTTAAACATCACATCACTTTTTTTTTTTAAATCAATCTTCTCAAAATAAATGATACCCATTTTGGCTGACGCAGGCCTATTCTCTACTGCTGAATAATGGTGATCTATTTATGAAATTTTGCCTGTACTAATGATCCTGTTCAAAATGTAATGGCATTGCCAGCTGTTATTTTTATTGTTGGGGATGCTGAAAACATTAGTATATATTTTTTAACTGGGCAAAATGATAAAATTGTTCTTGTGCTTATTCTTATATCCATGATATTTGTATATGTATTTCCACTGCAGGCAAAATGCTATTAAACAGCATTGTGTGCTACAGAGATACTGTTCATGAATGGAAGAGTCAATCAATGCAGCAAATTTTATTGTTGTCTTATTTTAAGAAATTGCCACAGTCACCCCAATCTTCAGCAACCACCACCCTGATCAGTCAGCAGCCATTCACATCAAGGCAACACCCTTACTAGCAAAACAACTATAACTCACTGAAGGCTCAGATGATAGAACTTTTTTAGCAACCAAGTATTTTTAATTAAGGTATGTACATTTTTTAGACATAATTCCATTGCACACTCAATAGACTACAGTATTGTGTAAAGATAACTTTACATGCACTGGGAAACTAAAAAATTCATGTGAGTTACTTTTTTATTGTGATATTTGCTTTATTGTGATGGTCTGGAACCAAACCAGCAATATGTCCCAATATGCCCCAAGAGGTATGCCAATATAGCAAGAAAGACACCCTTACAAATGAAAATTTTGCTTTGACATGTAAACATCTCTTTAAAAAGGGTGATTTCTACTTGATTTTCAGAGTTCTTCCCAGGTCTGCTCTCTTTAAAAAAAATAGCCAGCCTAAAATAATCCTTATCCCAGCGACAATTTTTGGGGTGGTAAATTCTGCTCCTTACAAAGGATTCCAAGGAGAGTGTTATTGGAGGTTTGGAAAGCAATAAGGAACTCTCACTTGAGGTTGAGGAAAGGAGATTTGAATTATTTACTAACAGAATAATTAGAGAAACTGTCACCTATGCTTATTAGAAAATTTTCCAAATAAACTTAAGAATTTTGCTAAGGGGATTTCCCTCTAGGGAGAATTCTGCAAGTGTTTATTGGTGTCTTTGCTTTTTTATGAGAAATTACAGATAGAAATAAACTGAAGAAACTGTTTCCTTTTTGAACAGAATCTACAGGAAACATTTCCAATCTGGACTTGCTGGGTTGGAAAATAAAAACTTCTAATTCATAGCATCTGCATCCAGCAAAAGGTTCTCAAAATAGAAGTGGCCCCAGGGCAAAAATCAAATCCAAGACAAAAACCAAATGTGGACTTAGGAGTAAAATCAAGTCAAAGATGTGACTGTAAGACTTTTCTAAAGACCTCAAAAGGTCTTATAGCAGAGCTCCTCAGACCATTTCAGACAGAAAAAGGGGCTCCTAATGGTCTTAAAAGCATACCAAGATTTGCAGATACTAACTCCTATATATTAAGTAAGTAAACAACAAGGTCCTACTGCATATGCATAGCACAGGGAACTATATTCAGTATCTTGTAGTAACCTATAATGAAAAAGAATATGAAAAGGAATGTATGCATGCATATGTATGACTAAAACATGCTGTATCAAGAAACTGATACATTGTAGCCTGACTATACTTCAGTTTAAGAAAAAAAAAAAAAACGCATGCCTCATAGACACACTATTCTAGAAATAAGAGCTTCTGCAAAGGTTGTTTATTGTTGTAGGGCTTCCTGACTCTATGTCCAAGTGGAGTTGGGCCTAATTTAGAGAGATTTGTGAGCATGGCTTTTGTCTAATGAAGTGAACTGCAATTTAAATCTTAAAAGATCCTCAAAGTTTTTACAGGAATTATAACAGTTTGGTCTAAAAGGTACAGACACAGTACAAAATGCAAAAGAACCTCTGGATTCCAAAACTTCTAATGTGAGGAAGCCGACTTGAGAAAACTAGCCAGATGCAAACATTAACCATTTCTTAGGGAAACTTAATCATTACGAGTCAAAGGCCCAGATTTCAAAATCAAGCAAAGAAGGGAACTACTCTTAAGTGACGTGGAACAGAAGTGGGTCCCAAGCAACTTACAGTCCCCACTCCAGAATAAAGAGAATAGAGGGTAGGGGGTGCTGCTATATGCTTGGCTGAATTTCAGAATTACTATAAATTACTGAGTGCTGTGTCTCCAGGCTCCCTCCACCCCACTCTAAAACAAACATTTGTGTGGGAGTGTCCATGCATGTACTGTTTCCCCTTCTTACCATCAAATGTCTGCAAGATAAAGCAGAAGCCAAGCTCAGACTGAACAATCATGAACAAATCATGCTTGTTACTTAAACCAGTAAGTTCTGGAGTGTGTTGTAACAAACATGGCAATGGATAACTGAAACAAGAATCATACTCTAGGAAATCAGAGTAAAGTCACAACTCACTGGATATATCAGCTGAATGAATAGATCATTGAAGGAAAACAGACATATATAATAAATAAATGCATTTATATTTTATAAATACTATTTATGGGTATTTATAAATGTACATGAGTACATATGCATATATGAATGTGTGTATATAACTAGAAAAATATTATGAAGAACACAAAGGCTGGGTCCAAACCTGATTAACTTCATTAACTCATTAATAACCCATTATAAGTCTGTCAGTTGATTCAAATCCATTTCATCAAATACACTGATATTGTATAGATGACTACAGTATCTCAGCACACTTTTAAAATAATGGTGGGATAATTTTTACTCTTAGTTTTACTGTTTGTGAAATTACAGAAGGCAAAGTTCAAAAACACTGACGCAATCACCATAACTTATCCCGCATGACCCACTGTATTATATTTTCTCACTCTGCAAAACATTAAAATTTTAAAGTTGAAATTAAAGTTGAAAATCAACATCAAATCATCTTTTTTTCACATAAAAGGAATTTTTAAAGTATTTCTTTTGCAAAAAGATAGAGTTCTATGTTAGCCTTTTGTTTAAACTCCCTCCAGTTGTAAACTAGTTTTTACAGGTAATTCAACACATTTGTGGAAATAATATTAGTATTTTGGTGATCACTCATCCCCAAAGTGCTGAGAATTAACTTATGATTTTCTGGGAATGAAAAGAGAGTATTTACTAGACTCCATTGATTTTACAATGGAAACCTCAAAATTTCCCCTTCCAGTTATGACTGACTGCTTACATATCCAATTTCATTCTCTTCTCCTATTATATTTTTATTTCTCTTTAGTATAATCCAGCTGTCATCATTACGACATTTTCTGGACTAATTGTTACAAGACTGAGATCTGAAAGCCATGCAGGGGGCAAACATGGAGAAGGAGCCATTCTAATACAAGAATTCCACCATTCTTTTATTCATGGAAGTGAGGTGGTGACTTCCTGTGCAGCATCTAATCATTTCCCAACTTAAGGAAGTAAAAGTAATCAATTTTAAGCAATTGTTTATTAAGGGGAATGAATACAAATCATTGTTAAACTAACACCATAAATCTTTACAACCATCTTACAAGGTAGACATTTTTCCCATGTCATTTGTGAAGAAGCTACGTTTTACCAAAGCTAAGTGACTTGCCCACATGACACAATAAGTAATTCTTAAACCAATATTTGAACAATTTCTCCCTGTCTCCAAAGCCTGGGCTTTTTTGTTTATTTGTTTTTCATTATACTCGACTATTCTAATACATGATGTAATGCCTTGAGGCTTCAACATGGTAAATCTTATGCTTGTAACTTACCAGGCCACACAAGTTTTAAAAGACTTGAATTAAGGTAGAAACTCAAAGTAATTTTTTTACCAAGTCAGTACAAAATACACTGTGTATTATCTAGTAATAAAATGTAAAGGTAAATAAATATCCAAGCTATTATACACTGTTAGCATCATTCTTTGCCTTTGTCAAGAAACTTTACAAATCTCACTTTATCCTTTTAAATCTTTGTGGGTGTCGTATCCTTGAAATAAAAGAAGGAAGAGAAAGACATGGGATTTCCTAGACTACATACCACAGCACTTGGGAAAAATCAGGTTCATAATAACAACTACCACTAATTAGCACCAAAACACCTGGGTCAAAAGTGAAAAATTCAACCACTTGTATCAAACTCTGTGTGATTAGGAAATCTGGACAATTGGTCAAATGATTAGATATTCTCTGATAATTTAGGAACTGCATAAATAGCACCCTGTAACGCTACACACTACCAAGTTACTAGAATATTAAATATGTAATCAGGAATGCTGCCTACAGTACCCGAGACTAGAGAGGTCAAATTAGGGCCACTTTGTAGAGAGAAATAGAGGCAGTCTCAGATGCTGCACTTCATTCACAACCTTCCCTAACTTAGCCCTAAAAATATAAGGTACTTTGATCTAGAATAACAGCTTGGAAACCACGTCCCATTAGGCTGCACAGGCAATTCTATGGCATCCTATTCTAATCAATCCACTTCTGCTTTCCATCAGAAAAGTTACTTTGCCATGAAAATTGCCATTTTGCACCTTATCTTCTGAAGGGGAGGTGTGTGGCATGTGTGCACATGTGGAGAATTACAATAAAATAAAATTATAAGCGATCATTATTTTTAAACACAACATCTACGTGCCTTAAAATAGTCTTAAAAAGTCTAAAATACTATCGCTATGAACAAGTTTGCTAATGGTAAGCATACAACAAATAAAATTAATGATGCTTAAGATGTATCAGCACATTTATAAATGAAAAGTAAGGAAAGCAGCCATTTAAAATTATCTTCAGTTCAAAACATTACTGATATCAGTGTATCCCTGCCCCAGATGGTGGGGATTCCTATTTTCCCTTTGCAGCCTGTGTTAGGAGCTTCACAAGGCTAATATGGTATGACAGACTTTAAGCACTGAACTTAAAACCTGAGCCATGTACCACATTGTTTTGGAAGACTTAGACTTTTATTAACGTTTAATAACCCATCTGATGGCTTACCAATATGCGCTCTCTTAGTATTATTCAAAATTAAAGTTTATAGAGTTGTAGTTACATTCCAGAAAATACTTGGAAAAAAAAAAAAAGAACTTGAGATTGTGGATGTGCCTGCAATTTTTCAAGAGGCTCCATGCAGCCCATCAGCAGACCTTATGTGATACTTGAGGTTTCACTGCAGTAAGCATCTCTCCCTCACTCTTAAATATAACTTTGAATAAAACACTGAGTTTTCTAATCATGTTTGTTCATCAGAAAAGCAGACTAGAAATAGAAACATGACATGAAATTATGATGTGAATGACTGATCTATTGAGCTAAATTCTTCATTCTTCCCTTGTTCCATACATTTGCCAAGGCATCATCACAGGCAGAGTATATTTCTCCATCCCTTGCTTTTGAGCTTGGCCACTTAAACTTGTGTTGGGCCAAGGGATGAAGCAGGAATGACAGTGCTGAATTTTGAGCCCAGGCCTTAAGAAGTATTATGCGTTTCTTGTGTATTTTTTTTTTTTTACTTCTGTCATCACTATGAGGAAAAAAAATCACTTATTTAATCTGTCACATTCTCCATCAATATTAATCTACTTGCATGGATATTGTACAAGAATTCCCATACATTACTTTAAGCATTAGCCTTATCTTTAAACTATGACATTATATTCAACACCCTCATGTACAAATGCCAAGTCCCTCAGTAAATGGGGGCCAATATTCTGTTCCTTATCCCGACAAATATCAACAGCTAATGGATTAGAGTTAGAGTTTCCTATGGATATATGCCCAGGAGTGGGATTGCTGGATCATATGCAAATCTATTTTTAGTTTTTTAAGGAATCTCCATACTGTTTTCCGTAATAGCTGCACCAAACTGCATTCCCACCAACAGTGTAGGAGGGTCCCTCTAATTTGAAAGATACATGCACCCCAATGTTTGTAGTACTATTTACAATAACCAAGACATGGAAGCAACTTAAATGTCTACTGATAGATGAATTAATAAATTAGTTGTGGTATATATATATATATATATACATACATATATATTTTATTCTTTTTATGACTGAGTAGTATTCCTATATATGTGTAGGAATACTACTCAGTCATAAAAAAGAATAAAATAATGCCATTTGCAGCAACATGGATGAAACTGGAGATTGTCAAACTAAGTGAAGTAACCCAAAAAGAGACAGGAAAATACCATATGATATCACCTATATATGGAATCTAAAAAAAAAAAATGGTACAAATGAACTTATTTACAAAACAGAAACAGACTCAGACATAGAAAAAAAACTTACGGTTACCAGGTGGGGAGAGGGGGTGGAGGGATAAATTGGGATTTGGAGATTTCCAGATACTAACTACTATATATAAAATAGATAAACAATAAGGTCCTACTGTATAGCACAGGGAACTATATTCAATATCTTGTAGTAACCTATAATGAAAAAGAATATGAAAAGGAATATATGTATATGTATAATTGAAACATTATGCTGCACACTAGAAATGAATACAACATTGTAAACCCACTATAGTTCAATTTAAAAAAATAATAAAGGCCATTAAGAAAAAGCATCTAATAGAAACTTTTTAATGAAGGATAATTAAGTTATTTTAGGTAAACTTTGAGACAGACTCTAAACCAGGCTCTGGAAGCACTTTCACTTATAAAGCACTAGAGACTGATCCAGTGTGTGTGTGTGTGTGTGTGTGTGTGTCCCCATGTTTGATGGCATTTAATACAACCGTACGGATTTTTTATGTGAACCTCCTTCAGGTACCCTGTACTCTAAAGAATGTTACTTCTTTTGATTTCATACAATCAACTATGAGACAAATTCTATGATTGATAATAATACATGCAAGAAAACTTTGGTGATAAAAATATTTATTATATTGTAGCATAAGGAATGAGTATAAATGAATCTCAATTCAGTCATAACTGTACTCCCAGCCGAAGTGTGACAGTAAATCCAGAGATGAAATGAAAAATCAATTTGTGGAGAAGGCAGTTTGCCAGACATATTACTGCCATATTGTCAGTCTTGTGGCACAGTGGGCTATATTTTTTTTTTCTTCATGCCACCCATATTTGCTTTGGTTTCTGGAACAGGAAAAAGTTCTTTTTTTTTTTTTCTTTCCAGCTGCCTGATATTAGGTGGTGCTGTCTCATAATGGATGTGGTTATGAACCAATTAGTAAACACTTCTTTTGACTGGGAGTAGATTATTCAGACGACCATGAGCAGTGATGACACGGCTGAGCCTAAGGAGTGTGTCTAAAAAAGTCGTGCATAGAGTGGCCCTCAGATGTCAATTTGCATGAACTGGGAGGAAAGTGGCTGGATTCAGCAGTGGTCATGATTTTGAGGAATAGGCAGGGAGTGGAAGAAGAAAGTATGGTGGAAGTCTCCAGGCCCTTCCTCAAGAGCTAAGCACTTGAAGGGAGTGGATGCAAAGATACGGAGCTGTTTCACTTGAGACACAGAGACACAAGGGCCACGATGGGATCAGCATCAGCGCTCAAGGAGCCAACGGAAACCTGAGAGCAGGACCTCTGTGGCGGGGGCAACGCAAAGAGGCAGCACCCTTGGTGCTGGTGTGTCATTGGCAGGTGGGCACCACCCATGTTGGAAGGACACTGCAGAGAGCTGACAGAGGGTAAAAATGTAGGGGATTACATGAGAGAACTGGATGTGAGTTTTTAATCAGAAAAACTCTCCAAGAACATTCAGAAACCACCATTTAAGAATTTTAGTTATGTACCAAAGTCTCTGCTACTACACAGGTGGGACACTGAAATTTGTTGCTAGCATGACCCCATTTGTACTCACAGCTGGTAAGGCCTGGGGAGCAGGTCTCTGCCTTCAAAGGACTCGCCACTTAACAAAGATGACAGAATAATAAACATGAAGAGATAACATAATGAAATGCTTCATGAACGCTACAGACAACAACTGCTCTGGGATCAGAGAAAAGAGATAATTTTGACCAAAGCTTTGAGAGTGGGTTTCATTTTACACGCATGTGATGAGCATCCGAACATCAAGAGCCCCAGAAGGCCCTCCCTTCCTTTCTCTCCCCCTGGGGTCAGTAGCCTGTGTGCTCCCAGGGCATCCTGTATTATCATCTGTACTGAACTCTGCGTGTTTTCTTGCCTATCTAAACTCAGACTGCAAACTCTGGCATATATAGAGTTGTTTATTTTCAGTATCTGATTTTTTTGTATCGCATAATTGATATGTTCATTATCATTAACTTGATGACTTAAAAATGATAAATGTATCCTCATAGAAGGAACCTTCATACATGAATTTTGACAAGCACAAAGCTGAAGGCTATCACAGTCACAGCTGGCCAGCCAACAACGATGGTCAGTAGCTAATCGTTAGACTTCAGACAACTTTCGACAAGACTTTCCATTTCACAATTGAATTATAGAGCCTGAAATAAAGACCTCTTGATCCCAGCAACTCACCCCCTCACAGCTATAGCCCAGGAAAACTAGCTGGATAAATTCCTGTGAGAGGGAGTGTGAGGTGACAGAAGGCCTAATCTGTAACTCTGCAGACTCTGGAGTTCCCGCAGTGGACAGAGAGAGGCCCAGGTGGGTAACAGTGCTCTGCAAATCTCCTTTCACTGTTAAGATGCCCAACCATTCTTCTATTTCAGTGTCCCAGATGCCTGGGATTGACATGATTGCTTTCATATCCCATCATAAATACTATTCAGGGAAAAAGAAAAATAAAACTATAATGCAGGCAAAAAAAATCTCTCTACCAAGCCATTCATTCTGTTTTGTTACTTGGGAGCTCCTTCAAATATGCACTCTTGAAACAACTTAAGTGTCCCATACTCACAAGCCTAACCTTGTAGGTCCGCTAACCTCACATTGCTCCTCCCCAGCCATCATTTCCCACCCAGGCTTGCCAGAGCCCAAGAGCATTTGCCTTCATTTATGGAAGAAACAATGAAGTGAAAATAGATGTTATTAGCTAGTCTGGTCGGAACTTGAGAACTGAAAGTAGCATGAGAAAGTAGAGTGATTTATTACAATCTCTTTTAAACCACCTCTATTAGTCGGGTACATAAGCAGTAGTTAGAGGAGGTTATATGTCTCCGAAAAAGGTGCTTTAGTGTTCTGGAGTTTAAAAAAATTAGATGTTCACTGTATGGACTTCCTAGTTTTATCTAAGTCACTGGGCTGATGGCTTATTAAAAGTGGCCCTGGTTTCCTGCTTTTCCATTGAAAATAATTAGAGAGATGGCCATGGCCATCTTTCGTTTAATAAACTATCGATCTAGCTCACGTAATATTAGTTAACTAGGTCAATTTTTTCTCCATTTGTGCACAACAGTGATGATTTTCTCACCTATGCACTGATATCTGTACAGCCCATTATCCCTTTACATAAACCTTTTTAAAGCCTTCTTATGACATACTGAATAGCAATGATGCTTAACAATTCAACCACAAGGACACGTATATTTAATGATCACAAACGGCCATGATCTCTCCCTCTCTTTCTCTATTTTTTTTTTTTAAATATGACACACTTAAAGTATATTACCCTAAAGAGTACCAAAGTACTGCCTTGGTGCCCATTTAGCAGTAGGGGAGTCTCCTTTAGACTGGCTTTTCTATTCCAAACAATGGTGTTCACTGTTCCTTAGCAGGCTGAACCCAGGTGTTCACCAGGTAGAAATAAACAAAAGTCCTCTATCCTTGACAAGCTCTTAGATTTACAAATTGTGTTCATTTCTCTAATTTGTCAGTATTAATGTCAGAAAGCATCTGTAGAATTTATGGAAATGACCCCCTTGAGCTTATCAAAGATAAAACACTCAAAAATGTCAAACCTTATTTTAGGCAGCTGTTATCTGAATACTAGTACTGGGAGGGAGGTTTGAAGAAGAAAGGGGGTAGCAATGATTAAGTAGGCTAAAGACAGGAACTTTCCAAAGTAAGTGAAAACAGATGGGACTTATGGTTTAGCATTGCTCATTTTAAGTGTCACCACTGGTCGATCATTTGTTTCTGTATCACATAATAATTATAATTGATAACCAGTTAGAGATTTAAGCAACTCAAAGATTCCCAGAAGGGGGAGAAAAAGGAGTGCATAGCAAAGCTAGTGAAATCTGAATAAGGTCTGTAGTTGAGTTAATATAATTGTACCAATGTCAATTTCCTGGTTTTGACAATGTATTATGTTTATGTAAGATGTTATCATTGGGGAAAGCTGGGTGAACAGTATATAGGAATTCTCCATACTATTTGTGCAACTTCTTGTGAGTCTTAACCTATTTCAAAATAACAAGCGTTAAAAAAATAAAGAACACTTAGGCTATCATTTTAAGAAGAAAAATAGATTCTCTGAGAAAGGCAAGAGTGGCCAGTTATTTAGTCTTTGAAAACAATGAGCAACAGAAATCAGTGAAGAATAGCAGAAGTGACATCCTTTTTAAACTTTCGAATGTTTTAGATTCAACAAAATACCACTGGCATTTCATTAGCTATTGCCACCTCAGTAAGTGGTACCAGATTTGCCAACACTGCTAATAAGGAGTTGGTGTTCTTAATCTAAAACAGATCTTAATGTTTCTGATCTTTGCATCATTTTTTATCGTGACTCAGGGCATGATTTGACAGCTCTTTCAGAATTCAACATTCTTACCTAGATGTGGCAGAGCAGGTCTTCACATTTGCTCAGGTCGTTCTTACTTGCTTTGCACTTCTAAAGGGTTTGATAAGGGTAGCAGGCTTGAAGATTAAAATACTCTTGAATAAGGTTTGACAAGTGCCAATTTTCATAATAACAAAATATTTTGTCCTAAGATGTGTAGTTTAGTGTTTCAGAAAGTTGGAATTTTCCTTATTTCTGACACTAAAACTTGATACAGATCAGCACTTTTTCACACTCGTCCTGAACTGTGAACTCTTCCCATCTCCGACAACACATACACAATCCTCCACGAAACACCATACGCACGCACGCACACGCACACACACAGAGACACACACACATCATTTTAAGTTTCCTTTAAAGTCCAAAGAAATACTTAGGAGATATATAACAAACAAGAAAAAATTTTGTTCCTTTATACTTGGGATGTTGGAAATTACATAGAGATCTTCCTTAGAACCTTGCTCATTTTCTTATAAGCTATAAGGTAATGCTCAGATACTCAAAGGGAAAGTTTTCCTCTCCCACGCACCTCTTATGGGTATTTTGAGTTTTCTCAGAGAGCAGGATTCTAGTTAGCTTTCTTGCTTGTTTTTATTTTGCTCTGATGTCTTCTCCTTTGCATTTACAAATATTTCTTGAGCATATGACATGTATTCTCTGCAGCTTTTAAGATGAGCAAACTGCAAGCTACACAAGAAATTCAGATTTTCTATTATATTGCTAAGGAATTAATAGCTAAAATCATAATATAGCACGTTTTGCTCACCTGAGAATTATAACACTTGGCTCTAGATAAGAATACTGTCAACATTATCTGATATTTGTTTATCTTATGCCTTTTGGGTAAAGTCATTTCTTTGATTTAAATTTATTTAATTTTCACAATTCTACTAGGAATTGGGATAGACACTTGAAAGACAATAAGGCTGAGCTCCAGAGAGTATGATTTGCCTTTTTAAAACAATATATAAATAGACAGTCCTGGAATCAAAAAAATGATTCAGATGTCTTCTAGCCCTGTGTTTCTACCTAGGGGCATAGGGAGCAGGCTGATGATGGATGTCAGTGCATTAGAACAATGGGATCGCTCTTTGGCAACTTGTTCCATAGACCAAACATTCCTAATTAAGATGTTGTCATTTTACCTAAGGGAAAAGCTTTGGCCAGATTCCAGCATGCCCATAAATAAGAGAGACTACTAGAAATATGAGAAAGAATAGTTTCAAGCGAAAGTATCCTTCCATGATTAAGAACATAACTCAACCTACTACCCAAACTGATTTATGAGCCCACTGTACCAGACTAGTTTGTAATTCAGCCCTTGGTGCAGTGTACCTTCTGCTGACTAAATACGAAACTGCATTTTAAAGCTGGAAATTGAGCTCATTAATCCAGAGAATATCTCATTTTTTCTCCAAAATGTATCAGTTTTTCCAATGAAGAAGACTTACTAAAATTTTTTTTTCATATATACACCCTTTTATTTCTCAATGCCAGCCTCCAACAGACAAATAAATGCACAGCCCCATTCAATACATTCCACGTTTTATTTTTGGTGGAAAATATTTTCTATTGCACTCCCTTAGGAAAAGATAGGAGAAAATCTTTTCCACATGAAATCCAAATGAACTCCCTTTGGTTTCATCACAAATACAGCATTCCACATCTTCCCTCTTCAGACATATTTCCCGTCCTCAGCTTCTTTCAACTGTCTACTTTTCCTTCTTACCTCTGCTGGGTTGGAGGTGAGCAGCAACACACATGAATTTATTTCACTATTTAATTAGCGTATTCTCCCATGAAAATCATTAATTTAAAATATTCAGTAAACTACTATGGAGGGGTTTTTTTCCTAAAAACAAAAGAATCTATACCATGTTTTCAAATAAGCAGAATATGATGAGCTGACCAGTCAACTCTGCACTCAGAGCATTAAGGAAAACCTCTGTGTCTTTTTCTTTTACAAGCACAACCCATAGGTGCCCTAACTTTAAAGAGGAATCTGAGGGATATCTGCAGCTGAAGAAAAAGGGGTGCTGAATGACTTCAAACTAAAGTCTGGACCCTGTTCTTTTGAAATCTCTGTAGGAATCCCAGTTCACAGTCCTCAGTCAGAGGAGTCCGATGGTCTTGGCTTCATTCCATATGGGGCAGAGTATCTCCTGTGTATCGTCAAGGTAGGGCAACTGGAAATTCCCTCCAGACAGAAGCCAGTGCCTTCTCTGCAGCCACTCTCAGTGAACTACGCATGCCCAACTACTCCTTCACTGAGCAGCAGCTAGAAGGAGAATCCCTGTCTGGACCTTGCAAGTGTTTCTAATGGCAACAGTCACAGACAGTGGCTGCTCTGGCAAAGCAAACTGTGAGATCACCAGGCTGGGGACAAGCTCTGACAGCAAAGGCAACAGACCTTCGGTGATCAAGATATCCAACCCCAAGTGCCTTTTACTCATCCTCTTGCAGGTTGACATAATCCTCCAGACAGTTACGAAGGTCTCAGCTGTCCCACACAGACATGTTTCCTTCTTGACCTTAGATGGGAAGGCTGAAAACAGCGCCTAGACAACTGTGCATGATCCCTGGCTCAGAGTGCCAAGCCCCTCAGCTTCAGTGCCTGCCTTTTCTTTCTCTGCAGGGGACTGAGTGAAATAGGAAAGCTTTCGTTTTTGTTAGCACCTCTCTGTTAGGCTTTTTAAAAATATGGTTCCTTTTATGATGCATGGTACTTATTCACTTTAGTTTGCCTCCTATAAAATGATAAAATGCATTAAGTTGCTCTATTCCCTTTGTTGTTTGAGCAATAACATTCCTTAGATTTCATGTGACAGTTTCTAGGCATTTATGATAGAGAAGGAAAATATTAACGATAATGACTAGAGATATAAATCATGGAGGCTACCGCATCTTGGCATTTGTTTTCCTTAAGCTTAAATCCACAAGTTTTCTGGAAACTGAAAGCTTTCAGCTCTGGAGCCAGGAGTCAACTTTGCCCCCAATGAGCTGTAAGAGGTTAAGAATTAAAGATCTAAGTGAGAGAGTGAGAGCCTGAAATTTTTTTCAGAGTCTCAGTCTTCACAGAAGAATTGAAATCTATTTACACCTGTTTCTAAACTTTCAGGCTGTCACTGTTTTTTGTCCTGGGATAATCTGCCCAAAGACTTTGGAAGTCTCCACTGTAATTCAGAATGAAACATCCCCCTCTATCTTCCAGGAGTTTTCACAGCAAGTGAAAAAGAGATGCAGGGATGTTGTCTCAGAGATTTTTAGGAGTAAATTCAGCCCTATCACAATAGTTTTCCTTGGAAAGATGTTCGCTAGTTCAAGTATTTGAATACTGCTATCACAGCATCTTTGGGTTTGTGAGGGGGGTATTTCACTGGAAAGGAAACTTTTTTACAGAGCTGTGAGAAAAGTAGCTATTCAAAAGCTCGGATGAGCACAAATCAATCCCAGAAGAACACTTTAATCTTTGCCAAAGAGGGAGGTAATCTCCCAGGTGGCATTTTCTGAGTTTTCATAGCTCTGAAATTCCTAAAGGGGTTGAAGGGATCTTTGTTTTATTGCAGACAGATGGACTAGGAATGGCCAACCAAATCCATTAAAATCAGTAGTTAGCAGAGGCTGAGGTGCCTTGGGCAGTGTAAACACTCTGCCAAGGAATAAAGCTAAAATAAGCCTCGCTCACCAAACCTTTGCTCTAAACGGACTTGCTAGCTAAACTCCACGGGAGAGTAGGGAGAAAGTCAGCTACGAAGATTTTAATGGAAAAGGCAAAAAAGAGTACAATAGTTCTACTCTTAACAGTTAGGCTAAATGTATCTTAAAGCATAGATTAAAAATAACTGTTTTCACTCTGGTGGTGGATGTTGATAGTGGGGGAGGCTGTGCGTGTGTAAGAGCAGGGAGTATACAGGGAATCTCCTTATCTGTGCAGTTTTGCTGTGAACCTAAAACTGCTCTAAAAAATAAAGTTTACTAGGAAGAAAGAAAGAAAGAAAAAGAAAAAAGAAAGAAAAAAGGGAAAAAAAGAAAAAAGGGAATAGGGAAAAAAGGAAAAGAAAAAAAGAAAAGAAAAAAAAGAAAGGAAGAAAGAGGGAGGGACAGAGAGAGGGAGGGACAGAGAGAGGGAGAAAGAAATTGTTTCTAGCTGGCACATGAAGAGGTAAATGAGTGAATTAGAAGGGCAAGAAGATGTTTATTTTGCTTTGTTTTTCCAAATTTACTATTGAGTGCATACTTCATCATTTGCAATGTGCAAATTCAGGCTCTATTCACCTTGTTTCAAAGATATCAAACAAAATCCAGAACTGGGAATGAAATGTGTATATGCAACTAAACAGAGGTAAAAGCAAAACAACGTAGTTCATATTTAAGAAATGACTACATGTTATTTGTATGTGCATGTTTGAAAAATGGTAACAAAATATATTGTCTGTGTATACATTTGGCAGAACACTGATCTATCAGTCTGGCCCCCAAAATTGAGCTACTGGCAACGGGGGACATTTGGAGGCAAAAATCATAGTAAACTCCCTAGGGACGTACCAAATAAATACCTATAGTAAACATATAACTAACAAAAAAAAATAATTCAGGGGATGTGAGTAATCAGGCCTTCTTTGATCCTTGTAAGGGCTGTTTATTTGGTTAGTATTCTTGATTGTTACTGGTATGGGGTTTATACATGGAGACTTCTATAAATTATAATCCAAACTTTAAAAAAAACCTTAGAGTACAAAAAAAAAATATTAAAAAATTAATACTTGGGGGTTTATTTATTATTTTTATCTTATATTCTATTGACTATATATCACTTACATATATACAGTCCTATTCAAATGTATTTTCACGAATAAAATTATTTCTAAAAGTAAAAGAAATGTATTTTTATTACATCTTACATAATTTAACCAGCTTCTTAGCTCTATCTGTATTTTTATGAAAACTGTTTTCAATATAGTTTTATTTTTTATCACAAAATAGCCTGTAATATCCTTCAAAGTTCCATCTTGTGGATAATAAACTTATAATTTTAAAACTTTTGATTATTTCCTATAGTTCATAATATTCAATATTTTTGAATTGAGAAAATGATCCTTCAGGTTCTGACATAACTAATAAACTTAGATAAAACTCTGGTGAGTAGAGAATATTCTAAATTTTACCAGTGTTTATGTTGTCATGAGTGAATATTTCAGTCAAAATATCTTTACAGCTACTGCTTCTTTGCATCTATTCATTTTAATACGTGTAAATATTTCATTAACTACATTTACAGGTACTGCTCTACTTCTTTTTTTTTTTTCCTATCAGTTGTTTCTATTTGTGACTTTTAAAAATATATTTCATGAAATTTAGAAGTTTCAGGCCTTTTCAATGAAATGTAAATGCATCCAATTAATAAAAGAAGGTCACACTAAAAGTTTTATCTCTAGGCTGAAATAATCTAGAGACTTTATAGAACTTCAGCATTAAATCTTATATATCATGTGTGCCCTTAATTTGTTAGCTATCCATGTATTTTTCAGGGGTACTTGTCAATGACTTCCGGTTTATATGCTTTTTTTTTTTCATTAATTGCAATTACTAAAAGCTTGAAAATCTGAAGTTTCTGCATGCCATTAGTTAATTATTTTAATTAAATATTCCAACTTATCCTGAACAATATACCACTATAATTGAGAAAACCCATTTCAAAAGATATTCAGTAATTTTGAGGGAAACGTCAGTTGATTTTTAAAAGCTCAGGCATTTCAAAACTGGTTGATGATGGGTAGAAAGCAGTGTGGACTGTCATGCTTAAGTAAATTTTGTATTCCACATTGCCTTCATTACAAAGAAAGTCATTTATTTACTATCTATTTATCATTTATCTAAGTAAACTTTGAAAATTACAACTTCTCTTTAAATTGGAGAATGCTGTGGTTTGCTTGTATTCAATTATAAAGTGTGCTTGTACCACAATCAAGTCCAAATTTATATCTGTTATGCAAGCTTATTAATTTAGTAAAAAAAGTTTTTATCACAATGTATATTCTATCAAATTTATATTTGCATTATTAATACAAAATTGATACATACGACTTCAGTGTTAAATTCTTAAACTGACTTTACATTAGAACTAATACTAGTATCATATACTTTACTTTCAACAGTAGGAACATTGAAAAGTTTTGCTCTGATTTAATAAACTGAATGAAAAAATATCTACCCATTGTTGGTATTAATAACACTGACTTTCTCTTTGATGAATCTGATACTAATATCAAACTGACATAATCTATTGTTTTTAAAATTCCTTTAATAGTGGAGCCAACACTTTAACAGCTAAAATTGCATAAGAAAATTAAAGAAATTGAAAATAAGAGAAATTAATTGAGAACAAGCATTTGATCTAGATGAAATACCATCTTTAACATAACGATTTTTAAATGTTGTTTTTGTAGTGACACAAGTTGAATCCAACTAGTTTTTAATGTAGCTGCTACTGTCTTAATTTTTATATTGTCAGTGATTTCACCATATCCTCCATAGTGGATAGTAAACATCAACAAACATTACGTGCAATTTACACATTTACCTAAACTTCCTTGAGAAATGAAATACAATACATATATTTTTACTAAATATGCTCTTTCAAAAAGCATTGTTGAAAGGATTTATGGAAAAAGTCTTAAAATAAGTTACTGAACAAAAATATAAATATTATAGATTTATACCTTAAAATAAATGACAAAACCAGCTAGCAAGAACATTCACCTATTCACTATACAAACTATGGCACTACTGTTCCACCTCTATTTCCCAAACATATTTAATGTAAAACTATCCTGTAATTTCCCTGATTCCCACTAAAACTAACCGAGCAGGACCCTGTGGGGCCTTCCAGGGTCAGATTCCCCTCCCCCATATCCTCTGCTGTGGCTCCTCTCTGAAGTACCCAGATAATAGTATCCCATATATATTTCCTGAGTTTTTCAAATGCTTAAAACCATCACCAAAGGGAAGAAATGAACTACTTGATGACTGAGAGCACATAGTCCCTGGACCTTCTGGTGCCTACGGCTGATAGTGTTGACTGCCCTGTTCCCTAGGCATCAACCAAACAGAGAACTGTGCAGGAGCTGATCAGGTATCCTGCAACCCCACTCCCTTACCTGGCTTTTACATATGCTTTGCTGAAACACTTAGAGCAGTTCCGGCTTTTCTCAGCATGAGCCACCCCATCCTCCTTGCTCAGCCCTGCAATAAACCTTTCACTGTTTCAAATTCAAGTTTCAGTTTATTTGGCCTCACAGCACGGCTGGCACACAAACTTGCCTTCAGTAACCGAAGACTAAAGTCCTGCTTGTAGCTAAAGGTTATGGTGCACACAGTTTAAGGCAATGTTGGCAGCCAAAGCTAGCATTAGCGGCTGGAGAGCAGTACTGATGCCACCGGCCACTTGTTTCCAAGGGCACTTGGTTTAATTAACAAATGAACTGTATTGGTCCCTGAAAGAAAAGTGGAGGATACATTTATAGGTGGGCACATATATGTAGGTGGAAAGGGTTCAGAGAACGATCTCCTCTCCTTGTCTTTCATACATTACCGTATGTTCCAGTAGGGACTTTATTTTCGCGGCAAGCATTACACACAATGCTGGAGTGAAAATGTAACTAGAGGTCGACCAAACTCATTACCACTTACTGCAGTGCAACTATTAGAAACGATACAGTTCTGCTCACCCACCGGGATTCTGACACCAACTCCACTGTGGGTGCGTCCTTCCCGCATCGAGCTTCTCTGGACTGCGGTGAAGGCGACAGCGCCCTCTGCTCAGACGGTCCCGGAAGCGGGAGCGCAGGCGCGGTGGGCGGGGAAAGCTACGTGCGTGACGTCACATCGGCGCGACAAGGGGCTTTACCGCCGCTCGATGGTGATTTGGAGGACCGGCTAGATTCAGGAATAGGATAAATGAGCAAAGGGGAGCCAGCGCGACGTCAAGGAGGGGAGGAGCAGCCTGCCGCGGATCTCCCTGGCCCTGCCTGGACCCAGTTCTTGAAGGTCTTTCGGGAGAAAGTGATTTGAATCACAACTGAATGACATTTTAAAATGAAAAAATAGGCGCAAATACTAAACTGGGTTGGAAACTGGGGCTGTTGTCTGATCAGGCAAACTGGGAAGTAGCTTCAGCTTATTTATAATTTTCACTACATAAGGTATGACAGTCTGAGATTCACCCTCGCAGAGGATGTCCTTCTGACTAATCCTATTTAGTTGGTTAGATTGAACGGACATGGAGATAGATGTATGAACACAGATGCAGTATTTTTATAATGAAAAACAAACAAAAAACACTGTAAATATATGTATATAGGGAAAGAGGGAAGCTGGGAAAAGTAATAATAGGCAAAGACAGCTAGCCAAAAAGGCAAAGAATGGACTATAATCAAAAGTATTTTCAGTTTCGAAATACACCCGTGTCTCTTGAATATTTTCAAACTACCTTTGGTTATTGCTTTGCCTGACGTATTTTAGGTTAATTTGACTCCATCTTAAATTTTACATATTTCTTGCATAGCTAAATTATTATCAGCAATTCATGTGAATATAAATTCGTTGAATCTGATTGTGTTGCCCAAAACCTACCTTACATCACTTACTGGATAAGGACCTGAAATAAGGTGTTTGAATTAGGCGGGAGAAAATAAAATAATATTAAAAATTTACGTTTGTACTTATCAGAACTACATGTATTTTTAAAAATTAATTAATCAATAGCTATTTTAAGCTTTGCTTCTAACTAGCAGCTAAGCAGTAGTATAATTTATATATCTATGGAAAAATTTAGAATTCAATGATCTAATTAATCCAGTTGGTGGCCTGAGTCTTTTAAAAGACCTGCCTGATGAATAATCATGCAAATCATTATATTCAAGTATTTCTGGTATACTAGTCAAAAATTATTATAACTGGTCTCTCCCACTTGCTGATGGATTTACTTGACGATTATACTACACACATATACAAACACACACATGCATTCCAAGCATATACACAATGCATATAAAATATTGTTAAAAATCAATATTACGTTATCTGTTCTGAAGGCATTGTCTAGGGAAAAAAAAAAAAGAGTTCTGCTTTAGCTGGTAACTTCGAAGATTCTAATTCCTTGACTGGACAGGTACCTAACTGGGGTAGTGCAGAAATGGTTTAAATGACACATCATGACTAAACTGGGGATACATGTATAGTTTTTTGCAATCTGGGGGCATAGAATTATCTCTATATGTAGATCCTAAATGCAAAAAAAAATCATATTTCTTTGAGGAACAAATCAGTATCAAATGTGCTTAATTGTGTCTTTCCTCAAAGCCTAGCTGGAGAAAACTGATTTCTCTCAAAATGAGAAAAGCTTTTCTCACCACTTTGCTACCTATTTCCCAACAGTGGTATTTTTTATTCCCCCCACCCCCTAAATTCACACATGGAAATATACAATTAAGTAGACCTCTCCATCCTTAATAAGTTCTTTTTCTCTTTAATAGTTTTTGATCATCATGTTCATCCCAAGCACACATATCAATTTTTCCCTAAACAAGAGGGGTTTTCTCTTACACCATCTTCTCTGTGCCCTGCATTAATATTCCTACAAAAAAGTTAATTATGAGTGATTGCTTTTCCCATCCCAGGGTGACTGAGGAATAATTTCAACTAAGTATTCATAGTCAGGGATCATCAAGTGATTGCTCTCCAGATTAATCTCCCTGGGCATGAATACTGCCTGGTTGTAGCCTGAACATGGCAATGCATTCTATCTATCCTATTCAGTCTGAATAAGGAGACCTTATTTGCTAAACCATTTTAATTCTTTCTGCACAATCTAATTATGCTTCAGTGAAAAACCACCTGTGACCTTAGGTTTAGTAATGAAATCCACTCCCCAATCACTACTTCAGAATATTCTATCTGGTAGAGATGGTGGGAAGTAAGAATCTTAAATATTATTCCAAACTGAGGAACCATACTCTTTTTGGCTTGTTCTTTTTCAGTTTGCTTGCAGACATTTGGCTATTTTCTGGAGGAGATTTTTATAAGTACCTTCACTTGGAAGATTTAAATGAAATTCAAAACGACTCAGAGCTATTTCAGTAAGAAAAGAGAGAGAAATGTCCTTTTTTTCCTTCACTCTGTGAACCAGAGGGTATTTTAAAAAATAAAGTCCTTTATTTCTCTTCCTGAGAACTAAGATGAAAGCATATAACATGTAATTAAGCACTACTTTTGTATAAATCTGGGTCATTTGATATTCAGTTATTAAACTGGCAGTGTTATTTAGTTTATAATGAGTCTTTCAGAAGCTAGTTTCACATTTGGCAAGTTCTCTGATTAGAAAAAGGCATTGAGAATTTTTTAATTCATACATGTATACACTTTAACAGAATTTCTTTAGATCTGCCATGGTCCTAAGTGTTATATCTTCTTTTACATGTCCTGCTCCCCGTTTTTTCAGCTCTGGGCCTTGGGATTTTTCCTCCAAGCAATGTCCAGACATCCACACAAGCCATTTACCATGCTAGCCTCTGAACATCCCATAGTCTCACCCATAAAATGAGTGCTGATTTTTTAGACGCATACTTATTTTGCCGCATTTTAACAACTCTAAAAATTGGCTGTCTTTCAGTCAGTAGCACCCTATCATTTCTGTTGGCCAAGTGGCATTTAGGGTGTAATTATCATTGACTCTTTTAAGTAAACTTGGTCACAGGGTCATAGCTGTCCATGTGGTCTTTTATATCCAAATGAATATAATGGGGCTTTTTTTTAATTGTGATATAATTGACATATAATGTTATATTAGTTTCAGATATACAACATAATGACTTTATATATGTATATATTGCAAAATGATCACTACAGTAAGAAGTTTTAACATCTTCTCTTAGCAATTTTTAAATATACAATACAATATTGTTAACTAGTCACCATGCTGTACATTATATCCCCAGTAATTCTGTATTTTATTACTAGAAGTTGTACCTTTGACCCCCTTCACCCATTTTGTCCACTTTATCTTTCTCTGTCTGACTTATTTCACTTAACATAATGTTCTCAAGCTCCATCCATGCTGTTACAAATGTTGTCTTTTTTATGGCTGAAAATATGTACATATGTATAGTATACACACCCACACATTCTTTTTTCTCTATCCATTCATTCATCAATAGGTTGTTTTCACATTTTGGCTATTGTAAATAACACTGTAATGAACATGGGAGTGCAGGTATCTTTTCAACTTAGTAGAATTGCTGAATCACATCATAGTTGTGTTTTTAATTTTTTGAGGAATGTCTATACTGTTTTCAACAGTGGCTATACCAATTTATATTCCTAACAAGTTACAAGTGTCCCCTTTTTTCCACATCCTCACCAACACTTGTTATTTCTTGTCTTTTTGAGAATAACTATTCTAACAGATGTGAAGTGATAGCTCCTTGTGGCTTGATTTGCCTTTACCTGATGATTAGTGACGTTGAGCACCTTTTCATGTACCCGTTGTCTTCTTTTACAGCCAAGTAAGTATAAAGAAGCTTTTTAAATAAACGTAAAGTTAAAAAATCAAAGAGATAACAGAGCACATGGTTATAGTTTAATTGGTGCCATTTTCCTTTTTAGTCATGCATAAGATAATGATGTGTCTTATAATCAGTGACATCATACATTTGATGGAGTATATGTTTCCATTGTTTCTTCTCTGGCCATCCACCCTCTGCCTAAGTTCAAGACTGGTCAGTTTTTGCATCCTCTGTCAGGACTTTTCAGTCATTGCAGTTGCTTGTTTCCCCATTTCCTGATCATACACAGAATTGTCTTTCACCCGCAAAGGATCTACATTACATTTGATTTGGTATTCTGTGGCTTATGGTTTTGTATAACTCTTATTTCAAGAATCCTGGACTATATAAAAGAAGAAAGGATTATAGAGTCAATTTAGTGTAACTGTTTCATTTACAGACAAAGAAATTGAGACAGGTGGAGTTTGAGTGTTAATGACAGGCCTGGGACTGTGTGATCACTAAAAGCCAAATGGAATCCTCAAATCAGACATACTCCTGACCGTACAAGCACTTACAGACCAAAGATCTGATAGTGTGTTCCCATTTTGTTGAAGAGTGTTCTCTCAAATATATGGAGCCTTCTTCTTATGTCCTTAAAGGAGGTTTCATGTCCAGATATTGTGCCTCCCCCAGTGTCTGACAGTATACTAATTTCTCACTGAATGCTTATTCAGTTGAGTTAAACCATCAAAGGAAGTTAAAACGTCTTTAAAATTACAGACATGGGTGAAGTTAGTAATGCCTCAAACTCTAAGCATCATTTCGGTACTGTCAGTCTCTCCAGCCCTTGTGCTTTTCCCCTCTACCCGCCTAAAATGGCAAAGAACCAAAAAGCATAGCCAATGGGCCCCTCGATCCTAGTCTGAATGAAAACACCAAGACTCTCTGTGGATATTCGTAGACATGAGGTTCTCTTAATAAGAAAACTGCAACATTATAAGCTGTTCAAGCATTACAGTGCAATCAATGCCCTTCTTGTTTTGAGGAACAAAAAAGATAATCAAGTTTTTGAAGGATACAGAGTAGCATCAGAGGGGACTAATTATAATAAGATTTAAAATAATGGCAAAAAGCAGTGATAATAAAAAAGAAAAACACTAAGTGGAAAAACACTGGTATCCCTTGTGATCTGCATAACTCTATTCTTTCAAGAAAAAATTTTTAAAGAGAAATACAATTTTCAAACTAAGATACCAAAATGGATAAAAGAAGTCAATCCTCTCAACCCTGCCCAATCCCAGTTGAAGGTTAACTCTGTTAAGATTTAGGGCAAGATTTGAATTCAACTCCTCTATGAGTGGAAGCAGCAACATTAAATTCAGTGATACATTTCTAACGGAACTGCCTGACTTAAACCACTAAAATCTGACATTAAGGAAAGATCATGTAGCCTGACTAGTCTTACTCCTAGGAGTCCACGGACAAGCATGATTTTAGAAGATCTCTCCCGTCGATCAGAAAAGATGCGTCCAGGCTTAAGAATTTGCTCAGGTGGAATAAAGAAAGTGAAAAAGTGAATATACGAGGCTATAGTTACATGCTAAACTATTATCCACTTTTAATGTCTCAGAGTGATGTCATTCATGGCATGTTGTTCTAAGAGAATAGGTAAGTGACTACACACACCTTTCTCTGGGATATACATTGATTATTGTAACCTCTCAGGAAAGGAGTAGAACAAATGGTGGAGAGGCCAAAGGAAGTGATGTGAGTGAGTGAGAGCAGTTTTAAGGCATCAGGAAGCCAGGCCAATAAGTGACAAAAGACAGATGCTAAGGATGTCTTTCATCTCTACTCCGTTGTCAGAACATGAAATGAACAAGCAAAATGGGATATGTGTGGTTTTGGTGTGTGGGGCATGGAGTTGGAGGGATCTGTGAAACAGAGAAAGGAGGCAAGAAAGAGGGATGGGAGGCAGAGAGCTAGAATTTAATTCTATCTTTATGATCCTTTGAGGCCATGGTCTTACCTAGTGGTTTTAATTGAATTAATCCAGTTAACTGAAAAGCCATTTTATTCTCTCTTGTATAACCCTTTCTAATATGCAGTTAGCTTAAAAAGTCCATCTTTAAAAAATATTAAAGAATTTCTGTAGTTTAGCTGCTTCAAAGCCATCACCTAATAAGTAGGGGTTTTGTCTACAAAATTATATCAGTATCTTTTCTCTATGTCTCTCCCTGTACCCCTCCTACACACACACACACACACACACATACACATATATACATATACACACATACATATATATATGTCCAAACATATGCATTCCCT
Organism: Camelus ferus; assembly: GCF_009834535.1. NCBI lineage: Eukaryota > Metazoa > Chordata > Mammalia > Artiodactyla > Camelidae > Camelus > Camelus ferus. Next base: position 76,624,682 of record NC_045701.1, on the reverse strand, counting down.
CTATAAATATACACAATATATTATATATTCAGTATTCTAAGCACAATACAGATACTAATTCATGGGTCCCGCACAATAACCCTGTGAGAAAGTTATTTTCATTTTATAGTTGAGGAGGCTGGGGTACAGAGAGGTTAAATCACTCGCCCAGTGAGGTGCAGATAATAAATTGTGGGGTCAGGATTTGAACCCAAGGAATCAGAGACCAGGGCCACATTCTTAACCCCTGGGCTCTTCTGCCTCATGGCACCCACTCGGAGCCTCTCATGACTTTTTACATAGACTAGATCTTTAAGGGCTCAGAGATTTGCAAGTGTTGTCCCTTTGCCTTGATTTTTTTTCTTCCCTGGTTAATTTTATGTGTCAATGTGACTCACCTAAGGGACTTCCAGAATAGCTGGAAAAATGTTGTTTATGGGTATGTCTGTGAGGGTGTTTCTGGGAAAGATTAGCATTTGATTCATAGACTGAATAAAGAGATCCACACTTAGCAATTTGAGGAAATTGTGGGACTTCTCTGGCTTCTTAACCACCTGAGCCAATTCCTATAGTAAATCTCTTTTTATCTCTCTGTCTCTCACTGTATATATATAATGTGTGTGCACTTTAATATATATATAATAAATATATATTTATGTGTATTTAATATCCTGCTGGTTCTGTTCTCTGGGCCCTAATACACTCCCCTTCTCCACCTGGCAGGACTCTGCCCAGTTTTCAAGTCATAGCTCAGATGCCTTTTGCTTTCTACAGCCTTTTCTGATTCTTATCATACCCCAGCAGACATAGGAGCTCTCTCTACTCCCAACCTCCCACATTACCAGCACCTGCTTATATTTCCACCTCCTACACTAGAGTCCATTCTCTTTGGCATGAAAGAGTTACCTTATGGAACTTTATATCACTTGTGTCTAGCACACTGCCTCACAGAGAGAGAAATGTGGAGAATATTTGCTAGGAATCTAGAGTCAGCATATCAAATCAATCACCTTGTTTGATGTCGCCTGTTTTGCAACATAAAAGCTTATGTTTTCTACCGCTAGAGTTTGCCTTCATGTTTTGTATGTGCTTTGAAATACATGACATCCATCACAAAAGTTTCTGCTAACTTTCCATGAATGCTTGTAACCTATGGGATAATATGTAGAGGAGATTTTTATTACTTCAAGCTCAAATCAGTAGGTCCTTACACCTCTCTGTTTGAAGCATTACAGATTATGCACGCTAAATTGATTCAGTTCTAATAGTCAGTGATGAGTATTTATGTTAAATCAGCGGCGAATTCCAAAATTCACAGTATTTCTTTCTTCGTAATTTTAAGAAGTTAAGGCTGAAGTTAAAGGAAGAGTTACCTGACTTCTTTGTCTGTGTTACGTTATGTAACGTAGTGGGAGCGAGGAGCTAATGGGGAAGGTAATTCACTTCCCATTTAGCTATAATCTTCTATGTGTCTGTAGCTAATTTTTCATGGGATCCAGTAGGGAGGAAAGTGAACAGTCAGATTTAGGTACCCATCTTTATCATATTCATCATAGCTAGTATTATTATAAGGCCAATTCAAAAATCAGAAGAGAGAAAAAGTGTATTCAATTAAAATGCTCAGAAAGATTTGGTAGAGGAGTTAATAATGAGAAAGGCCTTTCATGTTCATGTATACAGAAAGAAGAAAAGAAGACATTCCAAGTAGTGAAAACAATAACACGCCAAGCTCTGGAGAGGGAGAGTTGTGAGAAATATTTGGGAAATATTGTCTGACTTGAGTGTAGAACACAGGTATAAAGATCAAAGGGGCAAGACTGAGAGGAATGTTGGAATTATATTATGGAAGAATTTGGATCCATAAAACAGAATGAGAAACTTTATTTGATTCTATAAGCCTCAAGGAGTATGATGGTGCTTCAGATTGGGCTGTTAAAACAAAGTACCACGGACTGGGTGCCTTAAACAACAGGCATTCATCTCCCACAGTTCTGGAGACTGGGAAGTCTAAGATCAAGGTGCCAGCTCATTCCATGTCTAGTGAGAGCCCTCTCCCTGGCTTGCAGTTAGCATCCTTCTTACTCTACTCTCACATGATGGAGAAATAAATCATCTCTTTGGTGTCTCTACTTATAATGGCACTAATCCCATCATGAAGGCTCCACCTTCATGATCTAATTACCTCCCAAAGGCTCCACCTCCGAATATCATCAACATGGGAATTTGGAATTCAACCTGTATTTTGGAAGGACACAAGCCTTCAGTGCATCGTAGACAGTGATTTTACCAAGCCAAGCTTTAAGAGAATTAATCTAACAGAAATGACTAAAATGAATTGAAGTGAGAGAAGACATTAAAGGTAAGAATATCAAAATAGTAAATAGGAAACCAAGATTGTGCTCTACTTTAAGTGACCACAATTAGCATGACAGGAGGGCACTAATGAGAAATCACATCTTAATGTGCTTACTAAATAATAATTGAAATAATGTGACTATCACGTAGCATCTGTTACTTGTCAGGCTTTAAGCTAAATATTTTATGTATTTTATCACACTCACATCTCATGCATTACCAGGCAAGGATAATAATAATGACAATGATGATGATGATGAAAACTGAAAACCATGTAGTGCTTAATATGTGCCAAAACGTTCTTCTAAGCACTTTAAATAAATTCTGAAAAACAACTTTATGAAAGAGGAAATACTAGTATTCCCATTTTGAAGTTTAGAAAATTAAGGCAGGTTAAGTAGGTTAAACAGGTAGTTTTATCTGTATTTCATAGATGAAGAATCAGCATTTAAGTAGATGAAATGATTCATCTAAAATCAATCATTTGGCAAGTAATAGCTCAATAATTTAAATCCCAGTTTAATTTCAAAGTCTTTCTTTTCCATAAATAAAAACAGATAATATACTAAGTTAAGCAGATACTCATTATCAGTACACTTTTAATATAATTTCAGACATATCTCTATGCATGATTGGATACATTACTTACCATTAAAGTTCTGGCTTCAGGAACAAAGGCTCAGATATTAAAGTGGCTTAAATAAGGTAGGAGCTTATTTGTTTTTCATGCAACAAGCCTGGCATAAACCACTCATAAGTGAAATGGAAGTCCCACACTGTTGGAAACCAGTTGGCCTTCATTTTGTTGCTTTGCTAGCCTGAACATAGACCATCTCTAGGTCCCAGATGGCTACTCTGTTTTCTGTTCATAACCCTTGCATGTCAGTAGGCAAGTGGAAAGATTAAGGTGTGTATTCTTTCTTTAAAGACATTTTAGAAATTGTACATATACTTCCATTTTTACCCCATGGCCAGAACTTGAGTAACACCCTGACATCCAGTTGCAAGGGAGACCAGGAAATGTGATTTGAGAGGCTTCTCTTTTCAAGGACAAGGGTGTAGAGGCAATTAGGGGAAACTGAGAGCTTTTGCTACATTAATTTAATATTTAGCTTATCTATCCTCACTGCTTCTAATTTAATTTTTAGTTCTGTAATTATCTTGTTTAGTCTTGATTTCCTTCCTTAGCTATGCAATCTCACTTTTCAGCTCCATTTCCGTTTCCTACGTCTGCTGTAATAAATGACTATAAACTTGGTGGCTTAAAATAACAGAAATTTATTCTCTCGCAGTTCCAGAGGCTAGAGGTCTGAAATCAATTTGTCGGCAAGGTTGGTTCTTTCTGGAGGCTCTGAGAGTTCATTCCATGCTTCTCTCCTCCTAACTTCTGCTGGCTACTGGCAATCCTTGGCATCTTTTGGCTTGTGGTTGCAATTCCTCCAACTTTTGCCATCATCTTCATGTGGCCTCCTGTCCTGTTTCTCTACGTCTGTTTCTCCCCTGTGTCTCTGTGTCTTTTCCATTCTTATAAGGACACTTACCATTTGATTTAAGGTCCACCCTAATCCACAGTGATCTCATTTGAGATCTTTACTTCAGTTATGTCTGCAAAGACCCTTAGTCCAAATAAAGTTACACTCTAAGTTTCTGGGTGAATATACCTTTCAGAGCTACAGTTCAGCCCATTGCAATTTTATTTTGTTATTTTATCATCTTTTTGAATTACTTATTTATGGATTTATGTTTTTATTAAGTTTTGCCACAGCCTAAATCATTCCTTACAAATTTTCACCTTAATTTTTACATGATATCTTACTTCAGATGGCTTTGTCTATATAAACTTTAATGCTATTTTCCTTCCTTCCTTTCTTTTGTTGTCTATAGGAATATTTTTCTTCCAACTTTTTTTTGTTGATGATGATGGAGAAGAGGGCATATGTCTTCTTGGTTAATATGATACTCTTTTTCCATCTTACCTCATCTAGTATATCTTTGCCCAGACCTTCTGTTCATTTTGATATAATGTCACTGATTTATCTTTGTCTCTCTTTCTAAACATCAGAATAGGAACCTATTGTTTCTTCTTTCTGAGTGTTTCATATTTTGACATTATTTAAGTAATCTGATGACATGGAGGTGGAGGACATATCAAACAAACGTGTATAAGATATTTGACTGATTCTTTGGCCTCTTTTCTCTTTTGTGAGATATTACTAAGTTCATGTACCACAGTTCTCATTAACTGGGGGGAGGGTGAATTCTGAGCATTCACTGTTAAAGCTTCAGATTATATTTCCCAATTCATATTTTAGAGTCTTCTCTCCCATCATACATAGCATTAGCATCTTTATGGTATCTCCCACTTCAAAAATTGTTCTAGAAACCCATATATCATTTACTACTATGCCCAGGAAGTCCTCAGAGGGACTGACGCATCCACAGGTGCTTTGGGCATCACATAGGTGTGGAGTTCCATTTGCCTACCTGCTACCTCCAGGATCAGCACTTTGAAGTGGGTGGGCACTGGAATGTGATTCTTGCCAAATACCTAGTACTTCACATAGGACTTCCCTGCCAGTGACCCAGTCACACATGGCCTTTTAGGGGTCTTAAGGGGTCTGGTTGGACCCAAATCTGCCATCTCCAGGAAGCCTTCCCTGACCCAACCTTCAACTTGTGTTTACCTGAGGAGCCACCCCCACCAAGTCTTCTGTGCCCTGCTTGGCTTCCCTAGGAGACCAGAAGAATGAAAATGTAGACAGTAACTCAATTTGCTTTTTCAGACTTGGTGGCATTTGTAAGAATCTTTAGCAGTTGCTACTGTGGCTTGTGGGTCAAGGCAATATGTCTAAATTCCATGCCAAAATCCTAAATCTGTCTCTATCTCTGTCTTTTCCCTATTTATCTCTCTTTATTTATATTTGTATTTTTAGATACACTGTGTTAGGTTGTGTGTCTGTGCTCTTTTCTTTGATAGCTGACGGCGATTTGTTCAACATTTTAAAGTTTCTGTTGATTTCACTAGGTATTGGGAGAATACTTTGGTTTGACATTACCACATGAGCTACTCTGCTCATGCTCTTTCTCCCATTATGTGTTTGGCGGCCATGGTCCAGAGGGGAAAATATAACCAATCGAATGGGTGGTCTCCTTAACAATCCATTATATAGCCAGAAGTAATTTAAATGCCTTCCTAGACGTGAGTTCACCTGCCCTGATGTACCTATATTTTCCCAGAAAACATTCATTGGTACCAATTTCTGAAACCAAATTATATTATAAAAGAAACTGGTGAGCTCAAAGTTCTCAGTATCTGTTGATGTTTACAATGAACTTTCCCCAGATATTAATTTATCATTTTTCTGCCAAATATAAGGTCAAGAAATAGTATTTCTGGTAGGCTTAAAACATAATCTCTTCTTAATGCTGAGTATGATGGAGGCTGTAGAATTTCCAAAGTTATGTTGCTGCATTAGAATCACAGACACTTATGGTATAAAATGAACTGTTTCAAGGAAACTGATGTAATTGTGACTAGCTATCCAGATCATAAACCAAAATGGGCAGGTAAAAACATATATAAGCAAATAAATATATTTTTAAAACTAGAGGTAGGTAAATAACCTCATTTTACAAGGGAAAAGGGATCCGGGCAACGTTTCAACAGCGTAAAGCATAAAGCACAAAGCACAACAGCACAAAGTATCCAGACGGAAAGAAAAGAAACCGAAACTCAATTGTTTTGAAATTGCAAGAGAGCAGAAAAAGTCATCATCACATTTTTGAAGAAGGGGATTTGAATGTCATGTGGGTCAACACTGGGTTAAGCAAAGTGAGAAAGCAAGACGCCCAAGGTAGCCTTTCTAACTATGCCAATCTTTGTATTTATTTGGACCGCCTTTTCCGTGTTATCTATGTGTATGTGGATTATTTCCCATTCCGTCTAAGATTACCTTAATATAGAAATCTCTAAAAATAGCATACATACAGCTTTTTTGCTGAATTTTTATGTCTTTCTTAGGCACTACTATCTAACTCAGAAAATTGCAACTCATTGTTTACTTACAGGCATCTCAAACTTTCTTACGTGCTCTAGTCTTGGAAAGAAGAAAGATAAATTCATTCAAACTAAAAAGTTAAGGTCTATAAATGGTTAACCTTCTAAAGCAGCGCAGAAACAAAGAAAATCTTAGCCCAGAGAGTAAACTAGAAATTTGGAATTCAATTAAGACAATAAGATAATCTGAGTGAGAAGATCTCAGCCTGTTAAAAAAAAAAATGTGCAATTTCCAATGGTAATTCAGGGTTTATATTCTACCCAAATTAAAAAAAAAAAAAGATCAGAATGCATACTGCTTCTCTATGGAGCCTGTTTTCCTGAGATCTTAGGACTGTGTCTGGGAAATAGAATAGAGTAGTAAATAAGAACTCGGGGCATGGCGTTTTCTAGACTGGGGCAACTCCAGAAGGTGCAGTCCCTGGTTAAGTCGGGTCCCTCACCATCAGTCTGTTTCCTCAGCAATAAACTATATTGTAATATTATTGTAGTTATTGTAAGGATAACACTTGGTAGAAAAAATTAAGTGTCTTCTATAGAGCCAGACACAAATAAAAATAAGCTATTATTTTCATGAAGTGGTGTGAATTATCCACTGCTACAGCTCTGAAACATAGATGCTTGATAGCTTTTGATTATGGCGAGGTTTCTACATGCTATCACAATGAGAAAAAATTGGCAGCCAGAGGGTAGTGCTAAGGAGTTAGGAATCATTTTAAAAACTATGTAATCCAGCAGTGTTAAACACCTAGTCAGACTTGGCTTCTACAATAAACACCCTGACAACTTAGACACTATGCAAGGGACCTAAAGAAGGAGTTAATTTGCAAATAAGGTTTAATAACAGAAATTCTTCAGAGTTACTGTATCACTTTTTTCTTTTGTAGTATACATAATCCTTCAATTATTCTACTTTTGATATTTGCATGTATTAATTAAGCAAAGACTACAACTAGGGCTGTAAGGACAATTTAATAAGCAAGGTTATTTGGTAGGAAAAATGTGCTGAAAAATTAATTATGGAAGATTTTGGATTTGGCCTCATCAGTTGGGAAGTAGTAGAAAGTATCTGTTATAATAGCAACATGTTTCAGTATTTATCTGCAAAATGAACTCTGGGCAGTAAGTTAGGGTCAAAAGCTTTAGGTACAAAAAGATGCTAAGAAGAATAAAACCCCAGAAGAGTTAGATTAAAAGAAAGAATAATGATTCTACAGGACAACACTCAGTACTTTGAAGGGATTTTACTGAACACAGCTTCCCTTGGGACATCTGCTTCCAGAGTGATTTCTGACCACAGCCAGTCTTCATCAAACTCTGAATGTGCCAATGCATCTGCTGCTCTTGCCACTCCCCACATTCTGTTCAGCCTCCCAAGTTCTCTGACCAACCCAGACTTGCCAGTGAGAAGGGGTGACAGTTGAGAAACCCATTCATATCAAGCTAAAGACTCAGTGAGCTATGCTACCTAGGAGGCATTGATTTTCTTAAAAAAAAAAAAAAAAAAAAAAGAAAGATAAAGTGAACGCAGGTGAAAGGAAAACATTAATACAAAAGAATCATTGTGATGGTGACTATCAGCTTCCAGACTACATAACGAAACCACACAAAAAGAAGGAAAAAAGTGTTATTTCACTATTCCCTACATTGAATTATTTAATTTATGCTAATTATAATTACCAGTGTATATCAGAAATATTGCAGCTTCTCTATGGAGAGGTCTATGTGGCAAGGAACAGAATGGAGCCTGTGGCTAACAGCCAGTGAAGAGTGAAGGGCCTCAGTCTCAGAGCCCTGTGAGTGAATGAGAAAGTAGTTCTAAGCCCGCAGAACCTTGAGAAGACTGCATCCCCAGCTGACACCCAAACAGAAGGCTTGTTACCGACTCAGAGTCTGAAAATCCAGCCAAGCCACATCTGATTCCTGCCCTACAGAGATGGTGAAATAATAAATGCTTATTGCCGAACTCTGCCATGTGCTGGGGTAATTTGTAGTGTGCAACAATAGAAAACAAACACGCCTCACGACAGCAGACATCTTCCTGTCTCAGGTGGCAGAGTTATGTTCTACCGTTGTAGCTTTATTCTCTCAGGTTACGTGTTGTTTATCCACACTAGGATTCAGGGACAGAGACATAAGTAGGAGGAAAAATGGGGAGAAATCAAGAGCACCCCAGTCCCTAAGGTTTTCCTGGACAGCCAGTGGTTGCTTATCTGTCAAAGACACAGGTTTCACAATTGGTAGAAAAAGAATAGGTGTGGCTCTCGGGTACCTGGCATCTGATTGGGTTCTGACCCACGAAGGCTACCTTTTGGGAGCATGTCACTAAAAGGTACCAACCTCTGTATGTGAATTATCTGAATAAGTATGATATGCCTGTTTTACATGTGCCTTGATATAAATGAGACTCTGTGTGAGACAGGTGGAGGGAAGGGGGCACAAAGAAGATAAAGATGGAATCTCCATCCAAATGTTTAGCAGAGGCCATCTTACCATCTTCTCTAACACATTTCTATTCATATCTGCCTATCCCTTCGGGCTTCATCCAGGTGTTTCTTGTTTTCGTTCACACATTTGTTGAATATCTAATAATGATGGATAATATATAAAAATACTTTTTGTCCAGGTACTGTGCCAAATGCTTTTTATACATTAATTTGTCTTAATCTTCCTTACCCTTTTGAGATCCTGTTGATTTTCAGAGGTTCTGATTTAGTTGGTTTTGTGCAGAGCCCAGATAATTTTATCTCTAACAATCTCCATAGGTGATTTTGATTCCCATTTAATTTGGAGGGTTGCTATATTACACTATAAGTTTAAAGTATTAATACAGAACATGCCTTTTTAGAGGCAAATATGATTATTTGGATGTTTGTTTAACAACACTTAGCATTTATAAAAAGCACTAAGATTAGAGTGTGCTGATTTAGTATCAGAGTGTTCAATCAAATAGGAAAAGGATTAGTTGTGGTTGACTGATGAGTGCAGTTAGAGAAAAAGTGGGATAGGAAATCAGAGCCAGAATATTGCATCCATGCAACTATTCAGGAGGAAAAATAAAACCTAAAAACTATAGTTTATAAAAAAATAATTTGCTACTTTTCAAATGTCATATTTTCTCCCTTCCAGATGGTCTACTTTTTCCCCTTGAATTTACTCTTCATCTATAACACGGGTCAATGATTCCATTTAGCTGCACAAATATTTATCAAGAAGTGAGATAGGGCAGATAATGATCCAGGCTCCTCAGTCAGAATGGTGAGTAGCTCAGCCTTCCTGGCTTTAAGCAACTTATAGTCTAACAGGAAGAAGATAAACAGGCAGGTAAATATTATGATATGGCAGAACACGAGAATGGAATTAAGAAAAGTTCAGAGGTATCTCTCTCAGGTACTCTACCCGAGGAAAAAGAAAATCAACCATGTTTACATTCCTAATTTGTTCTTAGAACTCTTAAATTTTACATGCATCCAAGTATATTTCCTCTTCTTAATCTTGACCATCTTGGCTCCCTCCCTCCCACAAATTCCTTTTGGGGTGGTGCTGGGTGCTGAAAAATCCCGTCTAACCTTCTGGAACTGACATCATTTACAGAGAAGAGTGAGAGAAGTCAAGTTTAAAACATGCATATGTTGTACTGTCAGCACCAAAACAGGACTGGAGGGTTATGAGGGACATTTAAATTTTCCTCTCAGATGACTGAGAGAGTACAACCAGCTGCACTCAAATTGCAATGAAAATAGATACTTTGCAAATTCTCATCTAAATGAAAGTTTAAATTACCAAAAGCAGTCTGACCGGTTATCTTTGACTAAAGTGGTTTACAATTTGCATATAAACTTCATTTCTTTTTCTAATTATGCTGAATAAAATGCATTCATTTTCTCGGTGATTATAGGCCAGCCCTGCCAAACACCTGTGACTGCCACAAATCCTAATTTGATATTTATTTACTTCAAAGCAATCTTATTATCTAAATGATTCCAGGCATCAAAGGCCTTAATTATTGATCGTCAATTCGGTAGGGTTAGCTTCCGTGTCCTTGGGTGGGAGTTTCTGATTTGCTCTTTCCTCTTTAAGCATTACTTGGCCGTAAGGCCATATGATTCTGCTGTTAAGGGCATTGGAAATCACATTCTCATTTAATTGGAACTAGATTTAGACAGTATCAAAGAGCCAAGATTGACAGCTGCAATTTGCAGGCTTCCAGGTAGATTTTTAAAAAATACTTGTTTACGCTTAGTCTTCAAAATAAGCATTGTATCTTTTATGCATTCCTCCACCCTTTGGAGAAAAGAACAATTTTTCACTTCTCTGGTATTTTAGAATCAGCGCAGGATTCACTGGAGAGACAAGATGCTGTGAATGTCATTTTGTGGCCAAAAAGGGGTACTGATGGGGCAAACATTGGATGAGGGGGTTGAGGATGGCAAGGTATTGTTTTGTGACAAAATCATTTTTAAGGATGGGATTTACAGAAATGGAGGAAGGCAACGGAAGAGTTAAATGTGAAGACTCACATCTGCAAAATTTTACGACTCACCAATAGGTCCCTCCGGTTAAATGTCACAGAGCTGGCTCATCCTTTTCCAAATAACATCTCCCTGAAAATTAGTGGTCAGAAACAGAGTAGAATCTCAAAAACATTTAGAGTTTCTCCAAGTGTAATCCCAGGGACAATCCAGGGTCTTGGAGATCCTTTCAGGGGTTCCGTGATGTCAACACTATCTATTACCGTAATAATACTAAAAAGTCATTTGCCTTTATCACTCTCATTGTCTTGAAAATGTACAGTGGGATATTCCAGAGGCTACACATTACATGTGATATTGCAACAGGGTGATTGCAGAGACCAATATGAGAATCCAGCTGTCTTTCATTAAGCCAAATGTTAGCGATGAGCAAAAATGAAAAGAAAAAAAAAAAAAGCTACTCTTCCCATAAATTCATTTTCTCATAGATATTATATTTTTCATAAAATTTGGTATTTATATTACCATATAATGGGTTTATTTCTCCTTTTTAAAGTGAATTAATAATAAATATTTCAAAAATATCTAAGACTTTTAAATATAGTATATACCAATAGACATAATCCATATAAACCAAAGATCTTTGGGTGGTTAATACGTTAAGAATGTAAAGAGGTCCTGAGGCTAAAATGTTTGAAAGCCTCCAATTTATATGAATAAATAAACTATGCATTCTTAACACTGACTTCTTCATTACTCACATAATTTTTGTCCAAATTCTTCATCAAGTCCTTCTCTTTGTTCTGCTTTGTACAGCTCCTATAGTAAGTGATGAGGTTATAGCTTTCAGAAAGTACACAGTCTGGTGTTAGAAGTCTACCTTCAAAAAAGTAATTATATTAAAATTGATGTGATCGGTTGCTGTGGTAACACAGATGTTTAATGTGACAAGCATGCTCGGGGGAGGGCTTGATAGACAACGTCTGGTTTGTAGTATTTAACCAACATTAAAATTGAACCTCTGCTTCTTCCTTTCTTCCTACCATCCTCTCCTCCCCACTTCCCAACACGCTTGGTGTTAGATCCCCTTAAAAAAGACTATTGAAGGAGGGAGGGAATAGCTCAGTGCTAGAGCATGTGCTTAGCATGCACAAGGTCCTGGGTTCAATCCCCAGTACCTCCATGAAAAATAAATAGATAAACTAATTAACTCCCTTCCCCCCCTTCAAAAAAACCAAAAACAAATGAAAGACTATTGATTCCTCATGTGTGACTCCATCCAACAGCCTAGCATTTCTTCCTGAAAAGCAGATTTAACAAAGCAAAGGCATGGGCAGGGGGTGAGTTGGGAGAGTAGAGGCTTACAATCCTGCTATAGATAAAGCAGCAGCATCTTGATGGCTAGTAAATCAATCTAAATGGCCATGTGCTTAAATCATACTGGGAAAGGAAGGGAGTGGGAGAAAAGATTGCAATGCTTAGGATGTGCAATGGTTGTCCAGCAGGTGGGCCGGGGTCTGCCTACTGCCATCGCCAGATCAGTGGAATGCTTTATTTGTGCTGGCTCTGAGCTGTCGCATGTCAGGAGTGATCTCTTGTTCTGTGCTTCAGCACAGAGGTAGCATGAACACAATGTCACACTCAATTAACCACACGTGTCAATCAGGAGAAACCCAGTGGATTCTTCTTTGTCAGCAGCCCTGTTCACTGTGTGTGGGTGGGAGACAAAGCCTTTAACTACCACGCTTCCTGGAGGCCCCCTGTTTCCAGGCATTGCCCGGATCAATTCTCTAGACCTGAACTCATGTTCTAGTGCTGAAATCTGAAAGGTGAACCACAGGATTGCATCCATCTTCTCCGCTTGTTACATGGCTCGAGCCACAACTCAGTGCTAACGGAGGTTCCCTCCCTTCTCCTTTTCTCTTCTGCCTTAAATTCAGATTTCTCACGCTTTTACTTGTGTGTAATAATGACACTGATTAAAGAAAGGGGTGCTTTTTCCTGAGCTTAGTTGAGCTCTCAGCCTGCTGCTCTTCCTCTTCCTCTTGGCCAAGACTGGACATTTCCTGAGTTAAACAGACTCAGTTTGGTGAATTGAGATCTTTTTAACCTTTTTTTTTTTTTTTTTTTTTTTTTTTGACATCTCTTTAAACTGTTAGCTCCAGAGAACTGGGGGGAAATTCCAGTTGCCATCGCTGCTGGTTTCTGTGTTGGTTCAAAGATAATTATTTTTTAAGTGAACGAACAGATCTCATAATCATGTTTTACAAAAACACAAGGAAGAAAATAAAGACTTTTAATCTCTAGGAGCAAGACTTTTATTACATTTAGAAAAATAATCATTAGGTATTGTCGTATTGTAGAGATATGTACTATGTAACCCTTTTTGTTTCCTTTATTGGGATATATATTCACTTTTCTAAGCTGATGACTTCCTCCTTTGTCCATGATTTTATGATTTACTTTCTGAAATAAGACTGAAGGAATTGGTCTGTCCTTATATTTATAAAAGTAAATTATAACTTAAAATCATAATAATCACATACTTTTATAAATGTTATAGATTTTATAATGATAAGGGGAAGTACTTCTCTAGCTAAACATCAGGAAAACTGAGGACACCATAGCATCTAGAAGATTTTGAGTGAGATCTATGCCAGCCTCCAATCTCGCACAGAAGGCAGTCTCCAGTGGTAAAACCAAGAACAGCAGAGCCAAGACTACTTGAATTTGAATACTTACTCTGCCACTTATTCGGTGTGTGTACTTGGGCAAATTATTTAGATTTTATGTGCCTCAATTTTATCCTTGGAAAATGAAGATAATAACATTAGCTGCCTTGGGGGTGGTTATGATTATTGTATTTGTAAATGTACTTAAAACACTTACAAAAGTGGGAGAACCATTCTAAGTGATACATGTTTTCATTCTTATTACTTGATTCTTTCTGAAATAATGCTGTCATCCAAGCGCTGCTAGTCTCAGGCAGCTTCTTACTTCTAATTTGATTGCTCAGCATTTTGCAGAATATTGTCTCTTGATTTTGGGTTGAAGTGCTTGTCTTTGTGTTATCCCATGCATTGGTTTCACTTTTGTACCCGGTACAAACATACAGTTTCTCCTACATAGTGGCTTTCAGCCACTTGACTTTAATGTTCAGATCGCCACTTGGACGTAACTTGTCTCAGTTAATCACAGGTCTATTTGACTTTGAGCTCAGGATCTAGAACCAGGCTGCCCAAGTTCATATTGGAGATTGATCAATTTTAGATATGCAGGTGTGAGCACTTTTTCTTTATTTAAACCCATCTATGCCTCAGATTCCTCATCTATAATATGGGATAGTATTACCTACCTCATAGTATTTATCTTGAAAATTCAATGTGCTGTTTCATGGAAGAGGCATATAACACCACTCAAGGAGATGGAGTATAACTCCCCACTTTTTAAGTATAGGCTGCACGTAGTGAGCTTGTCCTAAAAAATGAAGCATGAGAAGGGGAAAAGTAAGAACCTTGCAGTGGAGAAAGTCTAAGAAACACTCTTGCAGCCGTATGATCCAAGTTAACATCAACAGTGATAAATAATGTTGATAGTCCGTATCCTTGATATGATGTAATGAGAATGGTGCTTTAATTCTGTGGTCTTCCTCCCCAAAACCCATAATCCCACTCTAATTATGAGAAAAACATCCAATAAATGCCAATTAAGGAAAAGTCAACAACATACCTGACCAGTCCCCTCAAAACTATCAACATCATCAAAATCAAGGCAAGTCTGAAAAACTGTCACACAGGAACCTAAGGAGACATGATGAATAAAGGCAATATGATATCCTGGATGAGATCTTGGAACAAAAAAATATTATTACATAAAAACTAAAGAAATATAAATGAAGTATGGATTTTAGTATTGGTTCATTAATTGTGACAAATGTATCATATTAATATATGATCTAAACAATAGAGAAAACTAGATGCAGAGTATATGGAAATTCTTTGTGCTATTTTTGCAACTTTTCTGTAAATCTGAAACTATTCTAAAATTAAAAGATAGAACAGTTGTATACAACAGTGCATGGACTTAGTGAAAACTCAGTATGTATTGACTATTATTCTTGCATTTTTATTAGACCTGTATGCATATGACATGGATTTCTGTTTGGATATAACAAGACTTGAGAAGCATGTGTATGTGGGCAGGGGAGGAGACATGCTTGTGAGAGAGAGGCTTATTCTCAACCATTGACCCAGATTTCAGGTCTTTGCATTGAGATGGATCCAAAAGGTAATTAGCGATTTGTTTCTGAACTCCCACAGCAGATGCTACTATTTCATAAACATTTTTCCAAGAGATCTCTTGACTGTCCTCTAAATGAATCAAAATTTGAAGCTCTAAATTAAAAGTAGGATGACAAAACTTTATATTAATGTATGAGTGTGAACTTTGGCTTGATGCTGTGTCTAAATTAAAGGAGGAAAATTGATCTTAGAGATAACAGTTTGAAATGATTGGCATTTGCTTGGTCATAGCAAATGAAAACATACCATTGAATACCTGACTTCACTTATAAGTGCCAGGATTATATCCAATTAGCTTCACAAAATAGAGGTCTCCGGGGTTCTGCTAGAGCAGGCTGTGGTAATAGGACACTCATGCCACCCGATTCTATTGCCCTTACATCTGCTGACGCCCTCTGATACCAGTGTTTTACCTCCCAGGATCAGACGAGACAGATCTAGATCTGCACAGCCCACGGGGTGTACAGAAATCCCCGTCTTTTTCTCTGTCATTTGAATACTGATCTCTAGCCTGGAATGATGAGTAGTATATCCCTGTGCCTTCACTTTTGAAACCTTTTTGTTTTCAACCAATACAAAGGTAAATATCATAGAGGCAAAATTGTTTCTCGAAAATATGGACACTTGGTGACTTAGGTCTAGTTATTCTCAGTACTTGTGGGTTTTTTTTTCTTCGACATTTTATTTTTTTACTGAAATTTAGTAATGTTTGCTACATCACAATACGAAGAGAAACATGGTATATTTCCCACTTTCCACGACTGAGTCCATGTTCTTTTGAGTTTTCTTACAGATGCTGAAAGTATATTTCCCATCTGAGGATGTGAGGATGCATAATTTTCTATCAGCCCCAGTTTACATTAATGCTTTTGTTTTTAAAGAATTTATTTTATTTTATTTTTAGGGAGGGAGGTAATTAGGTCTATTTATTTACTTATTTTTAGAGGAGGTACTGGGGATTGAACCCAGGACCTCATGCATGCTAAGCACATGCTCTACCACTGAGCTACACCCTCTCCCCACATAGACGCTTTTGATTTCTCATCTAGCCAACTGTTTATCTCAAGATGTAGTTTAGTATTTTGAATAAGGTACATGAACTGGAACATAACCATCCAGAGGAGGTGGCCCAGCCTATCAGGTAGGCAATTATCTTAATTCTCACTTACATCAATGCAGCATCAATTATACATTTAATCTTTTTTTCAGTAGGATACGTCTAGTTTATAACCCACATACTTCACAATAACCGCTGACAAGGCCTGTGTTGGTGCCGTCAGGCTATATACTGTGGATGATAAAACACCTGACAGGATCTCCCCAAGGGTTTTGAATCCATGGAAATGGGTGTAAACTAAGAACTAAATGTTATAAACACTTGTATTTATTTTTCCTAAAGACTATTGAAGGTTATGGTGGCTCCTGAATACAAGTAAAATGGTGAATAATTGTATGATGAGGAAGAGTCTATCTTCTTGAACTTTCCCAGGTTTGTGATTGGAGATAAAAAGTGTTAAATATTTATTTCCAGGGAATTTTATCTGCCCCTGACCTCCTGACCACGATGTCACTTTTTTTTTTCACTTTTAGATTGTAATAAATGAAAAGGAATCCTACTCAGGGATAAAGTCCCTTCATAGTCTGCCACCTTCCTTACCTTCCCTATATTACCTCCCATTTATTCACTCTACACGTATTTTCTGTGTGTTGGGAATATAAACACGGCCATGTGATGGTCGCTGTCGTCAAAGAGTACATATTTTTAAGGAGAATACATTTTGAATATGTGGTTGAAGTGCAAAATTACTGATTCTTGACAAGCCCTTTGCAGGCGGTGGCATCTAATCTGTGACTGAAAGGAACAGAAGGAGTTAGCCAGGCTGTGGGAAGTGTGAAGGGGAGAAAGCGTTTCCGGGAGGGGTAACAGTACTCACTCATTGCCTTTGTGGAGAGGTTACTCAGTATATGTTTGAGGAATAGTTTTGAACTAATAGCAAGAACATTGGAGAGAGTGTCCTTCTGTTGAGAGACTGAACTGCAAGAGAGGGCTGGAAAAGGGCAGGCTGGTGATGTTTAACAGCAAGGAATGGTATCGCAGGGGTGCATCGACTGTGCAGGAAAAACTGTCCACTGAGACTCAAGGTTATCTTTAAAAAGAATCATGACTGTTCTCACCCAAATGTTAACACTTTTATTGGCTCCAGGAGGAAACTTTTGCTCAAAAACATTTCTTCTGAAATTCCAACATTAGAGATTTATGCATGTGTCTTAAGAAGCTCAGTTTTTTAAAATGTCACTACTACCTGAGGTTAAGCAGAGCTCTAACTCATCCATGGTTGGGAGTCCTGTAATAAGAAGGCTTTTTTTTCTCTCTTTATGGCTTAATCATACTAATTATGACTGGAAAATGGGGACTTCCATGGGAGGATAAATGGAAAGGTCATCCTTCTTTGAATTATCAGAGAAGGGATCTGTGCAAAGAGCAAGCCACTCCAAGGGGCTACAGAAGGAAGTCGGGTGCAGAGAGGGAGCTGAGTGGCAGAACCCTACATCTCTTACAAAGTACCACGAATTCAGTTTTGTGTTTTTTTGTTTTCAAATACTATTATGCTTTCAATATTTTTATATAAATGACCCTTTTAATTGGGAAATCTTTATGTTTAGCAGAGATCTTCCTTTTTTTTTTCTATAAAAGTGACCTGCCTACCCACTATAAAGACACCAGCTGCTGTTAATGGGAATATTGGTAGTGTATTATGGGCAGCATATTATACAATGTGGACAAGGAAACAAGAAAAATCACACCTTACTTCAAGTTTTCTTGCTCATTCACAAAGAGTGACTAGTAACTTCTTATATCATAACCAGAAAGGTATGAGGACATAAGGCCAAGAGAGTGAAAATGTGATAAATTCATAATCCTAATGGAAGAAAGAATAAATTGAACTTTAGATAAACCTGATTTTGAATCTCAGCTCTTGAAAGTAATATGAAGTTCTCTGAACCTCATTTCTTCCTGTAGTTATACTTGAATCAAACCTATTTTGTAAGACTATTGTGAGGAACAAATAAGGTAAAATAGAATGCCTCCCACAGTTGCCTGTACATATTAGGTGCTCAACTAATCATAACTATTATCCTTATAATAATGTAATAGTGACGTGGTTCAAACTACTGTTCAAGACTGGGCCAATTATAACAGGTAATTATCCCGCAACAGATCTGTGAAAGAGAAGATATAAAATACAAGTGACCCCTTATAGAGAGCTTCCTTTGTGTCAGACACTGACTTTTCCTTATATTAATTAAAACTTTCCACATTATCAATTCATTTTATTCTCACAATAACTCAGCAAAATAGGTATACTATGACCACTCACATTTTGTAAGTGAGGAAACTAAGGCAAAGCTGAGTTAATTTGATCAAGATTAAGGAAAGAAACAAATAAAACCACTAGACAGTACAGCCAGTATGTGAGCCAAAGCAGTTTGGTTCAGTGTAGAGCTGTTAAGACACTGCACAAGAATGCCTCTGTAATATTTTAAATTCCCTGCTCACACCCCAAAATGTTCTTTATTCTGCATTATCTTAACATTAAAAACTACTGGTATCATATTGTACTTAGCCACTTCGTAGATAATGCTTGTTGAAAATATCAATAGGTGATTTAATTAATTAGGAAATATACCTGGATTTAAGGCATTTTTTAAAAAGTCAGAATACACACGATTCAAAACATAGGGAGAATTGATGACTGATAACCTAATATACATTGAAAACATATTGAGGAGGTCTTTAATACATACCATATATTCATTTCACATGGGCAATCTTCCTTGTGACAACTAATTATTACTAATCTAGCATATATAGAAAGAACAATGAATTGTCCTTGTCTATAGGCAGGTGAAAAACTTCACACCTAAATGAGCATCTCCCCTTCCAAGCAGTTACTTTTAGAAGCCAGATGTTTAGTTCCACGAGGGTAACTTTTGTATTACTTATTTTATTTTTTCAGAAGCTTTCAAGGTCTGAGATATATTTGATTATTAATTTTAGTATTCTCAATGGTAGCAAAATTTCCTTTTTGTGTTGAGAGTTGTAGAGAGAAAGAAAGACAGAAAGACAAGGAAGGAAGGGAGGAAGGAAGGAAGGAAGGAAGGAAGGAAGGACGGACGGACGGAAAAGGAAGGAAGAAAGAGAGAGAGAGAGAGTTGAAGGAGGTCACATGAAGGGGGCGTGATGGCCAATTGACCTGCGAGCTGGCCCTGGGCAGTTCTAGGCCCCTCCCTTCCTCCCCTGTCCTTGGAAGGTGCATTCTGGCCACCATTCCCGAGCCGGAGCAGTTTTCAAGGACACAGCTTTGAGGGAACAGTATGTTGTTGAGACCATCTGTGCTGGATACATGGCTAAACCCAGGGAAGTCCTTTACAGAAACTTTTAAGATTCTGGCAGGTGCAGAGATCTACATACTAGTCCTGAGGCTGCCCAAGACAAGCTTGGTATATAAGTTCCCTTGCTTATTAAACTTGCCACCGAACACTTAAACCTGCCACCTCTGTCCTCAGTCTTTACTTGCCCTTCTTATATGGGGGCCAGTTTGTGAACCAACAGACAGATAGATAGATATGTGCATGTATATAATTATTTATTGTTTAACTTTGATTATTTAAAGTTATACATTTAAAGTTATGTAAATATTTATTATATATTTATATACCCATGTATCTATATACCTACAACTCTCTATCTATCCCTCTATCTTTTTTCATCCTACATCATTAAGGGCCTTCAAACTGCTCAGGTCCTATTTGTCAGGAAAAAGATGGTGTGAGACTGACAAAACTTCCTGTAGACTTTGTAAATAGTAGGTTGATAATCCATGTTTTTAATCTTTCAAAAGCACCTTGATAGGATGTATCGAATACGCTCTTTCCCTCGTGTTAGATTCCTAAGTGTTTTATATGCACACATTCATGTAAATTTTTAAATAGTAATTTTACTTCTTTTCTAAACATGATGCCTTCATATCCTCTTCTTTATGTCTTTCTCCTCTTCACACTTCTCCTCCTTTATTGCACTAGATGGAGTTCACCAGATAATGCTCAATAAAACATTTTAACACACCCCCATCTTGTTTTCAAATCTTAGAGGTAAACCGTTCAGTCTTTCACCACAAACTATGACATTAACTGCAGGTTGTTGATAAGTGCCCTTTATTAGATTAAAGCAGTTTTTCTATTTTTCTACCATACGGAATTTTTTTTATTATTTTTTATTTGAATTTTGTCAAGTACTTTTTCCTGTATCTATTAAGATGACCATATAATTTGTCTCCTTAACTCGATAAGGTATGCACACACTACACTCATCATTAGAGAAATTTCTGAGAAAATTCCACTTGGTTCTAATGTAGTATATTTTTCCTTACTGTTGGATTCAATTTACTAAATTTATTAAGGAATTTCTCACCTGCATTTATGACAGCTTTGGGTCCTTCCTTGCACACAAAGAGCTTGTCATATTTAGTTGAAGATTTAAGGGGGCCCCTGTGCAGACTGTAGTCTCCTTTAGGGCAGCTCCCTCCCCTCTGGTGTCCTGTGCGTCCCATTCCATTCTCTTCTGCATCTCTGAATTCAAACTTCCATTTCCTCTGCCAGGTGATGTCTTTTTGGGGAGCTCCATCATCTCAGTTTAGAAAGGAAATCCCAGGGTGAATGTGTAGCTTATTTTATGCGTGTCCCTTCTTTTAAGGATCCCAGCCCTGCACGATCTGTCATCCAAAGTCATGAACAGTTGCTGCCCATAATTTGTGCATGTCCATTACAGTCTGCAGTGGGAGGTTAATTGGGCAATCATTGCTGAATCTAGGCCAAAACCATGATCTCTTATAAACATTTAAGAGCTGATGTGAACATTCCTCCACCTCTGCAAGAAAATTTATTTTAAAAATGTCTTTTAAAATACCTTGCTTGTATCTTTATTCATTTTTATTGATTTTGTGTAAGAGAAGACATTCCTTTTAGTTTGTACGTGCTTGTCATTTTATGCAAACCCCCATGCTGTATCTTTACAAAACCCTGGGTTTTTGTTTTTCCCCTATAGATTTTATATAAGAACTTTGTGGTAGATCTATTTTTACTGGCTTCATTATTTTTAATACACAATGAGGATAAAAAGTAATATATTTTTATGAGTGAAGAAGATAATTTTCATAATTTTATTGGTCACCCGAGAACTCAACTGTACACTATGACATATAAAGTCACCTGGGAAAGATTCATATTGATTTTTACTGAAAATTCATATTCATCTCAATCTTCAAACACTTATGTTTGGACAGTTTATGTTGCTCAAGTGCCCAAACTTTCAGGTAAAAATTAGAGTTACAGAAAAAACAAAAAAACAAAAAAACAAAAAACAAACAAATTAGAGTCATGAATCCTGATTTTCTATTCTGTGTATTATATACCTGGTCAGTCTGAAATGCTGGAAGGAAAGAAACAGAAGCTTGGACGAACTGTATCAAAAGAATGGGCATAGGTCTTACGTGATAAGTAAGTTAATTTATTTCATGAGTGGTCCTATTTACATTTTTGATTTTCAGCCTCTGCTCTTGTTTTAGAGACAGACACCAGAATTGAGTCAGAATTAATTTCTTGGTGTGAATTATTCTGGTGTTGAAATTCTAGCTATTTACACATGCATATCCTCAAGGTACTATATTATCACTATAAAGTTAACTTAAAATATAGTAGCTCTATCAAAATACTAGCTGAGAAAAACATGAGGCATCTCTAAAATAAACACCACACTTATATAGTTGGACCCTATGCATTACCTCACCTTTGCTATTTAAGAAGATACTTTATTCAGAATGCCAGTGTAATTATAAAAGCATATACTTGCAAAAACAGATGCTAATGTAAAAACATTTAGGACATTAAAATTAAATGTTTCATGCCCAGACATAGGAATAGTCAGTTGTATGTCAATATTTATGTTACTCATAGTTAAATGTATGTTTTCCCATATGTTCAAAAAGAAAAAATAGTATGCATCAATTTTTTCCTCTCACAGGTTTGTAATACAGCAGGTTGCTGCTTAAATAAAACATGAGGAAAGCATCTTTACAGAAATTTTTTATTTGATTTTAATAATGAAAACACCACACATATGTGTTATATAATTTTGAAAATACAAAAACTAGATGGAAAAATATTAACAGTATTCATACTACTCATATTATCACTCATATTCCTCTTTGCTTGTTTGCACATTGAGAATAAGCCTAGACCAGTAAAATTAGGCCTATCACTCACTCACTCTCTTCCTATAACAAAGTGACATCTAAAAATAGCTGTTGATAAAGTTTTAACGTAATTTATTTTTCTGATTTCCTGTTTCATGTGCTTGTATATGTATGTATACGTATCAATATGTAAATTTACTTGGTGGTTATCATTTGCTGGGGTCTCTGAAGAGTCTGAGGGGGACTAATAGCATTTTTTTATCCAAATGTATACAAATTGAGAAATAAGATACAAGAGTATTCAATGCTGGCTGAACTTCAGTGTTATTTCTGATAAAGGCGAGGATGAAATTTACAGCTTAGCATGGGAAGAAAATGGGCCTAACATAAAGCCCAGGGACAGGCGGGCGTCCCTGTCTGTGAGGGCACAGGGTCAGGGCTGGCTTTGGGACGGGCGAGGCTTGCCTGCATAGCACTTAGACATTAAAGAACGTAGGGGAACTCCCGATCCTAGGAGGTAACTTGCTCCTAAGAGAAATAAGGGAGTTGTGAGTCAAACTTTCCTTTTTTCAAGTCTACTCTTCCTCATGTATTAATCAGACAAGTGACTATTCTTCCTCTGGGCCAGGATAAGTAAAGTGAAAAAGGCCAGAAACGTTACACTACTGAGCTGCTTTCATAGCGATGGAACTATTAGGAGTGGAGAATACACTTTCTCCCACAACCCTCTGCATGTTTATTTATATATTTGCTTGTCTTTCGTACTGTTATTTGTGTAGAGGCCTTAATGAGACCTTAATGAGAAAGCAGGGAATAGCTTTGAATGCAGAGAGGGACCAGCCGGGCAGTGATGTTCATGAAAGAGAGAATCTTCAATTTGTTCAGTCTTAAGTTGGAGGTTTGGTGTCGTGAAGGACTGGCTGAGATGTGAAGGTAACTTACTGGTTTTCTAGACATGAGCAAGTTACTCAGACTCTTGAGTGTCTTCTTCAATTATGAAATAAGGATTATAATACCCAAATCATTCAGTTGAAATAAAGATAAAGTAAAATAAAGCACATGAAGCATAAAAGATTCTTCATAAGTATTAGCTATTTTTAGTCCTTAGTATTGCAAACAAATTGTGTTTTTCAAATTTAGTTTAAATTATCATGGGCTCCACAAAGCATTATATGCAAATTTCAAAATACTTAACAAAATATTCATATAATAAATAGTAGTAAAGTAAATGAAAATAAGCAGGGTGTTTTCTAACTACATAGATATTAATGGTCAAAAAGAATTAGATCATCCATCAAATAAATAAAAACACTTATAGGATGTACTTTTTTTGTAGATATTCTATTTTATTAACTGATTAAATGAACTGACAGTCTTGATGTTTTGATGGAATCACTTTTGTGACTGTTAAGCTATAAACCTTTTAAAGCAGTTGACCAATATCCAGTTTTGATGTCTAACCTCAGGATTAGCTCTGGGGAAAGTGTTGTAAGTTTCATCCTTAACTTATGAAATGGATCTTGATCTAATATTTCTCACTGACAAAAAAAAAAAATGCAATTTCCCCTGGTGTTTTGGACCCGTGGATCTACGTGTTGAGGAAAGCATGCAAGTAGCAAGCATGTGAGAAAATCTACTCAAATACAGTTCATTCTGGCACCAGTGCAGTCTTGTTCAGCAGAGGGAAGTACCACCGATTCCCAGGAGTACAGGCTGACATAAATATGACTCATTATCGGATATTGGGGAATTTGGGATGGTATATATTTATTTTGTACTTTCCAGAACACCCAGGGAAATGTTAATAGGTCAAATTTTTTCCATAATGGATTGTTAATATATTAAGCAAGACTTCTTTGATTTTCATTCCTTTATTCATTCATTTATTTATTGAGTAATTTGTTTAAAAAATATGTATTGAGCACCTATTAGGTACCAGACCATTGAGCACTGACTTGACCTTATGGACTAGGAATACAGAAGTGGTTTTCTTACTCTCCTTGACTGCAAAGATCTCATACTCTTATAGCTTTTTTGTAAGGGATTTTCCTTTTGTCGGGGAGAAAGGGGCTCATCTAGTTATTTGATTTTATTTTATGAATCATACCTTATATCATTTAATATTTCCTGACACATTTCCATGCAGATGATGCATTTACTCTAAGCAACACAAACCTGTATTTGCATCTTTGACAGCAAAGGAGAGACTGACTAATGGAATTGATGCTTGGTTTGAATAATGTAGGATGTTGTGACAATGACAGTAGCAACGAATCTTAAATAATAGATCCTACCTGATGCAACTTAAAAATATGCACACTATTGTCTTAGCTACAAATATGTTAGATTTCATTTTTGCTTCTGCAGTGCAGCTGAGTGTAATTCATCTTGATGACAGTTGACAAGAGAAACTAATTTCTCTAAAAAGCACTTCCCACTTTTTTCCCCTAAATCTAAGCAGTTTGAAGCACTTGGGAACAAGCACTTTCTTCTGTCTTTTCTCTTTGTAGAGGAAAGAAATTAGGGGTATGGCATGTAGTAGGTGTTACTTCTCTCTCTGGCTTGCAACAATTAACTTTGAATAGTAAATGGTCTGGGAATACATGATTGTAACAAACTTTTGGAAAGATATGATGCACATTGCTAATGGGAATGATTTAAGGAGAGCAGATTTATGTATCAACTTCCTTTTTACTTAAACCAGTATTTCTTGGAAGGAAGGAGGAAAGGAAGAGAGGGAGGAAGGGAGGGAGGGAGGGAGAGAAGGGGAGAAAACAAGAAAGAAAATATTTCTTCTTTTCCACCCCCAAAGCAAAACTTCAGAACAAAGTAGGAGACTCTTCCTTGTTCACGTATATATTCACAAAAGCTGTCTAAAATTTTTGAACGAAACAGCTGAGTCCAGTAGCACACAATATTCAAAAGATTTAAAATATGAGTGTATGTACCCTTTTCCTAAATGATAATCATCTAATGAGAGTTACCCATGATGATAAGATGTGCTTCACCACAAGTGTCATCGCTTAAAATGTAAATATTGAGAGTATGAGTGTTCCCAGAAAATTAGCAGGATCAAGTATTTCTCAACAGACTGCATATATCGCTTCACTATCATTTCATTTTGTATATTCATCCCAATTTATATCAATCTTTCCTTGACAAAATTGTAATTAATTTTGTAACCTGCTTGTAGAAGTTGAATGAACTTTTCTTTCACACACAGTGATTTAGCATTAGGGATGAGATTGATGATGTTTTAATGGAGAAAAGAGAGTAATAAAAGACTTTAAAAGAAAATGACTTGTTTTGGTAATGAGACATGATATTACTTTGATGAAGATTAAGAGAGTTGGAGTCCATGAAAGGAAAAAACATTCCCAGAACATTTAGTAGGACTGACAATCATAACAAAAGATGAATCAAAGAAATTGTGCTACTGTAATAATTTATACGAATAAATGAGAGTTTCCCATAGTACAGTTCTAAAACTATAAAGAACACCTACAATTTATTTGAGGTAGAATACAGAAGAAAATATCAAGACAGGTCAGCTATATTCCAAAGGAGATGCTAAAAACAATGAAAAGGTTTAGAATGGTTACTGAAATATGTTAGAGAAACTTTGATCCCCTCAATCATAACAAGGATATAACAGATGATAAGAGTTTTGCAACAACATAGATGGACCTTGAGGGTGTTATGCTAAGTGAAATAAGTCAGACAGAGAAAGACAAATATCATATGAACTTATTTATTTGCGGAATCTTAAAAAAAAAAAGACAAGCTCATGGACACAGAGAATAGATTGGTGGTTGCTAGAGATGGAAGACTGGGGAAACAGGAGAAATGGATGGATTTTTGTTTTGGTTTTTTTGTTCTTTTAGCTTGAATAAGTTGAATTAAACATGTACACACAAACAAAAGCAAAACAGAAGTGTAGCATATATCCATGGAATAAAATGTATTGGGGCACAAATAATTTTTGAAAATCTTTCACAGTTCCACCAACTAGAAACAATT
This sequence comes from Camelus ferus, assembly GCF_009834535.1. Classification (NCBI taxonomy): domain Eukaryota; kingdom Metazoa; phylum Chordata; class Mammalia; order Artiodactyla; family Camelidae; genus Camelus; species Camelus ferus. Next base: position 76,598,245 of record NC_045701.1, on the reverse strand, counting down.
ATTGTAATCATGTTAGTGTATTTCCTTCTAGTCTTTTTTTAATGCTGAAATTTTATGTATTTTGTATTATATACCATACATAGTCTATTATAAACTATTATAAATCAGCATGCTTGCTGTAAACAATTCACATACAGAAATGAAAAAAGGAATTTCTTGTAATTCCGAACACACAATAGTTATAAAGATAGCTATTGTGAAAATTTTAATTATAGTATTATTTATTATATACTGTTACAGTAATGTATAATTACATTATATTACATAATATATGTCATCTTGATATACAGTATCTAGTATATATTAAATATTATTTATTATGTATACTGACTTGATACTTTTACCAAATGGCTTATACTATACATTCTATTCTGTAATTTGCCTCTTTTTCACATAATAAGACATAGACATCTTTCAAAGTCCAGATGTGTATCTACTCCATTGTAGAATGACTATATGGTATTTCATTTCATGGATGTACTGTACTTCATCTAACCCCTACTGATGAAGGAGTTGTTATTTCTAATTTTTTTGCAAAAAAAAAAATAGTGGGAGATTTAAATAATTGCTTGACAGTTATATCATATGTACTGGTTTATTTGAAGTATTGCACTGGTTGGGGTTTATGCATCATTATAATGGATGACAGTGATGATAAGTCATTCTAAACCTGTGCCTTGATCATGAATCTTTCCTTCTCTTCATGGTCATGTTGTGAAGTCACAGGTACATCTTCCACTTTGTACACTGTAGACTTGCCTGTGTTGGTTTTGTAAACTTCTTAATTAGCTATTTCTAGTTTCTGAAAAAGGGAAATTCTTTCAGACCTACTTTAAAAGCCCGACTCTATGGCTTCTACTTGAAAGCACACTGATTTTTTTCAAACACATTATTACGTAACTTTTTTTCTGACCCTTAAGGAATTCTGTTTCACTACTACCTCGTATCTTCTTGGCCAATGGTGGAAATACTGCTCTCCTTCCAAGTAGAGCCAAGAATCTTCTCCTGAAGTTGTTTTGTTTCTCTTGTGAGAGCCTAATAAGCAATGTATGTGGATTAAAAAAAAAAACCAAGTACACTACCAAGTAATAATGGCAACTCCAAGTTAAGCAAAGAAATATTAGGAAGAATTTTACATTCTCTAATCAGTAAGTTCAGGCAGTAGGTGTACTGTGTGTCATCTAGTAGTTTGTGACATCACTAAATGAGTTCTAATTATTTTAGGAAGAAAAAGATCTGATAAGCTCTCCGCAAACCTAATTCAGACTAAGCAAAGCAATGGACTTTTCTGAATAAGAAATGTACTTAATAAGCTAATGTAACCAATAATGAAAGATCAGAAAGAACTACATCACCAATTTTAGATTCCCAGCATTTGCGGTTAGAGCCTATCATTGATAGAGGGACAGATTTTTTTTTAAAGTATTAAAAAACATTTGGGTTTGTTTTCCTGCAAAATACACAATTGCTGCAAACGACTGAGTCCTCTGACTGTATTTTAGTTCGAGTGCATTAAGTACCTACAAGCTATTCTGTTCTAAATTTGTTATGGAACAGGACCTTCTGGTAAAGATGAAATAAACATGTGGATTGCTAAGTATCCCCATGTACTTTTCAGATAAAGATACAAAAGAAATGATATATTATCGGTCTGCCTTAGAAGATGGAGTTTCTATTAAATTGAATTATTCCAGCCTAGCTGTAAATCAAGAGAGGCTGTGATGATGGTGGCTCCCACTAAATGGCATAAATTCCCCTAAGTGCTTGCTAGGCAAAGGAATGGTGAGCAGGTAAGTTGGCTAGGATAGGAGCTTTGAAATAAAGTGAAATAAACTGATAGGAGCTTTGAAGGAAAGTGGTTGCATATGGAAGATTTGTTTATTCATTGATTTAATTCCTGAGGTTGTTGATTTAATTCCTAGGATTTTCTTATGTTGAATTCTGAATGTAAACAGATTTATCTTCTCCTTATTCAAAATGAAATCAGGCAAAAAACATCAAGATGTCTTTGGTTTATCTATAATCCATTCAAGAACTGAAACTGAGGGATCTATTCAGCTGCTGTTTAATAACATAGCACATCCAACCCTATCAGGGAAATGAGAACCAATCAAAGACCTTCTTAACGCATCTCTCTATACCACGGAGCATATATAATGCACCTAATAAAACCAGGAAAACAGTAACAGTGAAAGCACCTGTACCAACATATGAAAAGGGAAAAGAATAAAGTGACTGAAAGAGAAATTAACTAATGGGGAGTTTTAAAACAAATTTTTTTTTAATTCAGTTTCTTTGATTTCTATATGGTATAGTTTGAGATTTCTTTCTGCAAAAATGTGTGGTCTCTTCCCTGAGGCTAAATTTGTCATTTTCCCCTGTAAGTTAATTCTGTTATTTTTTTTGCCAGTCCTTGCAATTTTTCCAGGATTAATTGTTTTTGGTTTTTTTAGATTTTGGCTCTTATACTTTAATTTTTGAAGCCTGTCTGAGTGAGAGCAGCTTGATTTATAAAGTGGCACGTGAGTTCGAGAGGACTAGGCAGACAGTCCACAGCATCAAGAGTGTTTGGCAGGAGGGGAAGTGGAGAGCGTCCCACTGGGTGGGTGACCAGCACTGTGGTGGGTGGGTTAAGTAGGTGAAAGGAAGAGTTCACTCAGGGAGGCTGGAGAGGCAGAGCAGTACTTTAGTTCCTGGAAATATTGCTGTTTCAACGTTAAAAAAAAAAAAAATTGAGTCAGATGAAATTGGAGTATGAGACAAAAAACCAAATAAAGCAAGGACTCAGCAATGAACTGGTACCTGGGCCAAGCAGTGTGGCCACAGACGAGGTGCGCCAGGCTTTTTGTGAGTTTACCGGCCAGAGTTTGAAGCTGGTCATCATCCAAAAGCATAGGTGTGCCAACTAAAACTTGTCATTTGTCATCTGCCTCTACAAGGACTGGATCACGTTGGCACTTGCCATCTAACTCTGCTTGGGTTAAATCACGAGCCGCTGCAGCCACTGACCTCCAACCCTCCCTGAAAGGAGTTCAGGATGGAGGTCAGGGATGAGGCGCTCTGTGCTCTGGGAGAACTGGCAGAACAGGCCTTCAGATAGTTAGATACTTTCAGGAGAAGATTTTATGAGCCCAAATTCTTGTATCCCCCTATATGAAGAAAAGCAATAAAACATTAACGGTGCATCTGCTCCTTGTGACTAGCAGCAAGCCTCTGCCTAGATGTGTGTTTGACTGCACATCCCCCCTTCACTAAAATCGTACATAATACTGAGTCCCCCCTGCCTCTTCGATTCCTCAGAGCTGTCTGAGATGCTATCTCCTGGGCTGGAGTCCTCATTTTGCCCCAAATAAAACTTAACTCATACCTCACATGTGTGATTTTAGTTCAGTCAGTAGGTGAAATTCAGAAGACTTTACTCACCAAAGCAGGGCAGGAGTTGAGACACAGATTAAACAGAATGCTTTTCATCTTTCTGGGGGTGGGGGGAGGGGGGATTTTTATCCAGTGATTCTATTCTGGGACTGTTTGGTCTCTCAGGGGACATTTGGCAATATCTGAGGATATTTTTGGTAATCACAACACAGGGGAGGTTGCTACTGGCCTGTAATTGGAAGAGGCCAGGGATGCTACTAAACATCTTAACAATGTACAGGGTGGCCCCCACAACAAAGAATGATCTGGCTTAAAATGTTAATAGCATTGAAATTGAGAATCCCTGCATTTTTGCCTAATTTTGAAGCATTCTTAAAATGCTGTTTGTTGCTTGCATCCAATTATGGTCTCATTTTTCTCTTTCTTCTGCTATTCACCATCTTTTCTCCTAACAAAGAAAAGCATGAATGCATAGAGAAGATAAAGTGAAGGCGCAGAAAGCAAATTCCAAAGAATGAGATTGATTTTATTTTGTCTTCATTTTGTTTTACTCAAAATTCTAATTCAATTTAAAAGAGAGATGGTGTGGGGATGTTAAACCTAAAAACCCACCAAGAAAGGAAGCTAGAGGTAAGTCTAGAAAAATATTGCAACAGGAAAATTTTCTTCAAACAAGAAACTGAAAAAATGACAGAGTTTACTGATTTTACATTTTGGAGAACTCATAAGATTCTGCCTTTGAAGACATAACTGGCTTCAAATACTAGACCTACCAGTTAATAATCATGTGATCTTTTTGCAAACCTGAATTAATTCAGATATTGAAAGGGGTTAAAAATAGTCCCTTTCAGCGTTTACGGGCTGATTTGCAGTATTACATGCAATGTTCCAGCAAACTCTATATTTGACTCTGAACAGGCCCTAAGAACTGCAAAACACTCTCAGCACAAAATGATTCTGTCCAAACTCTTACACTTGACCAAACTGGCTTCTAGAAGCTGAAGGTCATATTCCTTTAATGACCCAAGGACCTCTTAAAATGCCTGCCGAGAAAGCTCAGCAGCACCAGAAGAATTTACTGTTTATTCCAGCCCAAATCTTGGGGTAGGTGGGCGGGCCCTTGAACTCCTGTTTAGAGCAGTTACTTTAGAAGCTTTGTAATTATATATCCTTTCTCTGCCCCTTTGAAAACACAAATCTTCTACCACCCAGAACTGTCTTCTCAAGGATTTAGGAATAGCCTCTTTGAAATGCAAAAATTCAAGGGGAACCCTCTCACCTGCAGTCCCCGTGGAAGGAAAAGGGCCTAAATTCAGTGGGCGCCCAGCTGTAACTCCCACGGCTGCGTTTTGTCACAAGACGTGAGAAATCTGTTTCTTCTCTGGATAAGCACCGATCGGCAAACCCGGATGACTGACTCACAGGGACACGCTGCCCCTCAGGGCCCTTCAGTCTCTTTCCTTTAGAGCACCCCAGCGTTAAAGGTCTTTTATTTGCCTTTTGTTCTGGTGCTGTTGAGCTCAGTTTCCTCTGGGCACTTTTTCCTATCACAGGAGTTATCACTGAAGAAAGCCTGCCTTTACCACCTTTTACTAACGTCTGGCTTTGTATCTCTTGGCAAGGCCTCCCAAACAACAGCAACAACGGTAATAGTAGCTGTCACAGTGGGACGATTTCCTGAAAGTCCCACCTGTAGCAGAATGAAGAGGACAATGAGGTATCTATCTGTCTGTGAATGGACATTTTTAAAAATATGTTATTATGACTGTTCTTCTGAGGAAAAAAGAGAAAAGTCACATTAGTTAGGCTCAGGCTAGATACCGTGTACATTTATTTTCCAATTCATTGTCACCAAAAGTATCTCTGTACTGGTTACCATAATCTGATCAGAAAAGCACTTTGTGTCTGAATATTAGTCAAATACTCTAGTGCGAAGTAAGGAGAATCAGTGGAGTCAAGGAAGATTTCTAGACACTTACCTCTTCATTTAGATCTTAGGGACACATTAGCTGATGACCAAAAAACCCCTGATTCAGCAGAAATCTTCAGGGATCAGCCAGGCACAAGCAGGAACAAATATGTCTGAGACTCTAGTCAGGGGTGGATTTTCCAGTTGATAGTTTGAAACAAACTTAGCTCAGTAATTTTCCACACAACAACAAAGAAACAAATACAGGAGCTCAGGGCAACCAGCTCACCCTCTGAAGAGGCTGTATTATCACGCTGAGTCTCGGCAGGGTCTTTTCTGAAGAAGAAAACGGACGAATCTCGAGAGGGTCCTACGTGCAGGTGGAGGTGGAAGGAGGGCACACAGGCTTTGTCCCCCCCCCCACTTCTGCCCTTTTACCCCAAAATATCCAAAGTGTTAGGCTTGATCTTCTCGGAAAGCACTCGGGATAAAAGATGATCGCTATGATTCAGGCACTACAATTACACCAGCAAAGCCTTAAGAGTCTAGTCCAGGATCCACTTTGAAAAATTATTTTTATTTAATATTACTACCATAGTTACTTATCATACCCCAAACTTTCCAAAATCTTGGCACTTAGGAGGGGCAGCCTGGCAAAGGAAAGGCAGGTCCAGGGAACAATACCTATGAGTCATAGTAGTTTCAGCTGACGGGTACTTTATTGTAAGACTTTGAGTCTTTGTCTACAAAATAAGAGCTTAACTGTTTTGTCTTAAGTGTCCTTCCAGCTGGAACAGTCTCTCTTATTTTTTAAAGTGTACGAATTGGAAGATTAATATTGGAGCCATTGGACTAGGAGCACATAACATTACAACCATGAACTTGACACAGACTTATCTGAGCCCTAGACCACATCTATTCTCATGCTCACATTCCTCTGCTATTTCCATTATAGGGACAGCTTTGCAGAAAGAGAGTGAAACAAAGAAAAAATTACAGATTGTGTCAAACTAAGGCTTTTTTTTTTTTTAAATAGAGAAAATAACACCTCATGCCACAGGTTCAAGATTATAAAGATTAAGGGATGGCATGTGGTCATCTGTGTTTCCCCAGCTCTGCTAGTTTTTAAAATGATGTAGTAAACTGGATTTTGTATAATATTCTAACAAATTAATTTGCACATATTGGTTATTTTTTTTTTACGAAGTACTTTTTACATTTGCTGCCTGATTTGACCCTCTTCCCCACAATAGCTGGTATACATGTGAGCAGCATCATTGTGAATACTCTCCATTATAGATTAGGGATTGTTCAACTTTTTGTCTATTGGTGTGGAGAGGCTTAGTAAGGGAAGCTCTGAGAATCAAACAGATGGTATAGGGTTGAGGTCACTTGTAGCTTCTAGATATGTAGGGGGATTGAAAACTGAAAAACTGATCAGAGTGAACTAACACAGGGATCATAGAAGAGACAATTGAAGCAGCTAGTACAGACGAGGAATTCATGGGTTCTGCTCTACTGGGGAGCAGAAATAATAGCAGAGAGCAGGTGGGAGACTCGGAAACTAAGTAAGGAAATGTTACTGCATGTCTGAGTGCTGGTGGGAATAATAAAGTAGAGGGAAAATGTGATCGATAGTACAGAAGATGTAAGAGATAGCTGGAAAGCTCCAGGGGGAGGTAGATTTTCATTAAATTGTAAATTATGAGTGCTCGTTGCATACGTGCACATGGCATTTGTGCCGAGAAAAGGAATTCAAGGTCCAATGGAGTTTGAGCAAAGCAGAGAATGAGGAGAAGATTACAGGGCTTGTAAGAGCTGGTGGGAGCTGAGTGATCAGCCTGATCAGTTAAAGTATTCTCTCACCAAGCCCGGTCTTCTAGTGTGTGACTTTCCATATAATGAAATTCTTCAGCCCTTCCAGTTAAAATGTTCCTGGAAACCAATATGGTGGGACACATTTAATGGGAGGAGAAGGGGGGAGGTTTTACTGGCCTCACATTTCAACTGTAGTATAATCAGCCCTAATTCTGTCCTTTTCTTCTCAGCTTTGGATAACCACGTATTCTGAGGAGAGAGTGGAAGATGTATGTGAGAAGTCAGGGATGGCAGCACCAAGTCTTCACCACTGTTGGTGAGCCAAATGCAGACATTTTGGTTAAGTACTATGCAATTTGAATTCCTGTCCAGAACCCAGTTTATCGTCTGCTGGCAACATCTTCAAGGGCATTTAAAGCTGAACAGGCTACAAGGATTATCACGCTTTATAGCATCGTCACTCATAAGGGTTTGCAGAGGACCGAAATCCTGTAGCACAATCTTGGAAATGGGCCTATGAAGAACAATGTTTCTTAAAATGAAAAATATGCTGCCTTCCTCATTTTCCAGCGTTCAAGGTCTTATCCATTCATTTTACAGCTGTAACCCAGGAGTCAGCTAGTGCACACTGAGCTTTTGAAAATCTGTGTATCACTAATGAGGAATTACTTCTATAGTGTGTGAAAGTCCAACTCTTTCCAAATATATATATATATATTTGGTTTCCTTTCTAAGAATTAGGATTTTATGGTGAGGACCAGTGAATAAGCTACGTTTGTTGTCTCTCATGCCCCTCCAGTGAAAGTCTCCCGCAGTATCGTTTTATACAAAGGTACACACACTCAAAACTCCAGCGGATTTAGGGACACTACTGGGTCTTTGAGGGAGGGCAGGGAAGGTTAATCCACGTGTTGTACGTTCTTTCTTGTGCCCACTTGAGTCTTCTCTTCATTTCCTCGCTCCCTACTCCCTCTATTTTCTTTAAATACCCTCCCCTCCAGAACGTCCCACTCATCTCTCTTCTAGAGTAACTGACCCTCAGTCAGAAATCTTAGCTCAAGCTGCAGTCTTCTGAAACAAGTCACCAACTCGGGTTTCTATGTCTTTGAGCATTTCTAGAGAATTCCATGAAAGACCATTTTTCCCTCTTACAGCCCTTTGGCTGAGAATAAATTATACTAGAGACGGTGACCTGTGGATGCACTTCTGTGATGGTATGTATGAGAACCAGAGGAGCAAGGGCCACGTCCTCTGGGTTCAAACCTCTGCCTTCATTATTCTTATTATTGTCCTTAGCAAAGAGAGGCTCTTGCTGGAGTCATACCCCTGCCTTTAGCCACAAGTGAGTAGAGATTTTGAAAGTAGCAGCTGAGAAAACACAATAGTTTCTCCTCTACCTGAGCTAGTTTTTGTGAGACTGAACAGAGATGGCAGTTGCTGAATTAGGTGCTCTGGGGCAAAGCCAAGTTCATTCTTAAGGTCGTGAATGCTATCGGACAAATCCCGGCATGCTCTTCGCCCACCTGATTAGCGCCGATTTGAGCGTGTGTTTGTGTGTGTTCAGCATTGCCTGCATTAAGTAAACTGCAAGGTTTTAGGGGGGAAGGGAGGCAGAGGGGAGAAGAAATCATAGAATGGATGCAACTTGAGAGTGGAATGCAGAACGAAGGACTTAATTGCCCATTATTTTATTCAGTCATTTATTCATTTAATCATTGTTTCATTAAATTGACTTTATCATACGTACCATTTAGTGAAGTTTTGCTCGGTACCGTGTAGAGCACATAGTGAAGGGAAACCAGTGCTAAGCAGACAGCCTTGGCTGCTCTCTTGCTGCTCTGCTGTTTGGCGCTCAGGTATGATTTAGGTCTTTTATGGCACTAGCTGGTGAATGTGCTTTGTCATCCTGCCCAGCTCCTCCCCGAGCCACTCTCTATTTTCAGCTACCAAAACTGACATCGATGGTGGGCACCCCAAAACCTGCTGCTGTGGTGCTTCTGTTAGGCGTGTGGTCTGGTAAGTACAGGGATACATCAAGAGAGAAGATGTGCCGTCAGGACGAACGGCCCCTAGAGACATGAGATAGTGTATTTGGTAGAAATGTCTCTGACTCTTTGGGTTGAGTTGTGGGTCTTCTCTCCACTCCCTACCAGTAGTAAGAGATAAACTCACAGCTTAAAACACGATAAAATTAAGTGCTATGAACTTACTTTTTAAGGGAAATAAAAAATCCACTTTCCTTTGAAAAAGGAGGCATCTGTCTTTGATTTTTTTCATTGCTGACTTAATGCTAATACCCACATCACACTCAAAGTGACCCTGGCAGATGTCTGATAATGAATCGGCTTTGAAATTCATCCCAGAAAGTGAAGTCTGCAGGGGAATTCCAAGACTCTAGCGCGCAGAGGAGAGCTGCGGATCAGCCCAAGGACTGGTAGCACACTTGTTCTTACCCTGAGGTTCCCAGAGGCTAATTACTAAAAAATATGAGCGATGGAGAGCCAGAAACTTCTCTGGTGCCAGTTTCTCCTCAGTGTAAACTGTGCCCTTTACTGAGTGTTGGATGCAATTAAAAAGGTAGTGAATTCAGGGAAACGGTGCCCATGCTGCTTTCTTTTCCTAAATCAGTTTGCAAATCTTTTACATTCTGCTAAATGTAATATAAATTGAATGAATTTTGATAGATGTATACACCAATGAAACCACTACCACAATCAAGATAGCTACCTTTATCAAAATTCATCAAATTGTACATTTGAAATATGTGTAGCTTACTGTACAGGAGCCATACCATAATAAAGGTATTAAAAATAAATAAATACCATCACATTTAGATATTCAAAAAATAGAGTAAAGGCAATAAAGCATTAGATGCAGGGTGTGTACTCCAAATATTCTAGTGACCTCAGTATGGTAATATGCAAATTTTATATTATAAATACTGTCAAATCTCAGTGTATCATATTTGGAGGGATGGTGCTGTGACGAAATTTTCTCTAGTCATCAGCTGTTATTGGTATCATTAAAATAGCAATGTAGCACTAAAATAATAAAATAAAATAAATTGAATGGTAGTTTTTTAAATGCAACAACAAAGCCTTGGGGAGACAGGGAAATGGTTGGTTGTAGTCACTGATGGATATACACAACTATATAAAAGACTAATAATGATAATTGTTCAAGGAGCCTGTGGCAGGCATTTCTGTAGCGTTTTTAAATTTCAAAAAACCTATGCCTTTTTTTTTTTTCAAATTCAACTTTGGTTCTTCATGATAAAGGAGAGAGTTGGAAACTTATCATTCTCCCAACTTCTAGATGAAAAAAGTGAGACTCAGGTATATGAACAGTTTTTTCAAATGTCACCTATCTACTGTGCCTGTGGCTCTATGGTTCTCTTTCCACTAAGCACCCTACTGTACCAAAGTCAGAACACAAATGGCAAATAAATTCGGTTGGCTTTGGGAGGCCAGACTAGGCTGAGTCTACTGTGAATGGGTGGAGAGTCCTCTGTATGGCCCAGTGAGTCACCCATGGTTCAGGCTGACCGTAACTCGCAGGTAGCAACAGTTCAGTGACAGCAACAAGAGCCCTGCAGTCACGCCAGCTGGGCTTCACCCCAAACTTAACCTCTGCCGCCTTTAGTCGTTTGCCCTCCTTGTCCAAGTCTCAATTTCCTCAAATGGAGGATGGAAAGTGTAATAGCACTTCCCTCCAGAGCTCTCCGCGAGGATTTACTCACTGAGGCCGAGAAAGCATTTGGCACAGTGCCTGGCGTCCTCCAAGCTCTCTCCGATTGCCAGTGGTTGTCATTATCCTAGACACATGCATTGCATTCTTGTAAATGAAAGGAATCTTCCCACATCCACACGTTGTCTCTGGGATTTGCTTTGGTGGGAGGGATACTTTCTTAGAAATGGGAAGCACAGTATGACTTAAAAGGGGGTGTGTAATTTGAAACCCAGGATAGATGAGCTTATTGCTTTGCATAATACTTCAGCCACTTTTAAAATATACACTTGTAGTTTCTGGAACATGGTAGAAGAATTAAGCTAGAATGTGCTTCATAATGAAGCAATGAAGCTATCAATGCTTCCTTAAAATGCAGGTGAAGACAGGGGTGCTGCTGGTGGAAAAAACAGGAGAGGGAGAAAGATAAGAAAAGGATCCAATTCAATGACCAGAGAGAATTTCCAGTAACTTTAAAGGCAAATGAAGGCTAAATGGAAGACAAGTCGGGAAAAGTTGACCTTATTACAAAGGATGGGAGGTACCATAAGACAGCAATTTTTGAGCCTGTGACCTTTTTTGGATGCTTTACAAGTCTCAGTAAAAGTCTGTTTCATGAATCAACCCAGTGTTAGTAACGCACTGTGCAAAAACAGAGAGGAAAAAATGCATAGTGGGGTACGCAGCGGTTTGGGGAGTAGAGAAAGCAGAAGCCACCTGCAGCTTCTCAACAGTTAAGAACAGAATCTCTGGGGCCGGGATTCACAGGCATGTAAGCCCACTGGAGCAAGGTCTGAAACGTCCAAAGTGCACAGAGTGCAGAAATGACAGGAAATAATAACTCTAGAATGGCAGGTGGAGACATTATATGACATACATGCATGGTACACACACACACATTAAAGCAGGCATGTCACAAAAAGATATTTTTGTGCAATTTTTATACAATTTTCCTACAAATTCACGTTTTATGTCTATTTTCTATTTCATTTGTCCAATTCACATATCCATTTTTTTTAACATGAATTTAAGAAAGCAGAAACATTAGGAGGCAGAAAAATGGATTTGTTTCCCAAAGTTGTTTGTTCCCTCTGGATTTAAGGGAACATAACAGCTGGAGTTTCACACTGATTTCTGGACTTTATATTACTCTGTTAACCTTTGCGAAACCCTTCTCTAAAGCTGTGTGTTGTGACATTTAAAGAGCAAGCAATGCCGTGAACAGAACAACCCAGGTGAAAAGATCCGCCTCGGCACCTCCCTGCCCGTCTTGCTCGTGGAATGCCGGCGCAGTAATAACACTTGCCCTCACGCTCAACCAGATCTCCACCCGGCTCTCTAACTGGGCTTTCCTGGCAGTTGCCCAGCACACCTGGTTTCTAGAGGCTTCTGATTCCTCACAGGCTGATAGTTAAAGACCCCACAGAGGTGGCTGCAAGATGCTAATCGCATTTATGTTAAATTAAGCATGGCAGTCTGATGGCTTTCTAAAGGACAAAGTTACCGTTTTCATCAGGCAGACTTAATCTATAGGCTATTTTAATCTAGAAAGCATAGATCAGGCCATACTATTGACACTATTATTACTAAATTATAACATATTTTGCTGATGGCAAATACTAGTTAAGTCCATAGCCTGGGTCGGATATTTTGCTAAGTCTCATCATAAGCCTTCGAGGTATGAACTAATGTTTCCCTCGTTTTAGGGATGAGGACATGGACGCTAACAGGTGTGAAGTCACTTCCCTCAGGCTGCGTCACCGAGAAGCGGCAGAATCCATTTCAGACTCTTTACCACATGCTCTAAGCATGACCCTGAACTGCGGAGGAAAGCCGAACAGCAATGCCACTGGTCAATCCAATCCCACTCTCCGCTTGTAGGAGTTGCCTCCAGACAGAAAGTGTCACCTTCATTCCCGGGACCCGGATGCAGTGCCTTGCACCCCCTTGCACCTCCTTAGGATCAGGAGAGAGGGAGGAGGTGGGAGCTGAAGAGCCCCGCGTGCAATTCCATCCACCTGCTGTGCGCGTCCAGCCTGCATGGCGTGTCACTCCACATCAGGCAGAAAGCAAGGCCAAATGAAATCCGCTGTCAAGACGCCCAGATTTGCAGCAAGGAGAGATGCTCTTTACTCTTTACGTGAAAGGTCTGATTGAAAAGACAAAAAGAATTTCATCAGTCATTCGGCACTGCTGCTCTGGTAGCTCCAAAGGTTTTGACTTGCTTGGCCCCTTTCTTTTGAATGCCAATGTGCGCTGCTTTGTTTGGGATAAGTTCCCCCAGCTAACTTTAATAATTGGATTACTAGCACATTGTGTGAGAAGCTCTTATAAGTCAGCAGTTTATGGAACTGAGCAACCAGGCAAGTGCTGGGCTGGAAAGGGCACACGTTTCCAGGGTTGGCTCAGGGCCCTCATGATGCTTTACTGTTTGATGGTCTGGAGCAGAAATGCCAGTGCAACCTGCTGGTGATAAAGGATGGTTCAGCAGCGCCAGTCACTCCGGCGGAGGGACACAGAGCTGGAGGGCAGACGTTCAGTTTGAGGAATTGTGGATTTTTGCCTGAATCTCTGAATATTCAGATGAAGGTCAAGAGATTATGGAAATAGCTTGGGGAATGGGAGAAGGCATGCCTCTCTTAGCAAGACTGCCTCAGAAGTAAGTGCCCTGGTTTTCGTGACCTTGGTAAAATGTGAAGCTGTGAATAACTATTTGGCACAAGTCATGAACCAGCCATGTTGCTGAACTAAAAGAAGAAGTCAAATCCAAAAAAATACTTGCCAAGAGTGATGTCAAGGATCTTACTCCCTATGTTTTCTTCTAGGGATTTTATGGGAAACTCATAAAATTCTTAAAGCAGGTTCCTACTTGTGTCTAGATGTCACTCTGGCCAACACAGAAGTCAAGAAGGGCTGACTTATGCAACTCAGGTAAATTCATGGCACCTTTTAAAGAAGTTTTCATCTTGTATTGCATAGTAATTATATGTTGTTTCTTTCTCCTCCCTGAGGCTATGTGATTCTCTTACGCAGGGCTGTGTCTTATTCATCCTATGATCCTAATGTCTGGTATTGTTTCATACACTCAGTACTCAGTAAATACTGTGTGTTCAATAACATAAATATGACAATCAGTATTCGAGCATCTTTTTCAAAGGGCTTTACATCTGTAACTTCCAATCCTCACAGCATCCTTCCAAAATAAAAGTTGTTCTCATTTTGCAAAATAAGGAAATGTAAGGTAACAAGTTAAGCAGATTGCAGAAGCCTGTATAGCTTGTGAGAGGTAAGTCAAGGTGTCAGATAAAGTTAATCTGAGGTCATAAAGTGAGTTTTTCCAGTATAAAAAAGTTAGAATGATGAAGAAAAAAAGAAAGGGGGACCAGAAATATTCAATGACTAGAAAACCCTGCTGTGACCTTCAGCAAATTTTTAACCTTGACTGCCTCAGTTGCATTCTATAAAATGTAATAATCACTTATTGCCTAAAGGTGGCAGTTCAATTAGATAATCTCCTGAGGTCATTTCAGCTCTAGAAAAACAAATTATTCTTAACCATTCTTCTTGGATTAACCTGAAGTCCTTATTGAAGACAATCCTGAAATGTTTTCCATTTTTCAAATAAGAGAATTATACTGTGATGCAAACATACTTTGAAACTACTCAGTTTGGGGACTTGTCTAAATATTTCTACACATTTAACTCAAACTTAGAATTCTTTAAGTTAGCATCAAATGACACAAGAGCTCTAAAGCAGGTTAACAAAAGCTTCTGGGAAGCTGGCTTTCTTGAGTAAATTCCTCTTATTGGCAATTAAATATCAATGAAGATGGAGGCTTGAGACTGAGTATGTTGAAATGACCCAGGAGCACGTTGTGGGATTTATATTTTTCTTGTCCAGATTCATGGGGTTTTGAATAAGGACAAAATAAAAACATAGAGGGAAGTTCTACTGAAAAGAAGTTGTACTTCTTATAAGAGACAAACCAAACAGGCCAGATAGAGTGTTTTGATCACTAAAAGTAGGAGTGAGAAGAATTGAGGCACATAGCTCAGTGAAAACAGCTTTCAAAACCAAGTTCAAGTCAGTCGAAGAGAAGGGTGAGACGTGTACACCTCAAAGCTCATTAGAACACTGAGGTCTGGTCTTTGGACAACTCACTGAATGGTCGAGGTGATTCCTCAACCTGATGATCGGCCTGATGATTCCTTGCTTCGCTCTTTTCTTCTCCTTGGAAACCCTTGCAAGCTGTCTCCCACCTCTGCCATTCTAACCAAAGTTCTGTCTTCAAGATGACTCTAATCATTGAAGTTGAAAACTGCAAAGTATCCTGTATGGCAACTCTTTTATAATCCTTCAAGTTTCCTGGTAAATATAGACACATTTGTTAAAAAAATGAATAAAGAATGTAGGAATAGGGCAAGCAGACACATAAAAATGCAACAAATTCCAAGCACTACAGAATGAGTTTAATTTCTAAGATATGTGTTTTTGGAACAGAATTCACGTGGAAGATTCTGGGGCTACAGAAACTTGAGGATATGCCATCACTGACTGTGGAACTTAAATTCAAGTTATATTTGTAAGACCATTGGCCTACTTTTTCTTATTTCATCTCTTATTCTGAATCTGATGAAAATGGGTCTTCTGCTCATAATTACAAGTGTGGGGGAGAGACTGGTGGGAGAAAATCTAGATGAAGTGAGGCACTAAATCTGTGTGTGGGGAGGAAGGGTGATGTTCACAAGTTCTGATCGGTGCCAGGCTGTGTGATGCACAAAGAGCTGTATCCTTTGGGCCAGAACCCTCCTTTGTCTTGCTAACCACATCATCTGCAGCACCACGGATATAAGTGAATATTAAAGAAGTATTTGGTGATTGAATTAAAAAGTTGGTGAATGAGTAAGTGTAACTTAAGTATTCTAGAACTGCACACACAACACTCGTATACACAACTTAGTGTGAGAAAATCTGCTCATCATGGCTTGAATCTGAATAGAGGCCAATAAATAAAAAAATACATTAAAGGTGATCTAACATATGGAGGCTATGGTTAGAGGGTCTACATGTTCAAAGAAGGCTGTGGTATTCATCAGAAAAATGTGACCTTAGGCTTAAAGGTAAATGCCAAAGTAAGTCAAGAGTAGGACATAGACTTTACTGGACTTTTCTGTCCTTCTCCCCAAGTAGTAAAATATATGGACTTATATTTTATTAGTTTTAATTTGAGAACAGACATCCATCACTGCTGTTGGATAGCTTAGGGAGAGGGACTTGGCAAAATCCCACCATCTCTTTCCTCCTACTCACCTGTACTTTGCACTTTTGTAAGGCATTTTGGCCAAAGTGTGGTAGATCCTAACACACCCTCATCAATGAGAGGGCGCTGAATAGGCCGTTGAGAGGATGGTTCCCAAGCCCCACCGTCCCTGCTGCATCTCCTCACATATGGGAATGGCTAGAGAGGGATTTATGACGTTATGCCTTGAGCTTCAGCAGCAGCAGCATCCAAGTGTACCTTCTCCGTTTAGGATTTGTCCAGTATTATCGAAACTCAACAACCCTGACGGAATATGGCTTATCCTCACAGCTAAAGCTTATTTTAATTTGAAGAGTATAAATAAAAAATAAACAGAAAAAGAGCCAAGATTTTCTTTCCTTTTTTTATTAGAGGCTTAGAGGTCTGATACCCATCAGTGTTTGATAAACAGAGAAGGCAGTGGGAAAACAATCAAAGAATGGACACGGAATCCATCATCAACACACAGCCATACTGAGTTACTCAGTTTATTGTCCTGTCCTCTCTGTGTCTCAGTAAACTTTGGGCTTGCGAATGAGGGAGACTGTTGACAAGTAATAGGAAACAATTAGGAAAGGATTTTTCCCCCTTGTCTTATTTCTCCACTAGTGAATTGGAAACGCTGTCAGTTGCATAGTCCATAGCCATTCACCAAGATTTTCTTACTAATATAACCCTGATTTTATTTGTTAGAGCCATAGAGTCGGCTCCAATCTCACTCACAGGGAGGCATAGCATTAGATGTCCAATGAGATGAACTGGAGCTTCCTCAGAAGTCTTTTTCTTCTCTAATAAAGAGGTTTGGGCATAGCTGCACCTGCCTTCTCGTTTATACTTACTTTGAACGTGAACACGAGGTCTGAGGTTGTGATAATGACATGACGAGCAAGATAGTGACACCGACAAAGGAGGCATGGCAAAAGTAACATGCTTAGACGCCAGAGGACATCCCTGAATCGTGGGCTCAGCCTGTAAATGTCTCCCTCTTACTATTTTGAGAAAAATGGACAAATGACAAAACAAACAAAAATCTGTTTGCTTAAGCTATAATTTTTCTGTTAGCTGGTTAAGACAAACTAACTGAAAAATATGGTACAATTCCAGATAAGGGCCTGAACTTAAAATAGTTGCTAATATGGTAATTTAAAATGGCATGTGGATATAAATTTTAGTCCACAGGTTCAGATGTGCAAACGATATAATTTTTTAATTATTATTATTCAACTAGGCAGCAGGATGAAAAATTAACTCTCCCTATCCCAATTTGCTTCCCAATCAAGTTAACAGACAGATGTGGAGTCCCATGCTATGATGAGGTGTGGTCTCAAGGAGTAAGGGGAACTCCGTCAGTCCTCAGCCATCGGTTCACAAGGGTTGAGTGGAAATGTCCTTGTGCTTGTCAGCATGGCGGCTTCAAGTCCACGAGAGTTCTGCTGATTCCTTACTTGCCGAGGGTCTACGGACTTTTGGGAGTGCCTATGGTTCTGCTGTCTGCCCAGATGTATACCATGGTTATGTACAAGTTTTAGCATCTTGATGTCTTCCTGACGGTGCTTTTAAGCAGAAAGATATTTGATGCAAGTTCTCTTTTCCCACTTCAAACCCTCAGGTCTCTCTCTGCCTCTGACCCTCCCTCCTTACTTCATTCCCTCCTTCTTCTGTCTCACTGCCTGGGGAAGACGTTTCTAGTTAGTGGAAATCCTCCTTGTCTCCTGTATCATCAAGGGACTCTGTGCATGTCTAGGAATCCCACCTGCTCTCCTTGTATGCTATCCATGAATACACTCCCTCAGTTTTCCTGAGGAATCAGGCTTTCAAAGCAAAGCCAAAATATCATGTGCTCTTCTGGTTTTCATCTTGCCCTGTGCCTCCCCTAAGGTAGGGAAACGTGATCAAGCACAGTGCTTAAGTAGAGGATAGGAAGTTGTAGAGAAGAAATAAAAACAATGACAATAAAGAAAAAAAAAGATTACTATCTAATATATGGAGAAATGGTGGGGTGGGGTGAGTTGCACTTCCTGACGGTGCTAAGGATGCGGACATTTTATGAATTGGCCCAAACTCTCTTCTCACTAATCCTTGGATACTCTGGATAGTGTTTCTACCCAAGGTTGTCACTCAGGGCGGCAGTCAGGACATGAGTTGCAACACTGACTCCCGCCTCCATTTTCACATGATATGCTTCCCTCTGTGTGTGTGTATTTCCTCTGGGTCTCTCTCCAAATCTCTCCCTCCTTCTAAGGACACCAGGCATTGGATTTGGGGCCCACCCTAATCCAGAATGGCCTCACTTTAACTTGATTAACTTGATTACATCTGCAAAAACCTTATTTCCAAATAAAGGTGATGAGTAGAGAGGTTAGGACTTCAACATACAGTTTTCAGGAACACAGTTCAATCCATGTGAATCAACATATTTCTTATTTTTAAAAACATTTTGCAGCATGGGTTCTGTTACTTGCAGCAGAATGCATCCTGGTCAATGTTCCCCTCCTTAACCTCCTTCCAAACTTGGGGATGCTCTTCCTTTGCTTCTCTTAACAAAATCTAGGTCATCCCATCATCGTACTTAGGTCATTGGGCTCTGGTTGCACTTGAAATGTTCATTTTTTCTTTAGTCCCTGGAAGCAGTAAGCTAACTCCTTTTCTTGGCTCAATCATAATTCTGTCTGCAACATTTAAAGGGAATCTGATACCTATTTTGTGTTCTATAAATATCTGTTGAGTGAATAAGTAAATAGAATTTGAGAAATATATGAAAGTAGGACGTACTTTTAAATCATCCCAAAATACCACTACTCATATGAAAATACTGTCAATATATTCGTGTAAATCCTTCCAGCAGTTTTATGCATAGTTTTTTTTCCATTCCATAATTATCATACTGATATAAAATCGTGGGTCCTGCTTTTTTCACTTTATAAAAAACAAACATTTTTCTATGATATTGTCATCTTCACAAACTTCTTAAATAGTTATGTAAATCTCATTGAAAGACTGTACAAGAATGTACTTAAACATTCCTGAAGATGGGAGGTTTAGTACATTTTTGTTATTTTTAAAATTTTCTTTATATATAAATATTTTTCTACTATCCAGGAAGAGTTCCTTAGCATCAACGTAAAACTGACTTAGTTAAATTAAATTTTAAGGCTCCTGCAGGGATGCGAGAATTCAGAGGTCTACTTTATGGACTGGAAAAAAATCAAGAAGGTTCCCAAGAAGCTGGAGGAAAAAGCATCAGATTAGGAAGCTGGCAACTGTGGACACTCAAGAAAGGCTGAGTGGGGAGCCTGAGAGCTCTGGCTTCCTCACCGCAGCCTAATTCCTCACTGTGGAAAGTGACTCATTTGTCAAGCCACCATGTCACAACTTAGTGGCACCGTAGGTTTTAGCTGACTCCCAAGAAATTAAGAAGAGATAAACTCAAGTGTAAGAAATAAGAGTGGAAAGTACTACAATTTTCTCTTCCTGGCATGCCATCAATGAATGCATATTACAATAGCATACTTATTTGACTTGCTTTGAGGGCACGATCAGAACTAACCTACAAATAAATCATGAAAATGCCATCCTAGATGAAAGGCTTTTGGTGAAAGGAATTTACAGACTGAGGGTTACATTCTCAGGATGAGCTTAAAGTTATTAAGTAAGTTGAATATAAAGCAATGATGTTGGGCTTTTTCTTAAGAAAGAGTCGAAGACATGAACAAAGCCTCACTTGATAATATTGTTTATTTCTAAACATTTTGTACTTTTGCATTCTTCACTAAAATCTCATCATTTCATCTGTAAATCTGTCGTGACAGTTAAGGGGTACTAAGGAGGAGTGAATTCAGTACTAAAGTTAGCAAGTGGTTCTAGTCTCATCTCTGCCTCTTCCCTGCTTTGTGATTTAGAACAAAACATATCACATCTTTTTTTTTTTTCACCTGGGATTTCCCACTTTCACAGACTGAAGTGATCGAACACTATAATTCTTTAGATGCACAGCCCTCTAAAAATCTTTGATTCCAAGCAAAGCAAGATGTAAAGCTAGAAAATGAATTTACATTTGTTGAATATTGATTTTATCTTGGCAGTAAGGTAATAAACCATAGTCCCAAAGAGTTAATTTTGAAGAGTAAATTTCCATTCAATTCACTGAAGTAGCCCAGGTTCTTGGCATTCAGATAAATGAAAGCTGAAATTGTTTACAAGAAAAAATCCAGTATCCTTGAAAGTTTCCCATGGTTTATCCTAAAGACAAAAAAAAAAGTATTTCTCAAATCCACGTATTTCTTCTATTATGTAAATTATTTGAGTCCAACGATACATGATCACAACGCATCTGTCAGAAGTAAAATGTTAAGGAAGACTTTCTAAGCATGTCTTACGAATATTACAGAAGTTAGAAGGCGGCTGGCTCCCTGGCAATGGAGAACAGAAAGAAGAGCAATGACATTTGGATTATTCAAGAAATTCTCTCACTCATTCATTCATACGTTGTCTGAATGATTTTGCTGTACTGAATTGAGGTATTTAACATGAAAATTTTGTTCTGCCTCCAGGACTTTAAGAAAATAGCTCCAGGATTATTGTTGTTCTAAAGAGGATACTTGGGGTGGTGGCTATGCTTCCAAGATTCTGCATTGACATATGGCATGCAATGTGTATGTTGCCTCATATTTTTAGCTCTTTCTTCTTTTTTTACAGTGATGAAATTTAGAGAACAGACTGTTGTAAATGAGCTTTACAAATCTGAGAGAGTGATGCTACTAACATTTTACAGATACTGAAGTTTGAATAACAGGGCCCTGCGTATATCAAATGGCATCCAAGTACTAGAAAGTTTGGTCATTATTTCGGGGAGCTGGTTATGATTACAGCATGTTGAGAAGATGTTAATATTTGTTCCACAGCTCATTGGGTTGTCTTCTCTAATTTTATTGAAAGTTAATAGTAAGTAGGGAAAAATAGTTAAATGTCAGCAGTTAACTGTCCTTTATCTATTACCAGTCAGCCAAGTGCCACACTCTAGTCCCTGGCAGGCCAAATTCTGTCCCCTCCCATTGCCCTGCAAAGCTTTGTTTATTAGTGAGAGAAACAGGACCAAGGCCAGCCTTTGGAGGAAACAGGGATATCTGAGTTAACTTTAAAACTAATACTTCCAAGTAGTGAGACCACTGGCAAGTTCATCCGCACTTCTGAACCTCAGTCTCATCTTCAGTAAGACGGGGATGTCGAGTCTCTCACATGGCTTCTGGAACGATTAGATGAAGCGCTGCCTGTGGAACACCTGGCCCAGTGTCAGCAGCCTTCCAGGAAGCCATGCCACGTCTGAGTCCCTGCCCAAGCCCTTCTCCCTTCCCCTCCACTGTGGTCTCTGAAGTTCAGCAGGCTTGGTCATGAGCAAGGTCACGTGAGCGATGGGGATCTTAGGACAGCTCAAGTGAGATAGTTTAGATTTCATTCATTTTATGACTTAATCTTATATATGAGATTGGGATATAAATAAGTTTGTTGGCATGAAATGGGGCAGATTTAAATAATGGGGCCTGGAACTATATCCACAAATTAACATGTAGGGAGTAATAGCCAACCAAGGGGAAAGACTGTAACTGTTAAAAGACAATGGAACAATTGTTAGCGCTTCTACTGCAGTGGCAGGCTGGATTCCTCTCTCATTTACTCTGAAGTTTGCTTCTGCAGAACGCCAACTTGCTGGAGAATAGCTCACCTTAAAATAAATAAATAAGCAAAAATTTAAAAAGCAAAGCAAAAAACATTCGACGTAAAGTAAAACCTCTCTTGATTCTATATCCCCTCCAGCTATTACCTACTTTTTCATTTCCACTTTATAACAAAAATCCTCAACAGAATTATAAATATTTACTGCTTCACTTCCTCATCTCTCACCTTTAATTAATATTTCACCCCAAGCAATCCAATAAAACAAGGCAGAGTACATCGAGACAGGGAGGACGTTACCAGGATTAGAGTGAAAATCCCCTGACTTTAATACTGAAACAAGACATAAGGGTGAAATGGCCAGATTCCAATTTATTTGCTATTAGTAAAGGTGGGCAAATATCCTCAACCTTATATTCACTTTAAATATTCTCTGGTATAAGATTTATATATATACACATATAAAAGATATATAAAAACAATATATATATATATATAAGATTTCATACTATATATTCTGGTATTTTATATGTCTTTTATATATATATAAGATTTCATTATATATATATATATATACACACACACACACACATACACTGGTATTTTTAATATGTCTTTTATATGTGTATGTGTGTGTGTGTATATATATATACATATATATATATATATGTATATATATATATATAAATCTTATGCCAGAGGAAAAAAAATATATATATATGTATGTGTGTGTGTGTGTGTGTGTGTATATAGTAAACTCTGCTTAATGATAATTGAAAAAAAACCTGTTGTAAAATACACATGTAATATACTCAGGACTGAATGCATGGCTTATGTAGCAGAATTTAATTTAATAATCCCCAAATCAGTGGCTATTCTTCTGATAATTCCCTCCACCCAATCGTGCAAACTTAGGCCAATAAGCAACAGGAAAAAAATTAAAATTTACTCATACTTCTATGCACTGTACTATAAATTCTGTATCAAGTAACAAGAATCGATAGATTTGATGAGATTACTACAATTTAGCTGTTCTAGCAACGTGCATTTTATCCTGGGGTACTCAAAGTACTGGAGATAAATGCTCACTTAGCAGAGATATACCTCTGTGTTTCAAACGAAATTTAAAAGTATTGTTTCCCCTCAATTGATTCTAATGCCATTTGCCTATGAGCAGCTCAGACCAGTTCAGTTCTCGAGAAGGTGGGGAAGAGCGCGTTAGGGAGCCACTGAATAAACACCTCTGCCTCTTGCAAAAAATATCACACCTTTAAATCAGGGAAATTCTGGGAATAATGCACGTGTTGAAAGGTCTTAAAAATGCAGGTCGTGTGGAATGACAATAGAGTGGTTGAGAAACTGTCACATTAGTTACTGTTTATATCCAAGATCAGATGTATGATCTTGTGTCCTGCAGTTGGAAGGATTCAGGATTCTACCAGCATTTTGAATTGCTTGGACTCATAAACACTGCCCTAAGCCTAGAGCAAACCAGTCCAACTGTTGTTTACTTTCAGCCAGTGATATTGGCAGTGAAGACCAGCATTTAGCTTTGAGAGCATGCTTTAAAACTCAGACCACCAGCTGCATACGTGTTTCTGCTCCGGGCATACCCACCACTGCCCTCCTCATGAGAAACAGGGGGAAGAAGCCATCAAACACGGGTCTCAGGATGAACTGTGGGTTCTGAGCGCAGACACAATTCCCTGCCAGATCATCTCGAGCCTGGAGAGAGGGGGGGACCAAAGGATTCAAATCCTCTCCTTGAACTTTCCCATGTGACTAACAAGCCATCCCCAAGTGAGGTTTTGGAACCACAGAATCTCAACTGATCTTCAGGCTCTGCCTACAGAGAGCCAATGCAATATGGGAATAAAAGTGCTACATGATTTCCCTGCGTTATGGAGCTAGAAGGCACTTGTTCTCCTGACCTGAAATCTGCAGACTAGGAGGAGCTTAGAGGCGAGGCCAGTTGGCAGGTGTAAACTATGCAGCCATCACCAGGTTACAAAGGTAAAGTGTCACACAGAGGAGGAGAATCCTTTTGCCTCCAGATTTCCTGAAATAACTAACTAAATTTCCCTACTTTTGTCCTGTACTCATAAGACTTATTTCATTACTACACAGATCATTTCCAACGTTAAACATAGCTTTCAAATATTAATTAGCATTCTCTCTAATACTTGTAAAATTAGAATGAACTGTTAAACATTACATATGACTCCCAAATTTGGACTTAGTGACACAGAAAAGGCCTGAAGAGAGAGCAGCTGGATCAGGTTTCTTCCCTTCCACTATAAACGTGTCCCTCTCCCCAAATTTATATATTGAAGCCCTAACACCCAATGTAACTGTATTTGGGGATAAGGCCTATGAGAAGATAATTAAGGCTAAATGAGATCATAAGGGTGGGGCCCTGATCTGATTGGATTAGTATCCTTCTAAGAAGAGACACCAGAAAGCTTGCTCCCTGTCTTTGCCATGTGAGGACACATCCAGAAAGCGGCCATCTGCAAGCCAGGAAAACAGTCCCCACCAGAAACCAGATTAGCCTACACCTTGCCCTTGGACTTCCCAGCCTCCAGAATGGTGAGGAAATGTCTTTGTTTAAGCCACCCAGTCTATGGCATTTTCTTATGGCAGCTCCAGCTGAGTGAGATACCCTCTCTGACCCTTCACTATCGGTTGTCAAGTACTATCTCTGCTGGTTAAGACCTTCACTGGCACTTGCATGAATTTTTGTAGTTACCTCTTAACTGGTCATCCTCTTGAGTCTCTCTCCTTCTAACCTGTAACTGGCATTTGCTCTAATCTGTATCTTTCTCACCTACCTGCCCTTAGTCTCCCAGACAGCTCAACTTAAAGATATGAAGACACACTTACAGAGTCTGCTTGTCATCAAATTTGAATTTTTTATTCAAGCAAAAAGGATTAAGCTCCTCTGTTTATCAAAGAGCTACCATGATGCTCTGAGACAGGTAGAACGATCTGACATCACTTAACCTGACATGCAAAGTTTCTCAATCTGTCTTCTGCCTGCCTCTGCATATGTCCAGTATTTCTCTCCATCCAACAGTTACATCCTCTCCAGCCTAGTAACATCTGTTTCCCTGCCTTCATTTCTTTGCTCAGTTGTCCCCTTTAGGGCCAACGTTCTTGGCATCGCAGTAGATGTAGTATTCTACATTGTTGTTATTTCCAATTCAGTTTAAAAAGTTCGGAGGAAAGAACCATCAACGTTAAACAGATATACATGTAGAAATATTTCACAGATAGTAATAAAGACTCCAGTGCAAGGAACCCTTATACACATGGCACATACACATTATTTCTGTGTCAAATAACACCTTGCTACATTGGAAAGAAAAAGAAGAAGGAAGAGAGGAGGAAGAGAAGGAGGAGGAAAAAGAGGGAGAGGGAATGAGGGAAGGGGAGGAGGAAGAAAAGGGAGAGAAAGAGCGGGGAGGGAGAAGAGGGAAAAATTAAGTCAGAACAAAAGATTCAGCTCTAACAGACCAACGGTTTTTACTAGCTACTTATGAAGATTTGAAAATACTATTGCAACCTAATAGGAAATGAATATCAGAATATTCTCGCACCACAATGATAAAAGTGGCTGTAGAGAAACATGTTACAATTCACATCATACAATAACCTTAAGTTGTTCTGAAACAAAATGTTTTCCTGTAAAGTTACAAATGAAAGAAACAAAAACAAACAAACAAACAAAATCCTTTCAGGTATTGTGACTCATAGATTTGGGGCACAAGCTAACTGTGCAGAAGAGTCATAGTGAAGATGTTGACATGCTAAGTCGGCAGACCGGAAAGCAAACATATGTTGTCCAGGTCTGGCTTGTTTTTAATAGCAAGCGGCAGTGAAAGGAAGTCTCTTCTTGTTCCCACGAGAATAGTGGCACTTTCTCCCCTCACCGCAACTCAGCCTAAAGCTGTGGGATTAGAGGGTCACCGGCACAGTCGTGGACAGGACAGAATAAAGAGACCACGTTCTTAAGCTGCCAGACTCTTTTGAGCACTTAAGCCCGATCAGCGTCAGGGCTCCAAGGAGGCAGCCTGGAGACTTTCGCCATCAGAAGGGTCTAAAGAGGGCTTGAAAGAAGCAGCTCATTTTCTAGAAAACAGAATTCAATGATGTCATCTTTCTCTCTTTTTACTATTACAGTGAATGGGTGAGGGGCTTACTGTTTACATCGCTTAGCAGTGTGAAATTCAGTAATGTACAAGTAAAGTTGTGTGTGTGTGTGTGAGCCCTTGTTAACTACAAAAGCCAAAATAGTTAATCTGCCTAAGTATTTAATCTCATATACCCAAGAATTCACTTTTCCTGTTCTCCAAGGAGGCTGTATGTTAGTATTTCTCATGGTGACCACAACAGCCAGGCATCCACCTACAGAGATAACAGAGTGCAAAGATTTTGTTTGCCACTGTGAGTTCAGATGGTGATGGCACTTGATAAAATTTGCCAGTGACTTGACAAACTGCCTTTGATAATTAAATCTAACCAATATGCGGTATGAATTCTAAATCAGACATATGACCTTACTATTATTGTAACGAAAAAAAATTCAGCCACTTCCAGCTAGAGATCTGTCTTATTCCTCTGACATTTTTTCTACATCTGCATGTGTAACCTCAAGCCCAGACAGTGTCCTCCATACAGCAAACCCACTTACTCCCGGGAAGGAATTAGCTTCAGTTGTGCATCTGATCTGAATTGTCCAGGCATCCAGGGAGGATCTGTTTAGCGTGGATCATTGGAAGGAAGGGTAAGTCTGGCCATTTGTAAGAAAAGTGGGAGGAAAAGGGAATCCCACCAACCCCCGCTCGTTTTGAGATAGGAAAACTATTCTTACACATTAGCATATAGAACGAATTATAGCAGAATCCAATAATCTTTTTGAAATGATTGATCACACAGGTTGACTAAAACTAACATATCTGTTTTGGCCAATATTCTGAGTTGTTTCACCACCTTTTTTTTTTCTTGGAAAGAAATCCAGTGAATGAAAGCGTTGGATCTTTCTCCCTTGGAGTAAATCATGTGGACCTCTTGTGATGACTGACAGTCACTGTGGGAAGGACAGACTTACTTCTACCCTGGCTGCTATCCTTACCTACAGCTTAAGTACGCTGTCTTGTAGGTGACCTTTTTAAGGTAGCTCAAAAGGCTTCTGTGGATTATAAGAACTTCCTCCTTGTTCCCATGGTGACCAAAAATGCCACTCTGCATCCAATGGACTTTTCATTCTTCATTCATTCAGCAGATAGTATTGCGTACCTAGTAGATGCCAAGCCCTGCCTTAGAATTAAAATAAAAAAATAAATGACAGGGATTTCAATCTCAAAGCTCCATGTCTAGTATGAGAAATGAGAAAATACATGTGATTAAAAAACAGTGGGAAAAAACTGCTATGATACTTGGGAAAGATGTTGCATCATTGGATGAACATTTAGCACCTTAGTACTTCATGTATAGGAAATCATCTTGTAATAGTAATTGGAAGGTCTACATTTTAGTCCCAACTAACTGAAACACTGAGCAATTTACTTTTCTTGGAATATATTTATGCATTTATTCTGAAGAATATGTATATATTTATTTATCTAGAAACATATATTATACACATATTCATATATTATAGACACATCTAGACAGTCCCAAAGGCACCAAAGAGTTCCATATTTCTAGTAGAATATGGATAAGAATTATTATTATAATATGGAATAATAATAAAATTTCCTTCAGAGTGAGACATACCTGATTTTTCTTCGTAGCTTTATTTCAAATAGACAAAATTTAGCACAATATTTAATTACTTTGAGATCAATTCATATCTTGTAGTGTTGTGAGGATTTATTAAGATATGTAAAATATCCAGCATAGTACCTATCTTCTCATTCATCATCAACTCATTGCCCCCTCTGTACACACAGGCACATACACACATACGCACACACCTCACCCATCCCCTTCTTCCAGCTAAATGAGGCCACTTCACAGGTGATGAACATGGGCACATATGCTTTGTTGAAACAAGCTGAGATAACTTCATGGAAATCTTTGGAGCATGGAGAGGGATTGACCAAGGGAGGTCCAGTGAGTCTGAGCAGCCAAGAAGCACACTGAATTAAGATGTAGTCTAAACATGGGTAGAGAAGGAAATGAAGCTTGCAAGATTTGTCAAAGTCACATCTTGCATTTTTGAAGTTTCTTTCACTCCATCAATGGGTGATATATTTATTGAGTATCTTTTCTGCACCCATTGGTCTTTAGGTATTAGAAGTGGAGAATGCAAAACAGTTCCAAAAAACGTATCATTGTGTAACTTGACCATTTTACCCATAATTAATAATGAATTTTATATTTTTATTGAGCAGTTTATCATATGCACAATAAAAAAAGAAACAGTTTTATGTCTATGTAACAAAGTGAGCATTGGACAAAGTTGCCAATGCAACATTAATATTATATACCAAAGAGTTCTACATGTATGCATGAAATCATTATAGATGTGAAAGAAAATATATATATATACACACACATATACTTATATGTAGTATAAATATATACACACATATACTCTTATTTTTATCAAGATAAATCTGACAAAGTAAAGTATATTCATCTTAAATATGCAGTTTGATCATTTTTACTTGGGTATATCCTGTGTAATCATCACCCATCTCAATATATAAAAGAGTTCCATGTAAAATAGTTCCAGTTTATGAAAGTTTTATCTCCTATTACTTTTTTAAAATTCTTTTTCAATTTTAGAAGAGGCAACTTGATTCTTACCCTTCTGTATTCTTCTATAATAATAAAAGCAGAAAACACTGAAATATTAAAAAAAAAAATCTTTTGCTTAACAACTAAAATAGGAAACTGCAGAAAACTATATTCCATTCAAGTTCAGTTATTCAGAACTTCTAACAGTGACATTTATAAAAACTGTAGAATTCTAGAGGTTAGACCGAAATCAGCCAATTACTGCCTGTGACCTTAGACAAGTAACTTTTTTATGTCTCAGTTTCATAATCTGTAAAATAATGAAATAGCAATCCTTAGCCAATGTACTTTATAGGAAAATGGTAACAATCAGATGATAAAATGCATATGGTAATCCATTTTAAATTGCAAAGGACCATAAAAAGCAGTATTACTCTTTTTTTTTTTTTTTTATCAGACAAAGCAGTTTGGAACATTTCAAATTATTCTGATTTATTCCCAAAGGAAATAGTTGCTATCTCTTGATTGAGAAACTACTGAAGTTTTTTTCTAATAATCAACTGTTTATACTTCATTTGCCCTTATTCAATTTCATCCTGTTAACAGATATCTTTCTTCTAAATTCTTTCCCCTTGGGTATTTACGCTTTTCTGGCATTTCTACTATAGCAGTGATTATCTGTAACATATTAGATGGAAACTTCACTGGAGTAATGAGACCATGATTACTGAGCCTCATTCTGAAGACTCTCTCAGAAAAAAAAAAAAAAAAAAAAAGAAGGAAGAAAAACTAATAAGCATTTTGCAATCTATGGATCAAAGTCCTGAGAAATGCCAAGTTGATCATAAAAAACACTTACTCTTTCAAACTTAAATTTGTAAACATCAGATACCTGCAATACAAAACATCATCTTTAATGCAAATGACATGGTGATTTTATGTAAATCTCTATTTGAAGACATACATTTTCCTCTCATGCAGGACTTGAAGACTTTCTTTTCAGATGGGTATTCTTGCTTTTCCTTTTTTGATACACTACATGTGCTGAGGTAGAGGGCTAAACTTTCCAGACTGTTTAAATGTGCCTTTTGAAAAATCTCCTGAGTAGCGACAATAACACCTATGAAAAAAAAAATGAGACTCAATATTCGCATCAAATGATCTTGTTCTTCACTCATATAAAATATTTTTTTTCCTGAGAGAAAAGTGAACAGGTGGTAGAAAAGTGTGCTATTTTTGACGTTCAACTACTTCAGAAGGCAAAGGTTTATTTTCATACTTTCAAGAGAACAAAAATAAGCAGGGTGCTCATCTCCAACACCTCAGTGAAGCTGTCTTCCCTATGCTTATCATCACTGTGAAATCCTGATGTCCTGAGCCACTCAGTCAACATCGCATTTGAAAGAAGCCTAATGAAAACCATACAGGAAAGCAGACGCCTTCATAAACACTGAGTGCTGTGGAAGGAGGAACCCTCTCCACGGAAGTGTCATGTGGCCCAGGTCTGAATGCTAACACTCCCACTAACCATAAAAAACATCGATCAAGTCACTGAAATGATCTGAGGCTTCCCTTTTTTCATATCATGTCCATTGGGATGCTTTTTGCTGCAAGTAACAGAATCCCAACTAAAGGTGACTCAAGCAACAGTGTGTTCTTTTTTTTTTTTTTTTTCTTTAACAGAACAGAAAAAACCTGCAGGAAAGAGCCTCAGAGTTGGTTCAGTGCTTATATTTAACTTCATTGAGTGCCCTAAACTTTACCATCTCTTCCCTGATCCCTGCCCTCACTGTGTTGTCACTGTCCACCTCTGCGGTCAGAAGGTGTCTGTAGCAGACTTAAGTAGCACATTCTCGCAGAAACACCAGGATCAATAGGTTGCACTTACTTACTGGGCATCTTCTTTTTTTGTTTTTTTGTTTTTTTCCTTTTTAATCAAGGAGGAGAATCATTCCCAGAATTCCAAAGGAGAGAATGCGGTCACATGACGATTGCTAGCCTCAAGACAGACTGGGAAAGAGTCTGCCTTTTTCATCCATTTTGATGCAATTAAGTTCTTCCCGGAAAGGGCAAAATGAGAAAGAGATGGCTGTAGGGGACACAACCAGTAGTGTGTCTACCACACACATCCAGTTTACACGGTACAGTGTGGGCTCAGTCAGACCACATACTACATCATTTAGTCTGGTGTCTCAAATAAAGTAAGTATATTGAAATCTATGCCCTTATTCATTTGGGACTTTGGGACTGAAATTACAGACCTGCAGCCAAAGATCAATTTCGGTCCATAAAAGTCATTTTAAAACACATGAGATAAAATCTGAATGGATTTTGTGGGGATCCAAGGTCTAGTTTCAATAACTATTCCAAAGCTGTACCTGAGCTTGTTCACATGCGTGTTGCCTGCCTGAACTCTAAAGCCATTTGCACTGGTGAACTACGGTAATAATTTACCAATTATTTTGAAATAATGTATCAATTATTATGAAAGAATAGAAGAAGTAACTTGTTTTTTTGAACCCCGAGTCTCTCACAAGCAAAATGACAGCAGCAATACCAGCTGCATGAAGTTCATCTGAGAAACACCTTAGGTTAGGTTTCCAGAAGGCAGAACCTGAGAAGCAGACTTTTGTGCCGAGGCTTTGTAGAAAGAGGGCTGTCAGGAGACAAGGAATGCGAAGCGTGGACGAGACAAGGAAAAATACGCTAAGCAAGGATGTGGTCTCAGCTGGAGACCGGTTTCAGCCTTGGGCTGATCCCATGGAAAGTTTGAAAAGCATGAAGTATCCAGAGCTACTCCCACTATGAGGCGAGCGGGTGGGCTCTTCAACTCCTGTCAGTCATCGTCTGCAAGTGGGATGAAGAGCGGGAGTGAGGAGTGTGTAACCTCCTGGGTGAAGTGGCTCCCACTCGACAGAGAGCAAGTCTTTATTAGTCGTTAGCAGGGGGTGGAACTGGCCAGGGAAGGAGATCTGGCTGGTGCATCAACAGTGTCCACTACAAGGAATAAATATGATGATGTCTGTGAAGTGTAAGCACAGTATTTGGGAGATGGGAAATGCTCAGTCAGTATTTCTATAGAGCAATCAATAAACAAGTTAGTGTAGCTGCAAGAAAAAGTGACCAGTGAGAATTATTAAAAGTTTGTTCCTTATTCTGCATATAATGGTGGGAAAGAGGCAAATTTTAAACAGAAAAGTGATATGATCAGTTTGGATATTTTAAAAGAAAACTCCAATGACAATTGGGAGAGATGTTAGAGGATTACTAAGGGGCAGGGAGAATGATTAGAATCCTGTTAGGAAAATCTGGGACCAGTATAGGTCTAAACTAAGCTAATAAAAAAACAGCAAAAAAAAAAAAAAAATCAAAGCTTACAAGGAATATTTCCCCAAATAGTCTATTATACATCAGGGTAAGAGGTGGCAAAGAATACAATTAATAATTGTAATAATGTGGCGTTTTGCTTCCAATAGCCACTCTGGAAGAAGGAATAATTTTTAACCATTATAATTTAACATTTCTAACATTATAATAATTTTTGCCTTATTTCTTACAATAATTTATGTCTTATTTCACAAACAAAGTTACGGAGTCAATTCAGTGTTGAAGAATGAGAAAGACTGAGCCTACTCCCCAAGAGAAAGGAATCATATGACTGTCAATTTTACAAATAACTGATGAGCATTTGCCCAGATGACACATTTTACTTTCTTTGCCTTTCACTGAATTTTTTGGCCTATTGATGGAGTAAATGGTCCTCTGGTATCTATAAAATACATGTCCAATATAATTATCTGAGAAGCAGTAATTATAATGAAAGTTTCATTGCCTTTAGTTTGTTTGATTTTTAAATAAATCTAAAATTGTAATTATTGGAACCACTGTTAAGGTCCTCATCCCTGAGTTCTTACATCTAGTATTTTTTCTCTGCTACTGTGGAATGCTCAGGACTCCCTTTAGATTTCTCCCCCTTCATCACAGTATCACTTCAAGACATTCTAGTCTTGCTCATGTTAATTGTTCTTAGTAATTCTTTAAACATTAATCTGACATACACATTTTAACCATGTGCGTCATCAAACATCTGCAATTTGAGATGAATCTTAGAACTCTTTAAAATTTTAGACATGAGTTTTCTCCTTCAATCATTTCCTTGGTGAAGTATTTGCTGTTGGCTGCTCTTTTAAATTGAAGTTTAGTTGATTTACAATGTTGTTTTACTTTCTGATGTACAGCATAGTGATTCTGATAGATATATATTCTTTTTCACATTCTTTTCATTGTAAGTTATTACAAGATTGACGTTGGCTTTATACTCTGTCTAAAGATCAAGAGAGGGGCTTGGTCTTTAACTGTGTATTTGGCAGTCTGATGTCTGAACAGGAAAAAAAGAAGTTTGCTTGCTTATGCCGTGTGCAATTTAACAAGCAAAATAAAAAACGATTATAAGAAACTTTGTTCCTTCAGAAGTCACTGAGGCACTGGGATGTTTTGTGGAAATCGTAGTTTTATATTTTAATAGGCTGTAATATAAAATTAGATAAACTGAAATGTTCAGTTCTCTTGTGAATATGTTATTGGTTTAAATTTCTGGTATATTTTTTTCCTTATTGACTTCAAGAGAAAAATTAGATAGATGCTTTACTCATAAGGGGAATAGTATTACTGATATCAACTGCAACTGTCAACCCAAGCTAGTTCCCAGGACAACTTCTTTTGTAATGCTCTTGAAATTTAAATCATAATGATATTCAATTTATAAAAGATTTATTGAACAATGCTATGTCCCAGAATCTATGCTAGGTGCTAAGGGGATGCAAATATGAATGAAAACATTATCTTCTCTCAGGCATATTAACATTTATTAGTTGCAACAAATACACAAAACAGACCCAAACAGATTAAGACCATTGGAAATGTACCTGGTGCTATGAGGTTAAAGTCAATGATCATAATCTCTTGGGGGACTGAGGAAATGCTTATCACGTATAAGTGACAGAGTTTTCAAGTAAGGTTTAGAAGGCAGAGATAGAAGAATAGAGCTAATAAAGAAGAAAAAATAACATAAGCAAAGATATGAGAAAAGAAGTTACAAAGAGTAAATGACAGTTTAAAAATGGTTTAAGCATTTGGAATTTTTTCTTTTTTTTTTTTGAAAACTGAAGTTTCATTTCTAAGGGTGGGAAAATATGAGAAATTTTAGAAACATATCTATTTGGAATTGTTACATCAAAACATCTGTGCAGCTAAATAAAATTTCATTTATTACTTGGATATTTGTTTCCCTGTAAACACAACTTTAACCATAAATGCCGTAAACTTCATGGCAATAATGTAGCAACATTTTTGTTATTATTATTTCCCAGCCTTTTTTATTCTCCTCTCAAAAGAATGTATTAAAACTTACATCCAAAAAATAATGTTCAGCAATTCAACGATGGAAGGTTAGTCTCATTATTCATGATATGAACATCTTATTGACCCACATAATTAATTTGTCTATCTTTAAGATAATAAAGGGAAAATATTTGCCCCTCCTAAACTTGTAGTCTTTAAAATGTGAGCGTTGCTTGATTATGAAACAAAAGACAAGCAAGAATAAAGGTATCTTTATCTTTGCATACTAGGGATCATGAGACATTGTAAATACGTTACAAATTTCTTGATAAAAATTCCAAATTTAAGTATTTTCTTTCTTTGCAATAAATATGAGCTAGATCTCTTTCTTCAACTTTGCTATATGGATAAATTCACCTACTCCACAATAATGCCAAAGCTGTGACAATGCATAGGAAACCCTGTGCTCACAGGGAAAAACTGGATGATGTTGTAAATGAATAACAACAAAAACAACAATACACCTTTCTTTGGCTATGTCTCTGAAAGTTGTATCTTATTCATTAGAGATCATAAACTCTGTTAGGTCAAACTCAAAACTCTATGTTTACAATTACGTCCCTAGCATCTAGAACATGCAAAGCATATTTATTGAAAATCTACTTTGTGATAGGTACAATTCTGGGTATTTAGAATGAAATAGGTACGAAATCCACAAGCTCTTCCTTCTCGAAGTAGAGAACATCAAAAAATATACAAGTAAAAAATTAACAGAAAAAATCAATTAATGACAAAAGTC
Organism: Camelus ferus; assembly: GCF_009834535.1. NCBI lineage: Eukaryota > Metazoa > Chordata > Mammalia > Artiodactyla > Camelidae > Camelus > Camelus ferus. The sequence continues at coordinate 76,563,561 of NC_045701.1, read as the reverse complement.
ATGATAGAAATTGAATAAGGGCAGTCAAAGGCCACTTTGAGGAAGTGACATTTGAGTTCAGTTGTAAAGTATGAAAAAGAATCAATCATCTAAGGAGCAGAGGTTAGCAACTAGGGTGGGAAGGGGATGTGTGTTGCTAAGAGATGTCAGTGCAAAGACTCTGGACTTCGGGGATTGATAGAAACAGAAGGGAAATCTGCTTGTTGAGAATAGTGAATCAGAAATCCATATGCTCAGGTTAGACCTTGGAGGAAATGGTAAGAAAACTGTAGTTTAGTCTAATGGTAATGAGAAGTTATTGGAAGGATATATGCAAGATAGTAATATAACCTGGCACATAGTAGGTACTTGATATAACTTTGCTGAAAAACAATACAATTAAAACTTTCTTATATTTATGTTTTATGTTGTGTTGATTATTTTATATTTTAAGTAATGATCTAAGTGAAATCTATCTGTGATTATGATATGCATGATTTGACCATTTGTTTTTTTTTTTTCATACTAACTAACATGGTCAGGATTCTCATTTCAGAAAAAAAAAACAACTAATCTGAAATGGATAGGAAAACATTCTTATGTTTTCATTCAGTCATAAGGTTGGATTCACTTAAGCATGCATACTAGTGTCATAATTTATTTAAGAAATTTTTCATGTTTTGAAAGATGGTTCCTTCTCTATATGGATATCATAATTTCTTTTTTTTTTGGATATCATAATTTCTGAAGGGGAAATCAAAAAAAATTCCAAAGTCTGAACACGGCACTTGAGCAATGGAATGAAACTAGAAATTATATTTATTGCATCTGAACTGAAGAGATGTTCAAGTGACCTTATATCTCTTTTAAATCCTCCTTTTGTATTTTGTGTGTGTTTGTGTGTGTGTGTTCCTAACAAAAATAGAAACTAAGCAAAGAATTTCGTGAAATTTCATGCTGTAGCATCATGGTAAGCTCAAATTTCATCCAAAAAAAAAAAAAAAAAACCTAGGACACCACATTCAAAGCATTGTGTTAATAGAGTTCATATGAAATATGTCTGCTTTATTGATTAATGTTACATTTGGTTTCTTTTCGCTTGGTGAAGTCATTCTCATTTCTTACCCAAGGTAGTTTATGCCTTGCCATTCCAATACACTAAAATCAGCTCTTAGATTCTGCAGATCTAATTTCAGTATGGATATTTGGATGACTTTATTGATAATCCTTTCCAGAGCACCTAAGAGATTGTGATGGCCATAGCATGTGTGTATTATCTTTATTTTACACAAAGGAATATGACCCCTGTCACACGAGTCCTCCATCCCCCACAGCTGTGGCCGCTTGTTTCCCATACACAGGTCAGCAGCTATCTCAGGCACTGGGGTTAATCCTCTCCTAAGCCAGGGGAATTTAAACTCTAATAGATAAAACCTGGGCAGGATGGAGTAATTCTTACCTAGACACCAAGATCTATTAACTCAGTTTTCTTTTCTTATTCCTGTGACTGAACTTTGACCTTCTACTCAGTTCTAATAACAACATACTTTTTTCTTTCAATAAAGTTGTTTATTTTCTTTAAAAATTGCTAAAATCTCAGTTACTCCAACTCGACTCTGTGAATATGAAGACCACCAAACTCTCCTCCTAATTTTTTTTTCTAGTAAATGATTTTTCTTCATTAATAAAATGAAGCATCTGAAAATCTACACGTCAGAACCTCTCTAAGCATAAACTCCTAAGAGAACACGTTCACTCTGGGAAAGTTATCATGTGTTCTAGATGTTCTTAGGTCATTCTCAGATGGACGCTAGGACTTAAAATTATTTTCTACATGAAAGGAGAATATTATACTTGGCAAGGCCTGACCAATATACACAGGCTATGGAAGGAAAACATTAGTACAACTGGGAAACAGCACCTGGAGGAGAAATGCCCCTTGCCCACTCTAAGAGGGGGCCACAGCTGCTGCATGAGTGACTTCCAAAAATACAGGAAACAGAGGAGAGAATGACCTAATGTTCAGACACGTCTCCACGGAGGAGGCTATCGTACATGATTTATTCCAAACCACCTGAACAAATAGGCTCCAGGTAGGCTTATCTATTTGCATCAAAGTGCAGGGAAAAAATGTAACACCAAGACTGCCAAAAAGAAAATAAATTTCTAAGAAGGGTCCCTAATGATAATATGGGAAAATGAAGTGTTAGAGACGTTGGGTTGACAGAAAGCACTGAACTCCAGGAAGAAGGGATAAATGACAAGTGTATATTTCATTAGAGAGAGTTTCCTCCCTCTGTTCCTCCTTCTTTCCTTCCTTCCTTATTTCCTTCCTTTCTTCTTTCACACTTGCCACTTGTTCCCTAACCTGGCTCCCTCCCCTCTTTATTCTCTGACACCCTGAAGATAACTAATAGTTTAATCGACAGGACGCTTACAGGAGCCTTACTCCAGTTTGGTCTGCAGCATCTACATTAATGGGTCTCATTAAAGGCCCTAATCAGGGTGCAGATTCTTTATTTAGCCTTTTCTCTTCTTGTTCCACATTCTCCCTTTACTGGAGTATCCACTCCTAGTGTCTTCAGGTGCTTCCACTTCAAGTATCTGCAATTAGCCAGGCCCATAGAGGGTCTCACAAAGGTACAGGCAGTAGAGGAAAAATCCGAGTCCTTAAAGGCTTCCAAACAAAATTACAAGTCATCCTCTGTTACAGGTTAATTTTGATTTTTGAAAATTTACATTTATAAAAGCATATGAGATCGGATCCATTGTTACTTTTTTTTCTTTCTAACTTCTGTTGTGAACTTACTCACCTCTGTATTTCCAGTACCTAATAGTTACTGGGCCACAGTAAATACCTAACAAGTATCAACTAGAAAGTTGAAATACACATTATTTAAAATATATTTGTCTTTCATTTCTTATTTCATCCTCAATAATAAAAATATCTTCAGTAGCAGCCCATCTTGGGCAAATTGACTTATAAATTTGAGTTAATTTTCTAGGCAACTTGGATATCTTTCTCTTTTCCCCCCATTGTAAAATGCAGTAAAAAAAATTCTTTTTAAATTCCTTTTTTTTTTTCCATAGACTTAGTAAGGGAGAGTTTAGAGATCATACAGCTTAAGAAAGATGATACCTTGGATTTAGAGAATGGCAAATATAAGGCAAAGAAAAAGTACACTTGAAAATTAAACCAAGATAAAAATCACACCCAACATATGTTCAAAAACTACATACAGAGACAACGCTCTGTCCATCTGTGATGCAGGGGTACACGCTGGTCCCTTCAGGACGTTTAGGAGATAAGCCTATGAAATGGGCACAGAGGAAACACATTTCATACTCCCTTAAGGATGAGTTCCTATTGAAACTGTGCCCCGCCCCTTGTAGTACTGGCAGGAGGGGAAGGGTGGACATAGGGAGGGGGTCTGCAGGGAGGGTGGAGGAAGATTATTCCAGACAGAAGAGTAGCATCCACAAAGGCCAGGGGGGTTGTGTATTCAGGAATGTGGAGTCAGCACGGTGCAAGCGGATCTTTAATACCAAGCACCAAGCGTGGTTGTGGGGGCAGAGGTTAGTCCGGGTCTGGTTATGATCGCTTGTTTGATTGGTGGACTGAAAAGACAGCTGACATCCCAGGAGTCCCGTGCAAGGCTTGTCCTCAGAACCAGACCACACTTACACTGTACGCAGAGCAGACACCTGATACTCTGCCTGATTCCAGAAATTGGAAAGATAGTTTCTTGCATAAACCTTTTCTTCCCCTTTGTCATTCTGCTTTTGTGTTTTAAATACAACCGTTAGAGTCTCATCGGAGAGTCTTTTTTTAAAACAAATGATAACAACAATAACAAAACACTTTTCAGAAACTGAAGTATTAAATTCACCACCCCATTAATCACATTGCTTTCAACTAATAACAGATGAAGGAGAGGAATAATTTAAGAGGCTGGGACACTGGATGCAAAGAGCACCCCTGGAAGAGGACATAGAACTAGTGAACTGGAAAGTCCGGGGCTGTATTCATGCCAACAGGCCGGCCCAGGAACCCTGGACAAATGGGCCCAAGTAAGCAGAGAGGACAAACCGACAGATGAGGTTAAGGAGGGCACAAAATACAAACCGATTTAATAAGCAATTATTAATGCTTACTCTGAACTTCGTGAAGTGTATGCATATTATGCAAAACTGTAGAAGAGAGAGCCACTGGCCTCAGATCACAGACTCTCTCCACTGAGAAACATATCTGGATGCCTAGAAGCTGAGAGTCTAAATTATTGAGTGACCAGTTTGGGATTATGGTTTTACTCTCATGTTCTGACCTACCTTCTCTGTCATGTGAAGGACATGAACTCTTTGGGGCAAGGCCTATCCGCTTCCCGCAGAGGCTCTCTGGAGCAGTGATAACAAGCTTCGGGGTCTGCCACTGTTACTTCTCAGCTGTGTGACCTTAATCGGGTAGCTCGAACATTCTTTGCCTCAGTTTCCTCATTTGTATTGTGAGAAATATGGCAGTACCTTTCTCGTGGGGTTGCTGGAAGGGGTAACAGTGTGAGTACTTGCAAAGTCCACGGAAGAGTTCCTGGCATGTAATAAGTGGTCTAGAAGTGCCAGGGTCTGGGTCATTTCACCCAGGAAATGCAAAAATAAAAGGAGCCACAGGAATGAAACTAACAACCTCCTTACATGACTCTTACAGAAACAGTCTAATGGAGAAAGATGAGTTCACTTTTTTTACAAAATGTTAGTCACTTTTAAACGTCATGCATGCCCCAAATTTAATAACTTGCATAATAACGTTTTAAAAGATGCTATTTGGCCACTGGGGCCTTACCTTAAGCTGTGGTGATCTAAACACCAGGGCAACCAAAACCAAAAAATAATAAAACAAAACAAGCAAAAGTAGGATTGTGGCTCCATTGCAGGCTTTTACTCAGTAAGAGAGTGAGTTGACAGACTAACTGTAGTTCGACTCCATTGATGTAACAATGAATGTCTTCTTATTGATTTTTATTTTATACTATATTGAATTTTGCCCCAAGGTAGTCATTATATCTTAACTTCCCAGCAGGAGAATCTTCCATCACATTTGTGGCTCAGGAGGCCACAAATGAGTCTAGGAAACTTGTCCTGTGGCTGTCAAATTGTCTGGCGAATGCTGTGATAGGGTGGAACTCTGAAAGAGGTGCCTTGGATTAGAATCAGTGCTCATCCCCCACGAAGTACATCTAACAGTTGCCACAGGCATGAGGAAGACTCTGGAACGAAACGTTCTTCCCTGTCGTCTCCCATCCTCCCACCTCTCTGGGCAGACTCAGCTGAATGTGGGGCAATGGGATGGAGGTGCTTGCCTAGGGATTTACATGGACACCGGGAGCTCAGGGTCACTTTGCATCTGTTCCTCATTTGTCATTCCTTCTTTGGAATTCTGTTGACAACGGCAGCCGATGTTTGCAATGATTCTTGATTCTTCCTGGTGGACAGTTGGTGATTGACGCATCACTGCACTTACGATCAAAACAAGCTGTGTGGGGGTAAACAAGGACTCTACTGGGGCTGGACCACTTTCCAAACTAAGTCTTTGATACGACAACTGGAATCTGATACTGTGTTTTGCATCCCTGGGTAGGCCCCTGAAGGCACAATGAGATTCACAAAGTGTGCCCACAAATTAAAAGTGACAGAAAACTTATAAGAATTTAGGAAGTGAAGACAGAAACAGACCAGAAGTGGTTTAAAGGTACTACAAAATGTTCATAGAGATAAAACAGGGGCCAAATTATACGAAGTGGAATTATTATGAAAACAAAAGCTTTTGTCAACAACCATAGTTATACGTGGAACAGTGCTGTTGGGAGTATTGTAAAGACTTTTTGTGGTTTGCCTCCGGCTGTCTGTGGACGTTTATCACGGACACTGGGAAGTGAGACCGCTTGGGCCATTTCCACCTTATGTATTCTGATTTCAGACCATCCAGAGACAGCACCTCAGACTGAGGCCCTGACTACTTACAAAACTCATTTCATTTAATTTTTAAGTCAATTTACAATGAATTTTTAAAAGTGAAATGATTATTTTTGTCAAGAGGGTCAAAACATACCTACACAAAGCTCACCATTCGCATGGATGAGCACACGTGTCCTTGTCCTTATTTTTCTGTTTTCTCTGGCTTCTTTTGGAGCATTTCCCATAGTTACAATTATTAGCAAAGAAATACCATAAAAAACACAAGTTGCTCAGTAATGATACTCAATTAGCAGATGGGTCACTTTATCTGTTAATGACAAACAGGTCGTTCCCCATCACTTAGCAGGAAGACAGCCAATGGCGCTCAGGAAACCAGCTCTGTCACTGATTATGTGTGAATCCGGGCAAGTCACTTCATCTTCTACTGTCCTCATCTGCAAAATGAGGAATTCTGTTTGATGATCCCAAGGGTCCCTTTGAACACCAGAACTCTGTGATTCTGAGCTCATAGAATAATTTAGGACCATTTGCTTAGATATGAGTTGAGAAGACCAAACTTTTGCAGATGAGAGGCTGATTTAGCTGCATTTTTCTGCTCACGAGAGGATATTTCAAATGTAGAAAAATTATATGGGTATTTGTAACTTGAAATAGGTTCCTAAAGAGAACATTGCCAGCGCTCACAAAGTTAATTCCTAGTCTCTATACCTGAAATGAATTGGAACAGTTACTGAGGGGCATGTGGATGACAAAGGGATATAAATAACTTTCTGTCACTCAAAGTTTCTGGTAGGAACAACCAGGAAAAGCACTCAGCCGCCTGACTAAGATTATTTCTAACCTTGAACATGTTTTTATTTTGTTTTGAATGCATTAATAGCAAAAGAAAAGAAACCCCAGACCCCAGTTAAGCACCTGGCCCACATGAAGACTGTCAGACAACGGCAAAGATGTAGGAGCGTTTTTTTTTTTTTTTAAAGAGCCTGTTTTGACATATACATATGTTTTGCTTAACTTGTTTACTAACTTGGGCTCAAATCTCCTACTTGTCTTAAACTACTCTAAAGAGTTTTGCTTGAATGGACTCTTAATGCGGGACATCTTCCCTTGTGATTCATGACTCTGCCGTTCTTGCCTATCTCACTGTTTCTGACTTCATGGATGCATCCAAGAATTAAAGAAAATCACATCAACTAATGACCAAGAGGTATTATCCGACCTTAATTTTTTTCAAGGTTCACATATTCAAATTTTACCACAAAAGCTTCCCTTCTCTTTCTTTCTCTCCTGTGCTTTGGGGGTGACCCCTCCTCCCACCACAACAATTTGCAGGGCTGGGAAACCATTGCACAGGGGGCCTTTCTAACCTCAGCAAATAGTGCCCAGAAAAGTTAGGAGAAAACATTCTCTACAGCAGATGATCTTGGAGACAACATTGGTGGAGCCCAGATTCATGTCTCTTACCCATCAGCCACCAGCAATGTCCCCAACGGTCCTGAAGAGGCTCACTAAGTTTCACGATCCTACTAAACATCCATCACTGACTTAAATCTCTCACCATATTCTCGCTAACACGTCTAATCCTCAAGGTAACAGAAAACCCCACTGGATAGTACCTATCGTTACAGATGGAAAATCACCCCGAGGAGAAGCAGTATGTTTCAAAGACAAACGGTGAACATTCTGGGCACTGGCGAATGCTCTCCTTCTGCTCGTATCAGTCAGGCTGTCAGGAAGGCCATTCTTTCTGAAGATCTTTCCCTGGGAACTATGCCCTGTGAAGGGAAACGTGCTGGCGAACGTGTGAAATACTTTTACTCTTTTATTGAAACTGCCTGAAGATGTTTGTTCTTTTTTGGATGTAGTTCATGCTTCGATGCCACGAAAACTCAGTTTACTCATGCTTCCACTAAAGCTTGACATGCTGTACTTCACCTGAATGGATTTACATGCATCCATTCATCGGTGAATTCTCTATGTCCAGACAACTTTTAAATGCCTCCATGTAATTAATCAGAGCGTGTATGTTGATGTGTTTTGTTAATTTCCTATTTCAGATTTAATTCTAGCCAAGGATTTTGGCCTCTCTGCCATGAGCAGAAGAGAAGAGAAATGAAGGGGTGGGGGGAAAATACTGCAAAAGGTAAAGCCCAAGAAAATGAATATTACAAATCTTTCAAAGTTACTATGTTTTATTACTCTGCTACTTTACGTGTACCTGGGAAGCAAGAATTATTATTTTGTGTCAAACTTGGGTTCAGCTTTTCCCAGACTCTGTCTCCAAATTAAATGTTGCTAGAGAGGTAAACGTTCCCATGTTATCTAAGAACTGAGCACAATCTTAGAGTTCTGACATCAGTGCTTCTAAAAATTGACAGATGTTTCCAGCCACTGCTGATTCTTGATGTGATAACTGAGGAAATGAGCTTCGTGTTAATGAAGTAACACGCACACACCGCCCATTGTTTCTGAGCATAGCACTCTTGAACTTCAAAGGAAGCATTTATTCTAAAATTTAAGTGTTTTCATTCAGTGCTCTCTTGAAAACCGATCAATGTTTCTATTCCCTTATACTCCCTCAAGTATTTTTACATAAACCAATACACATATATACAGCACACGATCCAAGAGGAGATTAGATTTTGAAACACACGGAATGCAGTAAAATACCACTGTTGAAATTGGACGTCCTACTATGACCCCTAAAATATTTCAAAATGAACAATTTGTCACTATTGTGTTTGTATTTCATTTCAGGGTAAGGTTTGAACTAAATATTTTCCAAAGGCCCCTTCAGGTAGCTATGAAATACTCTCCCAAGGGAATAACTATCCACCTTTATTATTTGCCAACAGTTAGAATTGGAAACATTTTTGAACAATTTGAAGACTAGTATATTTTCAGTTTGTTTTAAAAGTAGGAGATAACCTGTTCTTGTTGGTGTTACCATCAGTATAATTCTACTCCGTGTTAAAATGCCGTCCTCTTGCAGTCATTAAACAGAGCCTTATTTTATATTGCGAAGTGGCGTGTGAATAGGACTCTACAGAAGATGATTCGCTAAGGACTGTGTTTTCCGATGTTTCCCCACAACCTGCTGGAGAAGGAAACATGTCTTTTAGAAAGAAACGTTGTTGCAGCCTTCTAAATTTAAGACAAATCTATAGGAACTTTAAGAGTCACTAGCAGTTTCAGTGCCCGTAACTCCTTCACATAAACAAGAGCTTCGTTTTGATTGCAATTAGAAGATCACACTGTTCAGGGTCAGAAGGTACTTTTGAACATGAGCAAATATCTTCAGGGAAAACTCCAACTGATTGTCTTCTTGAAAAAACATCTGATTTCAAAATGGTAACAATCTAGATGGATGGGATAGCATGACTACCGCTGAAAGAGGGACGCTTTTCTATGTAAACAGCAGTGATGCCTGGATTGACAGACTTAACTTGACAATTGATCATAAAAAGATGCTCACTCTTGGCAGGGGAAGAGGCAAAACATCTGGTTTAATAGATGTTGATGCACAAGCAGGGATGTCAGTCACCTGCAGATGGATTGTTTGGATTTGATGCTAAATGGAAATTTGCAGATCTGATTATTAAAATGGCAAAGCAATCCTTTATAATGGCCACAGGGATAAACATCATTTGGAAAATAGGGCAAAAGCCAAAGTTTTAGTAATGTATAGTTGTTCAGAAACTCAATCCACTTCCTTCAGAGTGAAAGGTAAATATGTGGTCTCCCCACTCAAAAAAAAAAAAAAAAAAAAAAGATTTCCAGCTTAAGGAATATGACTTTTTAAATACAAAGCCCATTGGTGGCTTCATGTCCAGAGCTGGAGTCTAAAGGATATATATATATATATTTTGGAGATCATCTTTACAAGGACCTAAAAGCAAATAGCCACATTGGCATAGTATTGTAAATTTACATTCAAGACATCAAAGCAAAAGATCAGAAGAGATGTGTGGTAATAGCGATAATTTGAATATTACTCTAGGCAGAAGTAGAGGTGTGAGAGATTGAAAACTAACAGATTCTTCACTTTGATATTTAGCTGCACTTAATTTTGTTTTATGTATATAAAATATCAGAAAGAATACATGAAATAAGTAAAAGTAGTTATAGTAGAAAGACATATTTAAGAAATCCAGCCTCTTCACTTGTAGAAATTCCAATAGGACAATTTTTTGAGGTTAATGAGCAAGCTTTTCTCCTTAACTCAGATACATGTATTGTGTTTGATATGATAGTTATTATCTAGGTTGGAGTTTTAGAAATAGTCTCAATTTTTAAAATGCTCCTGTGTATGTTTCAGAGAATTCTAGCCCCCGTATGTTAAGTAGATTTGATTTACAGACTTTCCCTGAAAGTCAACAGTTACGTGCATTAAATGTATATATAAGTAAATATACAATATATAAATATATATACACACACACACACACACATATTTGTTTTCCCATCAGAACACAGTTTAGCAAATTTTATCTTAAAAGATCAGGTAGGAATATTTTAGGCTTCACAGGTCACATGATCTTTGCAGCAAATACTTGACTCTGCCATAGTCCTGAGAAAGCAATATGTAAATGAGTATTACTCTGTTTCAATAAAACTTTATTTACCCAAATAGGAGAAGGACCAGATTTGGTCCATGGACTGTAGTTTGATGACTGCTGTTTTAGAAAGTGAAAAAAAAAAAAAAAAAAAAAGAAAAGCAGAGCAGTTTCCAAAGAACTTCTGCTATGAAAATTTTTCCCATAAATAACACTTCTTCTGGATTGAGTGAAGAGATCCCTTTTCAGACTTGCCATGAGCACTCTGGCCATGATGAACAGAGACCCATATGAGGCTGATATCACTTCCCAGCATTATTCCCCAAGAGAATTCTTAGTGACTCCTCATACTATGTTACTGCTCTCTTCTTAACTGTATTATGTGGTTTTCAGTGTCTCTATTGCATTTTAGGTGTAACTCAGATATCTCGAATCCTTCAATGACACCACAGACAATTTCAATTCTGTTGTATATGCCTTAAGTGTTTTAACAAATTTTTTGAAATAAAGACCAGCTAAAATCAAGGTTTTCACTGCAGTTTTGGTACTTAGTGGCTGCCTCTTCGTACTCACTCTCTTTTTTGGATTTGAGCTAGGACAATTAGCGAGTTGCTCCTCTTCAGACATGGAACTAGAATCTAAGAAGCCGGGGCTGCCTTGCCATGGTCACCCAGCCTAGTTAGTGTCGGGGGCCAGGGGGTTTGTGCTCTGCTTCTTCTAGAGGCTCTGGAAGCCCCACTCTTTTTCATGTCACTGTAAAACTTTTTTTTAAAATAATTTTCTTTCAAGCTTTATTTCCATTTAGTGATTTTTTTTCTTTGTCTAGAGCACTACTCTCTCTACATTAAAATGCATCCAAGTGTGTGGAAGAAAGAGGTAATTCAGAAGCTCTGGTACATGCACAAAGCTTGAGAACTTCCCCGAGTAGAAAACACATCAAATCTAGATCTCACCAAGATGAAACTAAATAATAATCATGATAATAATAAAACACAGAAAAAAATGTCTGTAGAGTAGGTAGACATTTATCCACATTTATCCTCCCTTCCTAAAGTGTAACTATCATCTTCTGCCCCTTTCCCTTCGAGTCCCATTGGCCTCCCCACTTTGGGCTTCTATATTAGTGAATGCTTCCCAGGTTGAGACTCCAGCATCTCATTAATTTCAATCTGGTGTTATCTACAAAAATAGAACCCACATTAAGTTGAAAGTTGATATTTTGCTTCTTTTACTAATAACTCAACCTCTCAGTGTAAAGGACACATCTTTGTATTATTCTTGAAGGATACCAGTGTTCCTCTTTGAAGTCTAAGGAGAAGATGGAATAGAGGGCAAAGGTTGAGGAGTTTCCGTGAAAGGGATTAGAACAGTAGAGTTTATAAAAGGAAAAAATTATGTGCACAACCAAAAAGGAAGTCTTTAAAATTCACATTTAAAAGAATGAGGAATAGAATTTGTGGAACATATATTGTCTTCCTTTGATTTAATCCTTGGTTTAAGAAACTAATTTTTGCCATGATGGTTGTAACATGCACTGGAACTAATCTTGAGACAACAAAATATAAACTGAGGCATAGGGAAGTTTCTGGTAACTTCTCTAATTTTAAAGAGCTACAACTTGATGAAGACTTGATGGTTTAAGACCAGTGTTATTAGATTTTTTGTGTATCTTAGGTGTGTGCTCTTTTTAAGAGTAGATGTTATCTTTCTTCTTCACTAGAGATCTTATTTTATCATTACAAGATTACAATTTTTAAAAGTGTAATTCCAAGTATACTTTAATAATGATATTTAAATACAATTTAAAAATTGAAATGTGATATATTCACACAGAGGTACAGTGTAGCTTAAAATGCATGATCTAAAACTACACACAAAAATGTAAATGCATCTCACAAACATAACATTGTGAGAAAGAAGTCAGATGAAACAGTCTCTCTGTTCATCACTTTACAAGGATTATCTCATTTAATCATAACATCTCTGTCAGATGGATATTAAATTCTATTATTTTACAGATGAAGAAACAAGCTGGAAGCAGTTAAATGACTAGTCTCCTATCTAGGGAAAGGTGGGAATGGGAATCGGGCTCAGCCACTCTGCTTTCAGAGCCCTTGCTGTACCCCTTCTGACATTTAATTGTTTTATATCCAGCAGCTTGACGTGGTGGGACATGTCACATCAGGAGTTCATTTCATCTGACATCAGGAAGTTACACTACTCAAGATTAGATGTCTCATAGGTACGGGACTGCAATTTCTCTATTGCCACTGTGACGACTGGTGACGATTGCGGGTTTGCTGGCAAAGCTAGAAAGAGCTGAGAGATGAGCTGTGTATACACAATATACAGAGAGTGGATTTCACTCCGATGGGGGGTCATAGCATGTCTGTAATTTACAGAAGGACTGTGTGAATGACTGTAGGGGTGCCAGCCACTTTGTCTCACTGTGTGTCTCCCTTAAAGGGGAGACCTTTCTCTGAAGCCTCAATATAAAGAAAAGCTATGCATATACTGAGAAGCAACTGTCAGGGGGTGGGCGTGTGTGCGCGTGCATATGTGTCTGTGTCTGAGTGTGTGTGAATGCATGTGTAAATGAGAATATAAATGGGTGTGTGAAAGTGAAAATGTGTGTGTGTGATTGTATGTGTTGTTAAGTGCATGGTGAATCTTAAAATTACTTCTTTTTTGGATTTGGCTACTAAGGTGCTCAGAATTAGATTTTTGTTTCACCTCTCGTAACTAGACGGTAATGGGGTACTTATTTTATGAACTTGTTTTATGTTTTACTTTATCTTACAGTACTGCCATTGTTTATTCCATTTATGCTGATTTCCTTATCAATTTTTAATTTATTATGTTGTATTCATTTCTGTAATGGTTTTCATTTGTTTTCAGTCTAAGGTGGGAAAAGTCAGCTTCTAACTAAATACAGTCGTCCCTCAGAATCTGAAGGAGATTAGTTCCAGGACCCCTCAAAATCCCCAGATGCTCAAGTCCCTTATATAAAATAGCACAGTATTTGCATATAACTTGTGTACATCCTCCCATATACTTTAAATGATGTCTAAATTACTTATAATACCTAATACATTGTATATGCTATGTAAATAGTTGTCATGGCAAATTCAAGTTTTGTTTTGGGGAACTTTCTGGAAATTTAAAAAATATTTTTAACGTTGTTGGTTGAATCTGTGGATGTACAACTTGCAGATATGAGGGCTGACTCTATAAATTCCTTGGGACATAGCATTCTCCCCTTTAGGGGAGATGAAGGGATAATAAAATCCCCCTGGGAAGACAACTAAGGCAGGTGAAAGAATTTTTAAACTATTATGCTTGATTCTACTGTAAGGAACTATTGCTTCACAATCATTGGGTACATTGCCGTACACTATTTATAACTTTAGGCTGATTTCCTGAGCTGGCGCCTTCCTTCAGCACAATAAAATAAAAACTACTTGGTACTCACCACCTGCCAGGTACTGCTCTGAGTGCTTTACATATATTAACTTACTTGATTTCCACAACAAGCCCTTTGGGTCAATGCTGCTATTATTCCCATTTTACAGATAGGGAAACTGACGCACAGAGATGTTTTTGGTAACTTCTCTAATTTTAAAGAGCTAAGACTTGATGAAGACTTGATGATTTAAGACCAGTGTTATTTGCTTTCTTGTATTTCTTAGGTATGTGCTGCTTTTATTCTAAGAGTAGATGTTATCTTTCTTTTTCACTAGAGTTCTTATTTTATCATTACAAGATCATAATTTTTAAGAGTGTAATTCCAGGTGTATTTTAATAATGATATTTAAATATGCCTTTGTAAGGTTGCTATTTTAAGTATCCACCAGTTAGATACAAATACAATATTTTCCCTCTTTTTTTAACTAAAGATTTGCTTACTTTTAAAGGCTGAAATAAAATGTACTTCAAGTGGTGTGTACTAGGATGTTCAAAGCAGCATTATTTGCAGGACTGCAAGCTAGAAACAACACAAACGCCCATAGAAATACCATTTAAAAATTAAAATGTGATACATTCACACAGAAGATACAATGTACCTTAACATGCACAACCTACAACTACAAACAAAAACGTACATGCATCTCACAAACATAACATTGTGAGAAAGAAGTCAGATAAAATAGCATATGCAGTATAGTTCAAATTCTCTGAGGGGCAATCAGGTCATGTTAGAGGTCAAGATGATAGCTACCTTTGAATTATCCAATGAAAAGGGGCTGTTTGTGTATGCTGAAAATTATTCCCTTGCTGGTGACATCATTTGAAAATATATTCTCTTAGTCCGTAAGCTGTCTTTTCATTTTGTTTATGGTTTTCTTTGCAGTGCAAAAGCTTTTAAGTTTAATTAGGTCTTATTTGCTTATTTTTGGTTTTTATTTCTAATACTCTCAAGAGATGAATCCAAAAAAAATATTGCTGTGATTTTTGTCAGAGTGTTCTGCCTGTTTTCCTCTAGGAGGTTTGGAATATCCAGGCTTACATTTAGGTCTTTAATCCATTATGAGTTTATTTTTGTATATTGTATTAGAGAATGTTCTAATTTCATTTTTTCACATGTAGCTGTCCAGTTTCCCCAGCACCACTTATTGAAGAGACTGTCTCTTCTCCATTGTATATTTTTGCCTCCTTTGTTGTAGATTAATTGACCATAAGTATGTGGGTTATTTCTGGGCTTTCTGTCCTGTTCCATTGATCTCCATATCTGTTTTTGTGCCAGTATCATGCTGTTTCGACTACTGAAGTCAGGGTAGTATAGTCTGAAGTCGGGGAATGTGTTCTTCCAGCTTCGTTCTTTTTTCTCAAGATTGTTTTGGCTATTTGAGGTCTTTTGTGTTTCCATACAAAATTTAAAATGATTTGTTCTAGTTCTGTGAAAAATGTTATTAGTAATTCAATAGGGAATGCGCTGAATCTGTAGATTGCCTTGGGTAGTATTATGATTTTAACAATATTGATTCTTCCAAGTCAAGGACACAGTATATCTTTCCTTTTACTTGTATTGTCTTCAAATTCTTTCATCAGTATCATATAGTTTTTAGAGTACAGGTATTTTGCCTCCTTAGGTAAGTTTATTCATAAGTATTTTACTTTATTTTTTTTTTTTGATGTGATGGTAAATAATATGTAACTATCTTGATTACTGTAGTGTCTTAGTAAATCTTGAATTTGGGTAACATCAATCTTTGGGTAACATCAGTCCTCCAATGTTGTTCTTCTCCTTTATTATTGTGTATGTTGTTCTGGGTCTTTTGTTCTTCCACAGAAACTTTAGAACCAGTCTGTCAATATCCATGAAATGACTTGCTGGGAGTTTGATCGGGATTGTGTTGGTCCTATAAATCAAGATGGGAGGAGCCAACATCTTGACAGTATTGAGTCTTACCAGCCATAAATATGGAATATCTCTTCATTTATTTTATTTTTCTTTAATTTTATTTATCAGAGTTTTGTCATTTTCCTCTTAAAGAAAGTTTTTCTTGTACATATTTTGTTAGAATTGTATCTAAGTGTTTTATTTGGGGTGGGTTGCTATTGAAAGTGGTATTGTATATTTAATTTCAAATTCCACCTGTTCATTGTTGGTATGTATCTGTGGGAAGCAATTGACTTTTGCATATTAACTTTGTATCCTGCAGCCTTGCTATAATAGCTTATTAGTTCCATGAGTCTATTTGTCAATTTTTTAAGATTTTCTGTGAACAAAAACAGTTGTATTTTTTAATTTCCAATCTCTGTACCTTTTATTTCCTCTTCTTGTATTATTTGATTAGCTAGAACTTCCAGTATGATCCTCAAAATGAGTGGTAAGAGGGAATGTATTTTTGCCTTATATCTAATTAAAGGGAGAACTTTGAGTTTATCACCATTAAGTATGATGTTAATTGTTGGTTATTTGTAGAAATTCTTTATTAAGTCTGTTCTTGTCTATTCCAAGTTTACTGAAAGTTTTTCTTTTTATCTTTTGTGGATATTGGATTTCGGCAAAATTTTCTGTGTCTATGGATATGATCATATTTTTCTTCTTTAGTAAGTTGATGCTGTGGATTGCATGAATTGATTTTCGAATGTTGAACTGGCTTCACATACTTGGATAAATCCCATTTTGTCATGGTGTATATTGTTTTATACATTGTTTGATCCAATTTGCTAATATTTGTTTAGAATTTTTGCATCTATGTACATGAGAGATATTGGTTTGTAGTTTTCTTTTATTGTAATGTGTTTGTCTGCTTTTGATATAGAATGAGTTAGAAAGAATTCCATTTGCTTCCATCCTCTGAAAGAGATTGTAGAATTATCTACATATGCTGATATAAAAAGATAATCTTATGAATAAATAGGGTAATAAAAGGAAAAAACTTGGGGAAGTAAAGGTATTGAATGTATTGTGATCGCATTTGTGTTTAAAAATAGATTTTTAATATATATTCCCTACTCTTCCTTTAAAATGTATTCTGAGAATGTTAGGTTCCCCAGTTCTTTGAGTATTCTGTAAATCTGTACCTTCTCTGCTTACTTGTGGGTAATGCAGACACTACAATCATTTTTCATCAGCCAAGATGTTGATGGAAATTCCTAGCTTGACACGTGTTAAACTTTTCCCTTCTCCCCCAGTTAGAACCTACTTCATTCTGGAAGTCAGCAATGGAGAGGAAGGATGGGATCCTGCAGGATCGATACTATCCCCCTGCTCAGCTTCCCCCCTACTCCTTCCTTAGCTGCCTGTTCTTTCTGAGATGTGGTGGGGAAGTTGAAATGGGATGGATGAGTTGAGTGAGATACAGAGCACTGTGGGCCTGAAAGACGGTTCACGTTGACCCCTCCTCAGGCCCTGAGCATCATGTGATACTCTTGCTGTGTTTATCTGGAGTTACTGTGCCTCTCAGGCAAGCTCAGTTTTATAGGGCCCTAAGCAACCCCAAGCTGATTCTCTTACCTGTTGGTCCATTATTGCCAAGGTCATCTCTTTTCTAACATCTTGACAATACTCTTTCCACTTTCTCAATCTTTCTATATTCTCTAAGTGAATTACAGGGTTCAGAAGTCATAAATTGCTCTCCACATGTTTTGTAATAAATTTCATATATATGTGGTAGTGTTTGGGGTTGTTTCCTATTAACTTCCACATCTTAGTTTCTAGTGTATGAGCAACTCATCTGAAACGGAGGCAGAGATAATCCAATACCAGTATCCCATCTGGTTAATGTCTATGCATATATATACTCCACTAAAAAGCTTTGTGGCTACACACTTTATACTGGTTACAGAAATAACAGTGGATGGTTTGCAGCACCAACAATAACTCTTACTTTTTATGTTTATATAATTTTAGACATTTAAAATTATTTTTTCACCTTGAGCATCTGTTACCTTAAACATGATTATCATTTTCATCATCAATTATACTTTTATATAAAATAAATAAATGAATAAGACTGCAGCATTTTGAACAACTCTTACACTTTGAGCCTCAGAATTATGCAAATGTTAGGATCTTCTGCACCCTGCACAGGCTTGGAGAAGAACTACTGAGCTGTAGTCTTCTGAACTTCCTCCTGATTAGCAATGCTCCTTTCACTCTTCATGGGAACCATGGGGCAAATGGACATTGACAGCATGTCTCTCTTCCCCTTTTGGGTGACCATACCTCTCTCCCTCTGTTGAAAATTTCCCCTTCTTCCCCTGTTGTTCTCATTCAGCCAGTTCCAACAATTGCCTTTCACATCTTGTTCACTTTTAGGTACAACAATTATTCTACAATCACTTTGCTGGCTAGATATTGACTGAGACTCATAATGACTCAGTGTTACCCAGTGTTTTCACAACTCAGGCATGTATACTAAAACCATGAGACTGAGCAAGATGATAATAATAACAACAGATTTGTGTGTGCCAAGCACTGTTCAGAGCACCTTATTTATACAATTAATTTAATCAGCACAACAAACCTATGAGGAAATGATTAAATTATTTTCATTCCATAGATGAGACTTAGGCACAGAGTGATGAAGTACCTTGCCCAAGATCACAGAGCCAGCAGAGGAAAGAGATCGCCAGCAGGTACATAGGTAGTCTTGCTACAGAAAACCTGCTCCTCACATTGATGCTCTGCTACCACTCAATATAGGGATATGTTGTAAATCTACTTGTCCTAAATGTACAAAAACATGCAATGAGTATTTAATTCAATGCCACTGAAGATTAACATACCTCTGTATCGACATTTTTCTTAAATTTTACATGTAAATATTTCAAGGTGAAAAAAAAAGGTAAATTAATCAGTAATAAGCAGCATTTTCTAACTCTAGGTTTATACCTCCAATGGGATAGGGTGACAAATTCCAAAGCACATGACTAGCAGGATATATAGATTTAAATTTGTTTTTAGTTTTAAATTTCACAAAGCAAGTCCATCCAATTTCCTCTCAGGTTTCATGCTATATCAGTTAAATGGCTGAAATAATGTTTCATGAGAGAATTATCTCAACTGAGAACATCTGTAGTGATGTAAAACATTTTTTCCCCAAGAATGCAATCAAGTTAAGCTTAGAAGAGACATCCAACATTTTCTTCCAAATATGTAAAATATTTCTATATTATTTATAATTATATCTTTAGTTTTTGTAATAATTTCCATCTTATTCATATGTGTATCTGTAATTTTATTAACAATCTGACTTGAAAAATGTCCTCAAAAGTTTGGCATCATTACAGATGGAATATTTATTTAAATAATGAATGTTTTAAAAATACCCTTTTAAGTAAGTTTTTCTTAGTCATGTTTTGAATTTTCCATAAGTAAGCAAAATTATTCTGTGATGCTGTCTTTGCATTTATATGTCACTGATTCATTCTTTACTTCATTACTGAGCTCAGCTCTGTTCAAACATATATCATTGAGGGAGCTGATAACTTCACGCAAATCCAGTTCTATTTCTCTTGACTGTTTTAGTTATCTTATATTGTTCTATCTGACTAATTCATCATACAATGTCTAGATTTGGAGCTAGCTGTTTTTCTCCTGTTGCCGGTCTTGGAGAGTACATTTATTATTTCTCAGTGTTAGTTTCCTCATTCATAACTTAGAGGATAATTTCTATCTTGCAAAGTTGTTTTAATGATTGGAAATCTTTTATTTAAAGTGCACTTTAGAGCACCAACACATGGTAGGAGTCACCTTGAAAATTATCAGCAGCAACATCACTGAACATCATCATCATCATCATCATCACTATTGGCTCAAACTAATTTTTTTGTTATTTATAAAATATAAAAGGCCCTGATTCCACAAAAAATAATGATGCAAAAGAGGGCTGTTTCCATGTTAGATTTCTGAACATGGACTCCATATCATTTCAGAAATGTATGAGCATGATCTGTGCCTAACAATAACCTTTTTACTATAAGAGTCAGATAATGCACAACAAAATTAGAGAAATTGGCCACAACATACCAATACTACACGAAAAACCTCCAGAAACTAATTTGAAAAAATACAGAGATATCTAACTAACTCTTTTAATTGCATCTGATTTCAGATTGATATGCTATAAATAAAATATCATCTGTATGCCAGTTTGTGTTGTTTCTATTAAGAAGGCTTATGTGATTTAAGAACGACCCTTAAGACTACAGCTAAAGGTGAAATTTGATTATCCCTTTAATTACAGAGTGAACATGAAAATATTGTGCAGGTTAATTTTATATGGATGCAATTGACTTGAATATTAGAGTTATAAAATGCAACCATGCTAGAATGTTTTATTTAGCATTTTGAAGCCCCTCAGGGACATTTAAGTTTTTCATGTTCACACACATTCTGTTAATGATGATCTCAGGCCACAGACTGTACATTTTATATTTAGCACCTTCCCTCTGAGTATATTTTATATAAATTGCTATTACTTGGAAAACACAGTTTCCCAAATGGAGATATCCAGGCTTGGTAATAGGGATGTGCATTAATTATTATTTTAAATTAAAAATAAAAATGTAAATTATTTACTTTTTTGTGTATGCCTAACTTAAAGTCAAAAGTGACTATTACAGTGGTACTCAATACCTTGAAAAAACATTTAAGGGATCTTGAATTTAAAAAACTTCAAGAAATTGGCTATACTTCAATAATAAAAAAAAAATCCCTTTGTAATTCCAGAATCCACAGATCATCTCTTCCTACCTGTTCTACTGGTCACAGAGTCCCAGGAGACATTATAAAATAGTTACTTTTACCTTTCTTAAAATCTCTTTAAATTTTTGACCATTGAACTTATATTTCTTCTGCCACAAATTAGTATATACTTACTGGTTAAAAAAGAAACTTTGTCTAGTGTGTAAATTAAATGGTTATGTATTCTTCTAAAATATTAAATTGTAGACCAAACAACTAAATCAAGATGAAATAATAACCACAATGCAGACAACTGTAAAAGATATTACTAGGGATTCATGATTCACTTTTGGAAACACTGGGCAGATATTTTATTTAAAAGGAAAGTTACACTTCTAATGATATACACATTATCAACATTTTAAGCAAAATATTCCAGGCTATGACTTTGAATTTTTAAAATTAAACTATGCTTTTAAAACAATGTACCTGTTTTAAATTTGTCAATTCTATCAGGCAATGTAAGGGTAGTGCCTAATTTAAAACACAACAAAATAAAATTATGAGGTTAATAATTCCTATCTCAGGAAATTATTTCTCAGAGAAAAAATAGATGAGTATAATCTAGCTTCAACATCTTTGTAAAAATTAGGCATATGGAGCATCTTTATTTAAATGAAAAGTTGTACATAAATATCTGTTGGTTCTGTGTTATTATTATTAGGGATACTATAAAGAGTTCGAATTATTTCACAGTGTCACAGCATTTTATTTTCTTACACCTATATTCCTATGGTCTGTGTTACCAGATGGGTTTATTATACAGAATAATGGGCACTGTCTCCTACAAATGCAAACTGCCACATTGATGCGCATAGATTGCACAGTCAAATGAAAAGAGATGATCAGACATGGGGATTTTTTTTCTTTTTTTCATTCTGGTGGTGGTGTAAAAGAATAAAACCATGAACACATTTTTAATCCAGTCTTCCTTCCTAACTTACAAACTTTGGATGAAAACTTACAGCTGGAAGTCAACAAAATGATACAGTTGAGAGGTGTTTCTTGGCCTTTCTTAAGCAAAAATAATCTAATAATTAACAAATTCTTGTGCATCACTAAAGATTTTAAACAGAAATATCTTTTTTGTCCATTTGTGAGAGCTTATTTCAAACCATTGAAGTGAGCATTGGCTTTTTTATTTTTTAAATTAATTAGGTCTTTTTTGGATTCTGGTATCTTTTAATTTTAATTGCATGTTCTATTGTTAAGTCTTTACTTTTATTTATAACGAACTACTTTTTTAAAATAACACAGGGAAGGTTCTGAGGAGCAAGAGAGGAATTGGCTCATTACTGGTGGCTGAAAAGCATTATGATGCACAGATTTCTCAGACAAGGGCAGATGATTTTCTATAAAAGTTTCAGCCTTTCATGTTCTACACTCAACTTTCAGAAGAATGAATAGCTAAAAATATCCACACTCCCCAAACAGCAGAGACAAGTTTCTCGAGGAAAGTACTCATTATTTCCTCTGCTCCTACTGTTCATCACAATGAAAAGAAGAAAAGCAACATCATTCTCTGAGAAAGAATATAAACATATGTAGAACACAGAACTGAAGACAGAAGAATTGATGACTTTACTCTGGATATTCACTGTCCAAAGTCAATGCTTGAGCAGGACTCATTATCTCAGAAGTTTAGGGCTTGGCACATTGAGGTTAAGAGTTTGGCTTCTGGGTGGTTTACCTACCTTTGTTCTGGAACCACAAAGTAAACTTTTAACTCTTGCCAAGAAATATGAGCTATGACATCATTTGGGAGCTGAAACAGCCTTAGGATATAGTTCAACCTCTGATTTTCACGTGACGTCTAGATGGGTTTACTTACCTTGATTTTTAAGTTAATTCATGACAGGGTGAGGCCTAGAACCATGGTCTGATATTACTCTACAGAACCTCATTTGTTTTCATCAAAGTTCCGAAGAGGCTTACGTGAAAGAGAATGAGAGCAAGAGGGTGAGCATGCATGACAGAGGAAGAGATCATCATAAATTTTTCTTAATATAGAAATCCAGAAAGTGTACCTGCCAAGTTAGCAGGAGAGCAATTTGTCAATCTATGCATTCATTGGGAAATGTCCATGAAGCTTCTATAACAGTTAGGCACTGTGATAGGTGTTGAGAACAAAAAGTAAATCAGATTCCTGACTTCGAACTCTTCATTGAAGGGGTTGCTATTATAGATAAGAGAGCTTCTTTGAAGTTGATTTATTTAGCAGCAAAAGAACCTAGTTAAGCTTCCTTTGGAGAGTTCATTACTGCTGGTGCCCAAGTAGGGAATTCTCACTACATAGTTCTTGTCTACATAGGACCCACTGGGAAGAGCATCAACCCATATATGTATTTATAAACCTCTTTACTCAGGGTTAGAAGACAAATGGTTAGACACTTTTGTAACAGAGAACAAACCTGCTTCTATATCAGATCTCTTCCTTTCGCTCTAACCTTTGTGCTCTGTTGCCCATGCTTAGTCATGCTGCCTCTGCTCCTTAGTAAAAGAATATTGCTTAAACAGCCTGAAATATACATGATAGCCCATTCTCAAGGCTCTGCCTCCCAGCTTGACCTTGAAAGGTATTACACTTTCCATTCACATAGAGATAAAAAGTTGCAAAGCAGACAATAACAATTGTCTTCTTGGAAGTTTACAGGAACATTATGACCAGACTTATGAGGACAGCTGCAAGAACAAAGGATTCCTGCACCAAGAAGTTTGTAACCACGAGCACATTCCCTCCCTTTTTAGTATAAAAGAAGCCTGAATTCTAACTCTGGTAAGATGGTTCCTTGGGACACTAGTCTACAGTCTTCTCAATCTGCTGGCTTTCAAATAAAGTAGCTGTTCCTTGCCCCAGCACCTTGCCTCTTAATTTATTGGCCTGTTGTGTGGGGAGCAGTATGAGCTTTGACTTGGTAACACTTTATCTTCTATATTCTTCAGACTCCTTAGAAAATTCAACATTGTTTTCAGTGTTATAGACAAAGAGTTTAAATAATTTGCTTAAGATTAGCAAAAATGTAAGTGGTAAAATTATAAATAGAACCCAGATGGTCTGACTCCTGTCCCCGTGCTATTCCTATAACATTATTCTGATATCAGGTTGGTGCTTATGCTTCCCTATGCTTTTTTCTTCTTTGATAACAAACTCAAAATAAATTTTAGTGAATTAAAACAATATGATTCAATAATATTATACTATATTTAGGACATATTTTACCAAGTTTCTAAGCTAAGCACTTAATAATGATCATCTCACTTAATTACTAAAATGATCTTGAAAAGACATAATTTTTTTCTACATGACAGTTCAGAGAATTCAGGTTTATAAAGATTATGTAACTTACTAGTTGACTGGCTTTGACTGACTGGTAGAACTGAGGTTTAAATTTTGGTCGGTTCAAAGCCAAAGCTTGTGCTTTAAAAAAAAGCAAAACAAAACAAAACAAATAAACACAAAAACTATGCAATTATTTTGGTTATTTCAGGTATAAACCACTAGTGGTGTCTGTAAATGTCATACAACGGTAAAACATTGCAAAACACCACTCTAAACATTAACCTTCACACAAAAAACTAACCGAGTATAGCAAGTAAGTTATTAAATGAAGTGAACAAAGAACAAAGAAGTTAAAAAATGAAATCACATCTTCAGTAGTCTAGAGAGCTGTGTCAGGGAAGACAGAGGACAGGCAGGAGGAAGACAGAGCAGCTCTGCCAAATGGCCGACGATGCTTCTGCTTATGTCCTGGTGAGAGGGTTTAGCTATAAATGTTTACTCCAGAGTCAAACGTGATAGGGGAGACATTTGATTTATTTCCATATATTTAACTTATTCTTATATTTTGGTGCTCAATAATGAAAAGAAAATTGCAATAGTCTTTGAAAATAAAAGATGAGTTAATGGAATGATGAGGTTTTCATAAGGGCTCTGTTCTTCTCTGCAGTGATTCAGAGAAACCCGGTTTCAGTGCTGCCACTGTGTCCCTGGGATTTGTTGGGTCCGACAAGGAATTTTATTTTGATTGCCATAGACTACCACGAGCTTACAGAACAGCATAGCTTCCAAGTCACTCTCTTTTTCAAGTGTCTAGTCTAGCGTCACCCAGAAACACAGCCTGTGAGTTATCACTGTTAACATTTATGACTTAAATCTTTTATATTCTGCCTGAGAAGTGAGCCTAAGTCATGGAGACACATAACTTTTATGTTTGCAGTCCTGCTCCCTTTGCCAGTAATGGGCCATTCACACTTTGTTTCATGTCAATGCGTCTTTGTAGAACCTGATAGAGAGAAAGGAAGACAGACTATCTAACATTCACCTCCAGTTTAAAGCCAGAGAGAGACAAGATGCAAATAATGAGATTCTAAGTTTACACCTCCACAGACATGTTAACTGATATTAATGCACACATCCCTCAGTTTCCCCTGTTATCTGGGGTCTGCTGGTGGATTACAATGTCACCATTTCAAGAAATAAAAAAGTTATTGATGAGCCACAGCCACAAAAGGAATTCACAATCCTATGGAAGAGTGCTAAAATGATGACTTTAAAGATTTGCAAAAATTCAGCATCAAGTGAGTCTGATGTATGAAAGAAACTAGCGAGTCACAGAGAAGGAAGGAAAGTCACAGAAAGTCACAGAAAGTTCTCCTTACTAATTTTTGATAGTAAGAGCAAAGGTAAGGTTAAATAACACAGCCCTATTAGTGAGCTGAAATGAGGAGCATTCAATAAGACAACAAACTCACTGCATTAAAGAAAAAAGCTGTATTTGAGCACATGAAAATGTGTTGCTGTGCTCAGACAAGTGTGATGTCTTACGTGTAATACAATAAGGGTCTAAATCCATGGTGGATGTCTCCACTTAGTATTTAGATTTGGGAGTCTATGTATTATTGTTAATACTTGATATGATGTAAGAGGATTAAAACTCCAGAGCAGGAAGAAAATACTAGGCTGATAACTGAACAGTGTGGGATGCTTGTCTACGCAGGGAGAGGAAGGGATGCTCAGGAATAAGCAGAGCTCAGAGTGGAGTATGAGCTCTAAGAGAAGTTACAGCAGAGAAGGGATGGCGAACACTGGCTAACGGGCAGGACAGGTCCAGGAAGATAATGGCTTGAGCTCATGGAATTTGAGAATTCAGATGCCATTTTGATCTCAATGAGAAGTGTTTCAGTGCAAAGACAAAGGCCAGACTGCAAGACATGGATTGTAGAGAAGTAAGGAAGGAGGAACTCAGAGTGTAGGAAACTATTCTAGAAGTTTAGAGAAAAATAAGCAAGATATGTGATAGTAGCTATAGATGATATAATATGATATGCAGGGAGAGGAGAGAAGAGGAGATGAGAGAAGAAGAGAGAGGGAGAGACAGAGAGAACATATAAATAATGGAGCAAGGATCTACTACTAAATTTTGAATCACAGAAACATATCTGAAGCCTTGATATGAGAAATTGAAATGACTGTTATGTCAGCAAGAACCTGAGTTCTTCTTGTGAACTTGGTGGACCTTGCTCTTGTCCCTCTCAAAGCATCTCAATGACGCACAAACTGTGAAAACTTGGTTCCTTGTATTTGACATACGTTGCAGAATTATCAACTCTCGTGCCCCTGAGCAAGCTAAAGGATGTCTACAAGTGTACCAGAAATCAGGGCATCACAACTAATTTGAATACGACAACCAATCTTTTAGTCTATCACCATGTTTTCATGCAACTGTCCTAAATACTTCAAGACACTCTTAGATGAGGCCAAGAAATGAACCTGATAATTTGAAAATCTTTTCTGCTTAGCAGGAGCCAAATGATCACCAGCCACAAGAGAAGGCAGAACTGAAAAATACATGATTAGCATTCCAGGAACAAGAAATAAACTGCACTGGAAGGCAGAGAAGAGACTGGGAACATGCCCCCATGGATGCTGTCCAGATTTAATTGTTCCACTTTACAAGTTAAATCATGATCTTCCTAGTGACCAGCCCCGTGGGCAGGTACACAGATGCATAGCCATTAATGACTGACAGGAGCTGGGTTGACTTTTTAACCTTAGTTCAGACTGTTAGGGCCAGTATTTGAAGCCACAGACGCAGGTTGCTAAACACAAAATCTGAATTTCATTTTCATTGCCTATTTCATATTTTGAAAGAGCTGAGGGAGTGCAGGGAAAAGGATTAAATGCAAAAGTCTATGATGATATGTGTAAGGACTTTTAGATCCTTTAGAGTTCCCGCTGGCTACAGGGACACTGTCACTCACCTTATTCTTTTATTCTTCAACAACTCTTGAAGATTGTTTTTGAAATTAAGGAAAAAGAATTATATCCATGATCAAGCTTTAAGTGGCTTCTTCTCCTGATTTCTGGTTATTCTTCTTTGTTCTTCCTTGTGGCTTTACTTTCTTTACTTTTCTTTCCTCCTCTGGAGGTCCTCTCTGGTTTTTTGTTTTTCTTGTTTTTTCTCCTTCCTAATATAGCTCCTAGTTTTATGGGTTCAAATTCCATAAATGTGTTAATGATTTCCAATCAGATCAGCTGAGCTCTAGACATGTCTCCTTGGATAGCTCAAAGATTTAACACCTACAAAAGCTAATGAGTCATAATTGCCCCCAGATTCCTTTCACCTCCTGCATTCCTATTATTACTGCCGTTCACCTAACTTCTCTGTTTTGACTTCTTTCTCTCCATCAGGCCCTTCTGCCAATTAATCACAGAGACCTGTTGATTCTGATCGAAATATTTCATAAATCTGTCCCTTCCTCCTTGCTGTAGAGGACCACTGTCCTTTTCCTTGCCTCCTTCCCCAGCTTGCCCTTCAGTTTGTCTTCCTTACCTTTGGTCTATTTCCTACACTGAAATCAGAGGCATCTTCCCGAAATGTGTACCTGATCAGGCCATTCTTTGGCTTGGAAGTTTTCAGAGTTTCCTCACCAGCCTCCTAATCCATTCAAAGCCCATGACCGTAGGACACAAGGTCCTTCGTGATCCAACTCTTGCTCACCCTCCAGCTCCATGCATCTCCACTTGCAACTGCTCTCTCTCCCGTTCAGCACGCTCTAAATTCTATTCCCTTCTAAACATGTCATGCTCTCAATCGCCTCTAAGTGGGAACACCTGTCAGGCCCTTTGTCCAGCTCACCCTTTTTCCATTTCTGCCCCGAGTTAATAAACAGTGCTTACCCTTCAGGATTTAGCTCCCCGATTTCTTCAGCTTTGAAGCCTTCCCTCAGCGTGGTTCCTCCACAGATGTTCCCCACGGCATGAAACTCTATCAAACTTATTACCTACGAGCACTCTAATTTCCTCTTTATTTTTCTCTCTGAGCTTGTTTGTGTTTGAGTGACTTGCCTGAGACAGCCCAATTGGTAAGTAGCAGAATTAAAATTCAAATCCAGCTCTGCCCTCTCTCTGCTGGGTCACCGTGTTTGAATGTAATCCCACAGAGTTCAGCAGCCTAGCCTGCTAACTTTCTTATAACAATCAGTGAAAAACAGGGGTGGAGAAAGTTCCATGCTGGTTCTTCCTTATTTCATCATATACTTGCTATACATCTGATCACAAAATCGCAAAACTCTACGGTATTCTGTTAACTACCTCCTTTGGAACTGATACACATACAGTTGTTTGGTAGTTAGATAAGTGGGGGGCACCAGGCAGACAGGTGGAGGAGAGAGAGGATGGTCTGGAAGATGGCATTATGTCTGCCTCCAGCATAAAGGGGCTTTACCTTCTCTAAATGAGTGCCAGCAAGAAATCAGTTAGAACCCGACAGCCACGCCTGTGTGGCAGCAGAAAGGATTTAACCAGACACGACCCAGGACTTAGTGTTCATTGTATTAGAGTTAACATTGCGGTTTAACATCCCCCATGAGTTTCTCTGTGTACACCATGGGTAAGGACATGTGCAAAGGGGACCAAACATGACTAAGCATTCCAGGGACAAGAGCTGTCAATCAGTCAAGAGACCACCTCTAAGCAAGGGTATAAGAGCAAGGGGACAAAAGCCACTGTTTTCCTCTTGGATCAGCCTGCCTCCCATTCTTGGAGGTGTGCTTTTTCTTTCCTAAATAAATCTTTTAAAATCTTTTGGTACATAACGCATCGTCTCCCGATTATAATTTCGTCTTTCGGGTATGACAAGAACTGGGGTCTTTCCTCTTTACCTGTTGGGGTAACATCTTTTGGTGCTGTGACTCTGATTGGGTCCTCACTATCTCTCTTAGCTTACTTTTCCATCTTCCAGACCATCTTCCTTCTTGCCCACCTATCTGCCCGGTGCCCCCACTTATCAAACTACCTAATACAGTCATCCCTGTCCCCTGGCATCCATGGAGGGCTGGTTTCAGGAGGCCCCCAACCCCCAGACCAAAATCTGCAGATGCTCACATCTTTATATAAAACAGCACAGTATTTGCATATAAACTATGCACATCCTCCTGCGTACTTTGCATCAACCGTAGATTACTTATAATACAATGCAATGTAAATGTTATGTAAATGGTTGTAAATTGAATGTAAATGCTATGTAAATAGTTGCCTGAGCACAGCAAAAACAAGTTTTGCTTTTTGGAAGTTTCTGGGATTTTTCTTTTTAATATTTTCAACCCACAGTTGGTTGAATCCGCAGGTGCAGAACCTGCAGATACGGAAGGCCAGCTGTGCACCTTGTTTTGTGCTGGTCTTCGCCTACTGATAGTGCTGTGGCTGGATCGACTCTTGTGGTTCTTATTATGATAGCAAGACACCGGCAGCAGTAACTATCAAGGAACTCTAAAAAAAAAAAAAAAGGTTTATTATTCACAGGTCCTGGAAAGCATGTGGCACACCTCTTGCCACAAAAAGAGGTTGCTGGGGTGGGGAGGTGGGGATTGAGAGAGAGAGAGAGAGGGAGGGAGAGAGAGAAACAGAGGTTTTGAGGTTCAGTTTTTATTGGGGTCAAGGGTAGGAGCCTAGGGTTTTAAGAATGTACTCTTGAGGGGAGGGTACAGCTCAAGTAAGTGGTAGAGCACATGCTTAGTATGCACGAGGTCCTGGGTTCAATCCCCAGTACCACCTCTAGAAAGAAATAAACCTAATTGCCTCCCTCCTAGCAAAATAATATAATTAAATAATACAATAATAAATAAATAAAGCTTTTTTAAAAAAAGAATGCACTCTTTATTGATGAATTTAAAATATAAGGGTGGGAATTTAAAGCAAGAGAAGGGAAAAAAAGAAAAAAAGAAAACAACTGGCCCAAATGGTCAGTTGTCAAAATCAGTCAAGATCTCTAAAGCAAAGGAGCCTAGGAGGGAGGCTGGGGGGATGGGAAAGTTTGGTCCAGGGGCTGGCTATGTGCTTATGTGGGATAGCCACCTTTGAAATGAATGCATCTTTGAAACGGATGGAAATCAAAGTGTAAGTCAGGTATTTACATTACAAAAAAAAAAAAAAAAAAGAAAGAAAGAAAGAAAGAAAAGTCCAACTGTCAGGACTGACTGACACTACACACCTAAACTCTTGAAGTTAGAACACTGGTTCTCAAACTTGGCTGCATATTGAAATTGCCTAGGGAGGTGTGGAAAATACTGATACCAGGATTTCACACCCAGAAATTCAGATTTACATGTTAAGGGGCATTGCCTAGATACCAGGATTTTTTCCCCCCAAAACTTGTGGGGTTATTCTAATGTGCAGTAGTGTTTGAGAACCAATACCTTTGAGAAGTAAACTATTACTGCCTCTCTTTCAAGATGAGGCAAATGAAGTGTAGAGAGATTAGGTGACCTGCCTGAGGTTAAATGATACAGTGCATGTCAGTAATTAGTCACATGTGATTGATTCCTGAATTGAAGACTGACTGCCCATGCAGATAAAATTAGGTAGCGTTCCAGGGCTCTGTCCCCACTGCAATGCTGCTACACCAGAATAAAGACAAAAACCATCTCTTTCTTGAGAAATCACAGCCCTCCACTGCTGCTCAATAAAATAGCTGTGCTCTCCTGTATCCTGCTGTTGATAAATATTTTCAGGTCTACTTCATCAGGTATGCTTATTAAGTCTTTTGTAAGGGACTTTCAGATCTACTATATAATTTTTCTACAGTTTTGAGATTGTTTGTTTGTTGATCTAATTTTAAAAATTGTAACCAGTAGCAAGCAGTAAATTAAAATTTTAGGCTAATAAATATTATTTTAAAATGTATGTAGGAGACAGAAGACCTAAATAGACATTTCTCCAGAGAATACATACAGATGGCCAACAGGCACATGAAAAGATGCTCAATATCATTAATTATCAGAGAAATGCAAATCAAAACTACAATGAGGTATCACCTCACACCAGTCAGAATGGTCATCATTAAAAAGTCTACAAATAATAAATGCTGGAGAGGGTGTGGAGAAAAGGGAACCGTCCTGTATTATTGGCGGGAATGTAAATTGGTGCAGCTGCTATAGAGAACAACACAGAGGTTCCTCAAAAAATTTAAAATATAGTTACCATATGATCCAGCAATCCCATTTCGGAGCATATATCTGGAAAAGATAAAAACTCTAATTTGGAAAGATACTTGCACCCCAGTGATCATAGCAGCACTATATACAATGGCCAAGACATGGAAGCAACCTAAATGTCCAGGAACAGATAAATGGATAAAGAAGATGTGGTGTGTATACACACACACACACACACACACACACACACACACACACACACACACACACACACATATATATACACATACATATAATACATATACTATATATATATTTTATATAATATATATAACAGAATATTACTCAGCCATAAAAAAGTGAAATAATGCTATTTGCGGTAACATGGAAGGACCTAGAGATTATCATACTAAGTGAAGTAACAGACAGAGGAAGATAAATATCATATGTTATCACTTATATGTGGAATCTAAAATAATGATACAAATGAACTGATTTGCAAAACAGAAATAGACTCATAGACATAGGAAATGCACATATGGTTACCAAAGGGGAAAGGGAGGGGGAGAGAAGAATAAATCAGGAGTTTGGGATTAATAAATACACACTACTGTATGTAAAATAGATAATCAACAAAGCCTACTGCATAGCACAGAGAACTATATTCAATATCTTGTAAAAACCTATAATGGAAAATAATCTGAAATACATGTATGTACACATATAACTGCATCACTTTGCTGTGCACCTGAAGTTATCACAACATTGTAAATCAACTACACTTAACAGAAATATACATGTATATAGGAAACCTTAGTTTAGACATAAATATAATTATGAGGAGGATTTTGGTACACATGAGCTGTATGACATCGGGCAAATCACTAGACTTTTTGAATTTCAGTTTCCATAGAGAGGACAATAATCATGCTGTCTATGGTGATAAATATTAACTTTGACAAAAGTGTGACACATACGTGAGGGGTATATTGGTGATACCATAGAAGGCATAGTCACTACTATACAGCTGAAGGGTATTTAGAAAAGGTTTTATTGAGGAAAGTGTTGCCGAGGAAGAAATTTTCCTCTACCCCAGGTCCTTCTGGTTGGCCCAAGAATTAAATTGACATGAGACCGATGAACAAGAGGAAATCAAACAAAGATTTGGGAGAGACCCAGGAGAACTGAGTAGCTCGTCAAAATGATCAGAGCTCTCACTTTAAATACCATCTTCAGTTAAATAAAAGAGGATGTTGGAGGTAGTGATTTGGAACTTCAAATGGGAGGAAAGCAACTCAGATGAAGATAGAAAAGCAAACGACTGGTAAACAAATGTTTGCTGAGCCATGTGGAGACGAGGGGATCTAGAGAGGACTCTGATCATCTAGGTACTTTTCCCACCACACCTATCCCGCATTCTTGGCAGATATCTCTGGTGAAAGTTCTATTTTGGGAACCTGTCCTTTATTTAAATTCTTTTAGGCAGTTAGGCAGAAGGTCAAAGGTTTTTTCCTGAGGCTTTTGAACCTTAAAAATAATCAGCCTAAATTAATCCTCATGCCAAAGAGACACATTTTGGGGTGGTAAGTTTTGCTCCCCTCAAAGGGCCAGAGTAAATTGAGTTTTAAGAGAGGAATTGATATTCCTCAGGGTTTGTATTGCCATGTTTTTCTAAGTAAAGAATTGAAACTAGAAAAGTTAAGTCTCAAATATAAAGTCAACATATTTGTAGTTTTAGAGCTGCGCTCTAATTAGACTCAGTCCTCTCTCCATAATGTTCTTATTTATTTAAGCTTAACACTCAGAATGTGGCACAGATCTCCTTACACCCAATCTACCATTAATATTGAAAGTATTTGCTCGACAATGCTTATTCTCAAATTGGGTTGGAAATTTTTCACAAACCAAGCACATCCAAATGGTGTTAACTCTCCTGGCTGAACTTCCAGCAATGAGGCTCTTGGGAATCAAAGTCACCCCTGGAAACGAAGTAGAGATATAAGATTAAAGTGCCAATTAATGAAATACAATTTCTGAGCAGTCCCTTCTGAAAGAGGACAAGTTCAGTTGCCCTAGGCACACGCTTTTGAACTATAAGGAACAAGTCTTTCTCCTTCCCAGAGTTTGACAGTCATAACATCTTCCTCTATGATGGAGAGAGAACTTTGCTGAGTTTGCATGATCTCCAGCAGTATAACCTTGGACAATTCTCCTAAATCTTCCTGTCATAATTTCTTTGTCTGCAAAATGTATGGATACCAGCTATATTGTAGGGTCAACGTGAGGACTGAATACAATAAAGCATGCAAAATATTTTGTAAACTATCAAGTTCTATATTAGTATCCATAATCCTGCTCTCAACCAAAGTACAACAGCTGATTGAAGCAGATTGAAGACCATAAATGTTTCTTCAAGACAAACATTCTGTTTTAGGGAAACTTAGTGATACTGAATTGTGTTCCACTTTTTACCCTACCCTGGTCTTGGAAGCAGTTAATAAATCCTTGGTTGCATAAGGTGATAGATGATTACTTAATTAAGAAGTCATTCCCTTTCATTCTTTCTAATCTATATGAGAATACATTATCTGCTTGGTTTTATGGGAAAATTCATTGTTTTATGGTAAATGGGAAGCTAGTAAGAAAATCAGAACAGATGGAAACCAGTGAGAGGGCTAACCAAAAGCATATTGGACATCTTTAAAAATATCTAGAAAGCAGAAGAGATTTCTAATGGGATCCTGGGCTCCGATCTTCTGTTCTCAATTAGTTAATGCATTTCATTCTTTCATCAATTACAGCCCACAAAAGTTTGCTATTACTTCCCATCAGGTCTGCTTTGCCTCTTATGGAATTAGGTCCCAGAGGACAGAGTAAACCAAAAAAAAAAAAAAAAAAAATTGCTTCTCAGAAATATAGGATGGATGTAGTCTGAGAAACACCATTGGCAGCAAAGTTTCCCCTTCACAGGGAAAAAAAGAAATCATTTCCTCCATCTTTCGAATCTGAGACCAACTTGTAAATCAGCTGACGGCAGAGGCCTCAAGGGGAGGCTGAATAGCTTCATTATTTCATTGGTTGTCATATTTTTTTTTTCAGCAGTGTTGATTTCACTCATATAGCCCACTCTTAATCTTTCCTCTGATTTTTGAAACATAAGTTAAATTTACAAGTGAAGAATCAAAACATATAATTCTACATGAAAAAAATATCCTGAGACATGAGCTTTCTTGCCTTAATAATCAAATCTTAGGTCAAATATCAGTTAGCAACTAAATACGGACTGTTTGAGTACTTTATCTTTAAGGGCCCATCAGAGATCTGGGTGTTTTGGAGAATACAAATTCATATACTTTCATAATCTCCATAATTTTCCCTGCCTTCATCAATGAAAAACACACACAAGAAAACTAAAACAAACAAACAAACAACCTCAGAATGCTCTAGGTTTAAATGAAACCTAGATATAATCTAAAACTACAAAGGGATTTTTATAGCCATATTTTTGTAATAGATGAGGAAACTGAGGTCAGATTAAGTGGTATGTCTTGGCTTAAATAACCAATTAGGGCTGCTAATTTGGATTATACTGGAGGCCTTTTGGCTTTTCATCATATTTGCATGTCAAAATGAGTAGAATATGTTACTGTATTAAACCTCACCCACAAAGGTTATTTGGATAAAAGGAAAAGAAGGTTGTGCCCATCATTGACTCAATTTACTATTTCTCCATTAAGATTCAGCTTCCAAAAATAGGCTCAGGAAATTAACTGGGATATGAGGGAAATAATGGACTTCAGGGTATAATTAAACAGAAATGTTTTAAAGTATTTTGCTTTTCCATCTCCACTCTTTCTGATTCTAGACTAAATATGTTTGTGATCAGACCGCATACGTCCCTCCATCACACTATTTTCCTCTGCAGCCTTCTGCATTCCCAGCCCGCCTGGAGTCTAACCACGAGTCTGGAAATATAAGTGTGTTCTCCTGATATCTATTTTTTCAGTCATTGGCCTTCAGTTCACAAATGTCTCATTTCAAATGGTGAATGGTCTTCTGTCATGAAATGACTCGGGTGAGAGGGAGAGGACTGACTGGGCGTTTTCTTTGAGTCAGACGATAACGCAAAATAAGGGATTTCTTCACCGCATGCTACCTACAACTTCACGGCAGATGAAACAGTTCAGGAGAAGAAC
Organism: Camelus ferus; assembly: GCF_009834535.1. Taxonomy (NCBI): domain Eukaryota; kingdom Metazoa; phylum Chordata; class Mammalia; order Artiodactyla; family Camelidae; genus Camelus; species Camelus ferus. Next base: position 76,528,228 of record NC_045701.1, on the reverse strand, counting down.
AAGAAAGGAGGAAGGAAAAGGAGGTGGAAGGGGGGAGAGGAGGAGGGGGAAGAAAGGGAAGAACAAGAAAACAAGCAGAAGAAAGAGAGGGAATATTTCCTTGAGTAGAAAAGAATGGATTAAAAACAAAAAGGCGACACAAGCCCAACTGGGTAAAAACACCGTTTATTCCACCCACCCGCAGTTTCATCTCCAGTGGAAACACTTGAGACGGAATCCCCTCTTGGGTTTCTTCTGCGTCAGTCTCAGTAAGTAGGGATTAAACCAAAGATCTAATGCGACAACTTACATTTGCTGAGGTAAATTTCCACCTTTTAAATCCAGGCATAAGATCCAGCTCTGGGTACAGAATATACATAGAAATTTTTGGAATTGTGTTTTTCAACCCCACCCTGCCCTGTGTGTTATTTCTTCTCCCACGTTGTCTTTTCTGCCCCTTCCCCATCAGTTAGTCCTTCTCATCTTTTAATTCCTAGTCTCATCCCATAGTGCCTTTTTCATGAGCCACATACCCCAAGGTCTCATCCTTTAACTCTCCACCTGGCCAGTCTTCTCCCAGCACAAGAATCCGGCAGTCCTGGTTCTTCCTCTTGCTCTTTCCCATTTCCCCCCTAAACAATATCGCCCCACCTTTCCTCATGCCATGTGTAGCTGGTCTTCGTACTGATAAGGCTGTTTGTGTGCCGGGGGACGTCCATCAATGGGATATACGTTATCTTACAGCATCAACGTTATTCCGAACCCTCAAGCTGGTTGTGCAAGATTGGCCTACATTCCTCAAAGTCTTAGAAGGAAAGAAGAATGGGAGAATTACCATTTAAAAAAACCATTTTCCTATGTGCTGTTGCAAATGTTAAATTCCCTAATTCCTTTATCTCATATGTTTCTACCGCTTTCTGTCCCCTCTTCTTCCCTCCATTCTTCTCACCACTGATCATAATGCCTGGGTAAATATTTTATCTCCTTATCATCTCTTTAAGGATAGCCCTGTCTTCACATCTAAAATGCACCCTTTTCTTCCCAATTGACTCCTCTAGGCTGTATCACCATGAATTCCACCAGATAGAATTTAGAATTTGCCTTTTGGCTTCTGGTTGGGCTCCCTCATGGCAAGTGTGGATAGGAGATAAGAAGAAGACGAAGGGAAGTACTGGGGACTGTATTCCCTCAGATTCTTCTCTGCAAAGCTGTGGTGTGGAAATTGCTACAGAGGGTCATGACATGAGATGGGAAGCACATTACAGTAGCCACAAGTCTTGCTGGACTTCAGTCATCACCCCTTTCCTTTGTCTTTTTAGGACTAAGAGTGGCAATAGCTTCCTTCCCTTTCTAAACCCAGGATATGTCACCATCCGATGTGAGTCTTAAAGTCTCTACATTTGTGTAAAGCATCCCTTCAAAAAAGTCCCTTTTAACTAACCCTTTTATGTATGCCACCTGTTTCCTTCCTAAAGCCAGAATGAACCAGAATTAACAAAACAGATTCATAGATGCTCACTGCTAAGACACTTTGGACCTAGAATGACTCTTTAGCTCTAGGCTTTGTGACATTTGCTTTCTTGTCCTCATTTGCCCATCAGTGCAGTACAGTCTGGCTTCTACTGGCACACCTCCAGTTCCTACGGTCTTGTCATGATTTCTGATAACTTCCTTTTTACCACGTTTGATGGGCAATTCTTTGTCCCCACCTTACTCAACTTCTCAGCAGGCACACCCAGCACCACTCTTGATTATCCTTCTCTCCCACAGATTGTTCTGAATTATTATCCCTGTTACCAAAGTGACACAAGCCAAATCATTTTACAAGGTTTATATAAAATAGATCTTTTCTGCAGATGTAAAAATTCCCATTTTTTCTAGAAACAATAGCTTTCAACTCTTTCAAACTGCCTTTCCCCTGGTATTTGTTTCCTAACTTCTAAATAATATGTTTAAAATCATTTTTGAGAAAAATCTATTGACTTCCTATTAAGAAAGCTGGTGGTACTGTAATTTTTATATTGCTCCTATATAACTATACATGTGAATTACTTCTTTCCTTTCCACTTGATAAAGTTATACCATAAATTTTACAATGGCTGCTGAAAGGATGTCATCTTGAATTTTTTTTTTTTTTTTTTTTTTGCCATTACCCTGGAAATTCTTCTCCTTTTTTCCATATGTGAAATCCCTGGTTTTTAAATACCAAGGCTCTCACTTCCTTAGCTTGCTCCTTTATCTTCGTGGACTATATCTTCCAGCAGGTTTTTGGAAAAGGGTGTATAAGAGGGGACATTTTTGAGATCGTGCATGATGACAGTGTCTCTGGGTATAGAATTCTGGGTTGAAAAATATGTATCCTCAGAATTTTGATAGTAGCTTTTCATCATTATCTTCTAACTTCCAGTGGGCTATTGAGCCATTTGACACTTTTCAGATTCAATTTCCTTTGTATTTGAGCCTTTTCATTTCTGATTTTATATAAGATCATCATTTTGTCCCATAGGTTTCATGATGGTATGTGACTTGGAGTGGGTCCTTTAATCCATTATGCTGACATTTGGGGAGTAGAGTGACCAATTCTTCCCAGTGTGCCTGGGATTGTTCTGATTTTTAAATTAAAGGTCCCACATTCTGGGAACCCCCCAGTCCCATGTAAACTATGACAGTGGGTCACTCTACTGATGAGTCCTCTCAGTTTGGAACATCATGAACCTGAGTTGTGGGAAGTTTGCTTCAATTATTTAATGATGATCTCTTTTTCTTTTCCTTTCTTTTAATCTGTTCAGGTAGAACTATTTTTCAGATGCTCAGTGTCTGTGCTGAGAAGACAGTTAATCATATCTTTTCTAATTATCATATTTTTCTTTTTGTCCTTCCATAATTTTTCTTAAATTGTACTCCTATTCCTATTTTTCTACTTAAATTTTTATATCTGCAATCTTATTTTGCAAGGCCTTATTTTTCTCTCTGAATGTTTGCATTTTCCAGAACCTAACAGTGTTTAATGAATGTCATTTTCCACTATGTTTGTAGAGATTTTTCTGCTGCTTTTGACATAATTTCTGCTTTATTCTTAGTATTTAACATTTGAGATCTTCCTCAAGTATTTGCTAATAATTGGACATCTGTCACATTTAGAAGTAATTCAATAAAAATCTCTTAGGAAGGTACATGTATTAGATCACCACAGGCGACCTGCCTGGACTCTTCTTGGGGACCTCCAGTTGTCAGTATCTGAAAGTTCTTTCTCTTGAAGTTATTGGTAGACTCAGAAGAATTTTTCATTCTCCTTCCTGGGCTGTGTAAGTCTTGTCATCACGTCCTTGGAGCTGAGTGGAAGAAACTTAGAGCTACCAGTTTTTTTGTAGACTTTCAAATTTTCCCCTTCTATGACTATGGTTTCCTCCCCTTTATCTGGGTTATTGAGCTGAGAATCTCTCAAGTTAACCAACTTCCTTAGAGTAAATCCCTAAAATGTACTGTGGTGGTGAAGGACATCCAATTACTAGCCTGAGGTTAGTGAGGGAAGCAATTTAGGAGTCCAAGTCTTTCTTACACGAATTCTCAAAGGATGCTCCTATCTAAGGCATCATCTGAAATTTCACTTTCAGAGTATACTCATATGTTCAATTTTTGAATATTTGCAGCATTTTGTATCGTAAACCATTCTTCAGCCTTCTGTATGTTCCCTCGAGCCAACTCAACTCACCATCATTCCTCCAGAAAAATCAAATCAGATCATGTCTCATCTGAGAATTCTTCAAGGGCTTCCCAGAAGAGTTAGGAAAAATTCAAATTATTACAGAACAGAAAAAAAAATCTTGCAGATACGGCCCTTGCTAAATGAAAAACCTCATTTTGTACAATTTTCTTTTTTTTTTTTTTTTACTAAATTGGTCCAACCACATTATTATTATGCCAAGCTCTTTCCAGACACAGGGTCTTTGCAGGCCACATTCCCACTCTTTTGGATACACTTTCAACACACACACACACCCACCACATGCACTTTGCACACAGCTGCGTCCCACTCATCTGTCATGTCTCAGCTTTAGTGTCACCTCTTCAGCAAGATCTTTCCTGATCACTTGTTCTGAGCATTCCACCCATCCTTAATCCCTATTTTAGCTTTTTGTTTATTTCCTCTTCAGCACTTACCTTAATTTCTAATTATTTTCTTTATTTCTCTCAGGAATACAGCAGAGGGGTATTTGCATGACTAATTTAAATATGCAATCTAATTTTGCATATTTATGCAAACCACATTAATCTTTCTGACCAATATGTACACCAGATTACTTTCAGGAAATTGTGTTGTCTCATATTACTGAGATGATATTATTTTCACACGATATACTGCGGTACATTTACGGGTTACTGGGAGGCATTTTTATAAATAAAAAGTAAACTACACTTGTCAAAATAGAAGAACAAAGTATGATGAGCGCTGACTGTTTAGATTAGATGTTCTTTTCACTCGAGCAGTCAGAATACTAACCTCAGGGGGTTAAAACTGGCACAGGAAGATAACTGATGGAGTGGAAACGATGAGAAGCAGGGTGAACAAAGTGCATTTACGGAATTCAAGTCATCTAGAGTGCATTTCCCGTACGCAAAATGAGAGGGGCGGTGAAACTGATCCAAAATAGAAGGCAACATCAGTGAGCTAGAATAAAATGACACGGGTGTTTTTCTTGCAAAAGGAAGTTTGCATATTGCATTTTAGACATTTTAAGACACTGTGTTAGATGCTGTGATATCAATATGCCTGGGAGGCTATCGGACCACACAGGCGGGGCACACGAGCTGTAACGAGCAAAGAGCACGAGCTGACAGAAGGGTAAGAGTGAGATGAGATAGTGTTTTGTACTCTAGATTAGGAAATAACCTTAGAAATGATTAAATCTAGTGTCAATTTTTTTTTCCAAATGAGATATATGAGTGTAATGAACTTCTCAATTCCTCAGAACTTGACAGAAGTAGTACTTTAGCATTAATTAACTCTTCCATTGCTGTCTGTTGTGAGTGCAGTTGTGTCCCCGAAAAAGATAGGTTCAAATCCAAAGCACCTGTGAGTGTGACATTATTTGAAAATAGGATCTTTGCCGATGTAGTTCAGATGAGGTCCCCCTGGATTAGAGTGGGCCTTCAATCCGATGACTGGTGTCTGTATAAGAGAAAGGAGACAGAGATTTGCATACAGGCACAGTGATACACAGAGGGAAGAAGGCCATGTGGAGAGGGGTATAGACATTAAAGTGACGTCTCTGCAAACCAAGGACCATCAGGGGTTGCTGGTAACCACCAGATGCTATGAGTGGGCAAGAAAGGATTTTTTTCTGGAAACTTTGTAGGGAGTGTGACCCTGCTGAACCATTGATTTCAGAATTCTAGCCTCCAGAATTGTATGAGAATAAGTCCTTGCTGTTTTAAGCCACCCAGTCTCTGGTGATTTGTTCCAGTGACCTTAAGACATAAACACACTGTCCATCAATAAAAGGCAAATCTCACTACCCTCTCAGGTTCAACAAGAGACTACCCCAATGTTCTCCCCACCTCCTGCCAACACGATAAGGCCAAGGACCCCCCTGATGCATGTGCTCCCTATAATCATTCAATTGTGATTTTTCTATGCAATTTTCCAACTATCCAACCAGATCATCTGCTCTCTGAGACCAAGAATAATATCAGTTTGTTCATTTGCTTGCTTTTTACCACTTGTGATGACTAATTTTATGTGTCAACCCAACTGGGCTCAAAGATTCCCAGATAGCTGGTAAAATAATATTTCTGGGTGTGCCTGTGAGGGTGTTTCTGCAAGAGATTAGCATTTGAATCAACACTGAGTAAAGAAGATTGACCTCACCAATATGAATGAGTCTCATCCAGTTCACTGAGGGCCCAAATAGAACAAAAAGGTAGAGAAAAGGTGAATTTCCTCTATCTTCTTGAACTAAAACTTTCTAGTCCTTGAACATTGGTGCTTTTGGCTCTCCGGCCTTTGGACTTGAACCACGACTTACATCATCGACCCACTAATTGTCAGGTCTTCAGACTCAGATTGGAACTTACACCATTAGCTCCTCTGGTTCTCGAGCCTTTGGATTTGGACTGAACTACACCACTGCCTTTGCTGGGCTTCTAGGCAGGTCATGGGACTTCTCACCCTCTGTAATTACAAGACCCAATCTTCGATCATAAATCTCTCAACTCTCTCTCTCTTTATATATATACACACACACATACACACATATATATACATATATATATATATATACACATACACACACGTGCACACACACACATATACACCATAGTTTGTCTAGATTCTAACAGTGTCATGCTCATGATAGGCAATCAATAAATATTTGTTAAATCAAAAGAAAAAGGAAAGTATGGGCAAAAGGTATAAACAGATACCTCAACAAGGAAGACATAAAATCACCAATAAGCCCTGGAACAAGTGCTCACTATCATTAGTCATGAGGAAAAAACAAATTCAAACCACAATGAGATGCCACTGATTAACTCCTAGAAGGCTAACATTAAAAAAAAAAAAAAAAAAAAGACTGACAACATGAAACACTGGCAAGAACCTAAAGCATTCGGAACGCCCTCTTCTCAGTGGACATATAAAATGGTAAAAACCATTGTGTGAAAGTGTCTGGCAGTTTCTTATAAAACTAAATATATGCCAACACTGCAATCCAACAATTTCACTCCTAGGTACTTACTTGTCCTCCCCCAAAAGGAAATATATGCCCACAAACTACTTGTACAAGAATGTTTGTAGGAGCTTCATTAATAATATCCTAAGTCTAGAGATAGAGTAGGTGTTCAGCAACAAGACAATAATATACAAACTGCAATGATTCATTTTAAAAAACCCATTACTTATCACTGAAAAGGAATGAGTTACTTCCTGATCCACAGAACATAGAGAAATCTCTAAAACAATATGCTGAGTAAAATAAAGCCTTAAACAAAAGAACATCTACTGTATAATACCATTCATAGAAAGTTCTAGAATAGGATAGACCATTCTATGCTGAAACAAAACAAAATAGTAGTTTTCTCTGAGGACATGGGGGTGGGGTTGCTGGAAAGCTATCTAGGGGAAATTTCTTGGTTTCAGGATGGAATTGGTTTACACAGGTGTGTGCATCTGTCAAAACTCACGGATACACGTACATTGTATATAAATTTTACATCAAGAAAAACTGTAAATTATAAATATTGATGATGTGTTTAGACATGTAGAGTACTAATATCTGAAAATTAATTTGAAATGCACTAAATTTTTTTAAAAGATTAATTGATAAATGAATAGGAAGGTAGGTGGATGGATGGCTATATGATAATAAAGATATAGCATATGTAAATCTTTGAATTTAGAGGGCATGCATTTGGAATTTAAGGAGCACGTATTTGGGTGTCCTGGGCCAATTCTTCCAATTTTTCCATAGATTTAAACATTTTCATTATAAAACGTTAAAGAAAGCTCCATAAAATATAAAGGAGTTTAAAATGAGTGAACCAATAAATTAAAACTTATAAAACAACTTGAACTGGCAATATAAAACCAAATATAAGATTCAAAAACCCCTAAGTACAGCGACAGAAGTGTCTGATTTAGGAAATAAGCTTCCAAATCTGAGAAGTCACAGGCTGGACTAGAACCCAAGACCAGTCAACCAGGAGTGTGTGATGAGGCCTGGGAAGAAACATCCACATTGCTTGACTTAAAAATCTTCTTTGTTGGAGCCTGGGCTATCTATCCATCTTCCTCAGTCAACACTCAAAACCAGCCGACAATAATAGAGGGCTTTGCTTTAGCTGAATTCTAAGTGAAAACCATTCCAGCCGGGAAGAAGAAATACATCTCTGCCCTATTAGGCTTCTCCCCAGCCCCTGCCTAGAAGAATTTGGCACAGGGATAGCAGCCCTGCGGCCTGACAGCACGTGTCTGAAAGGAAAGACCCCTCTGCCTTTGAATTGGGGGCTTCCTGCTGCTTTCTGCAGAGTTAAAGGGAGGCAAATGACTGCCTTCCAAGAAGGAAGAGACTGTGTGAGAAACTGATCACCTGGGGAGCCTTTCTGCCCTCTGAAACCCTGCTCACTTTGGCATATGCTGGTCATGCAGAGACTAAGATTATAGGACTCGTGAGGGGTCATTTTCAGGTCTAAGACTTCAGCTCTTGAAGTTGGAAACAACAACCTGTTAAGTCACCAAATCCCGTTCCCTCTCCTATAAGTGAAAAAGAGAACAACAGCCTTATCTGGTTGTTGCATTCAACTGCTCCTGGTGATCAGAGAAGCACCATCTTAGCTCAGCTCTTTGGACACACAATAGACAAATAGCTCATGAGCATTTGCAGAAGGATTTGCAAAACAAAACAAACAGCTTCTCTCTGAGAGTAAGAGCCAATTTTCAATTTGAGGTTTTTTTTTTTTTTAAACTCCAAATATGCCTAACCAAGCAATCAGCTATGAGGGAAGGTTAATAAAGCTTTGGATTCAGATTTCAAAGTCCTGAATTTAAGTCCTGGTTCTGATGAGTCTGAGTCTTGCTAACTTAGGTGGGTCATTTCTACTGATGCCAGGTTTTTTTAAAGCCTCATTTTGCAAATTTAATGTCTGTGTCATTTGGGATGTTCAATTTGCAAGTAGTTAAACGTCCAAGTCAAACTGGCTTAAATAAACTGGCTTAAAGCAAAGGAATTCATTAACTTTTAGTATTGCAAAGTGCACAGACAGGGCTTCATTCAGCAACTCACAACATAGGAAGAGAACATTATTTTATCTTCTCTCTATCATGTCTCTTCTTCATTTTGTCTTCTTAGCAAACTTTTGCTATCTTGGGCCAACATAGTTGTCAACAAAGGAATGGAATGAAAGAATGGAAACTGGCAATAATGATAATCATAATTACTTTGGTAATGACACAAGAGGGAACTCTCCCCCTGGAACTCTCCATTTATTTAATCATATCCATCAGGGAGGCAGCCATCTCGAGACTTTCCACTCCTCTTAGAGTTTGCCCAGCCAGTGCCTTGGGCCTCAAACATTCACCAACATGGAAGCTGGGTGCCAAGCAGTTCCTTGGCCCCAGATTCTTCTTCCTTATAGGAGAAAGCTCTCCCTTGTTCCGGGTATGCAGTGAACTTCCTTGTATTGCATAAGCATGTGAATTACATGGCACCTGCCAGCCCCAGCAGCATATTTGTCCCCTCAACCCCTATGGGAAAGGACTAGGGTCTTTGCAGTAGGAAAGGGGTTGGTACAGTCCATCACCCTTCACAGGGTTTCGAGAAGGACCCACTGGCCATGAGAGAGCAGCACATCCTACAGAGACTGATCTTCCTGCATCTCTTCTCTTTTCTGTGAGTAAAGCCTATTATTCCAATCCACGTCTGTGTCTTAAATTCTCCTTGGTGACTCCCAACCTATAGAAAGTACAGTGGGCTGAGGCCTGTGGGCTTCTAAATCTGGAGATTGGTATTATTATGATCTTTGCAATCCTCCACGTGGTAGGAATCCTCAATTAGGACTGGTAACTAGATCTTCTTGCCTGCCAATATCCAGCCTGGAAAAGCATCTTTTCAAGTAGTTTGGGAGAAGAAGAAAGAAGCTCTTTTTCCCAAAGCTCTCAGCAAATATCTACACAGGTGTCATCATTCCCAAATGAGTCCATCGGTCTGCAGGATCACGGGAGTACAGGTTTTTAGCTGCCCCTGGAGCAGTGTTAGGATCAGCTTCCCTCGAATCACACTGGCTGAGTACAAGGAGAAGAAATTCAGTACAAAAACTGAAGCATCATTACTAAGAGGAAGGAGATGTGAATGCTGAAGAGCCCGAAGAGTGAACAACCACAAGAAAGCCCAATGGTGGTGAAGCTCATGAGATAATAGGTCTGAACACATTTTATAACCTGGGAGCCACATCTATTTCAAAGTTATATGTCCCCTAAACCAAAACAATATGAGGACCAAACAAAAGACTTTGAAGACTCTATGTAACCAGAGTACTGCCCCAGTAACACAGAACTATCGTTTTAGAAAAACAACAGTGCAGTAAAAAGGAACAATTTAAATTAATAGTTCTGCTAAACAAGAATTTCTGCAGCACAAAAGCAGTTCTAAGATCCCTTTCTTCTTTTGTTAATTAATGATGAAAATATTTGAGGCAAATAGAATATCCGAGAGTGGATTAATTATCTTTGATCTACTTCAAGAGTGTTTTGCACAGTTATTTAATGTTTGAGAAGTGTTCTGAGGATTAGGCTGTAACTGGTTTTCTGCTAATATAAATAAATTATGATACTTGCATAGAATGGAATATTATTCAGACCCTAAGAAGCATATTTCAAAAGAATATTTCATTAGATGATAAAATTACCCTAGCATAATGAATAAAGGGAAAACAGCCAACTCCATAGATAATATGTTTTAATTCTATAAGATTCTGTGAGATTTTTCAAGGGTGTTTCTCTAGTGGAGAAAAAAAAGATCTTTATAAGATATTTAAAATGTCTATGGCTAATTATAGTGCCTATAGTGGAGTGTTTATATTTTTCTGTATTTTCTAAATTTTCTATAATAAGTTTTTCGTGTTACAATGACAGAACAAAATATATTCCTTAAAACAATTAAAAGAATAAAATTATTTTTTACAAAGTTAGTGCAAAACACTATTTCCAAAGCATATTTTCTCCTTTCCAGAGAGCTAACGCAGTCCCCCACCTACAGTATGGTTTGACGGGGGGCATGGAGGAAGCTCTGTAACTCAGAAGTATAAGTAGCAGCAGGAATACCCCTTTTCTATGTCCCCGTTCTTTTCGTGCCTCTCATTTAACCAAGTCCAAGTGTCTTAGTTGGCATTTGCCTTTCAAAATGTGTGACAAATGCAATTTCCAAATTTTACCTCCCTTCTGTCATCTACTACTCTATGTGCTTTCTGCATATGACACACAATTATTTTTCATGTAAAATTAAAAGGAAGAAACAGTAGTGAGTAAACAAAGGCATTCAATTACTAGGTAGGCCAATTAGATCTAACTACGGTATAGAAGTGATTTTACATTGTCCCAAATTCAGCATCTAAATATTTTTTACATTGAGATTTCAAACGAATGCTTGGCTTCTTAAAGTCAGGAATCACACCATCTTTATTTCTGTCCAAGCAATGCTAGCACACACACCCTAGTAACGGAGGCCGTCAGAAGATGCTTGTTGTTCTGACAAGCAAATACGTGGATTAATGAAGATCGAAGCTCGAGTAAGTGGCAGAGACATGTTTAAAGACGTGTGTGTTTTTGTTTGTTTGTTTATGCTATGCAGTATGAATTATAAAATATTTCCTTTATTAAAATTCGGTGCATAAATACATTAAAGTAAACCATATAAATGTTTAACCTATGAATATTTTTTATGGAAGTAACCTTTCTAACTTCCTAATACAACGAGACCAGGCCTTTCCCCTTCTTCATTCAAAGATGTTTCCATGGCCAATAAATAAATACACAAACTCTCAGAAGACAACGAAGAAATACAAGACTGTAAGACATGTGTATACCGATATCTATGTGGGGTGTCCAAAACAGAGTGGAAGACAGGCCACACATTTTCTCCCTTTTCTTACAATATTTGCAATCATTCCTTTGAGCTAGCAAATTATTACATTAGAATGCAATTGAACTTAACAAATGAACTGGATGCTCAATGAATAGTCTCTTGCATATAGTAAGAACTCAATAATTATTTCTTAAATTCAGTTAATGCAGAAATTTTATGATCCATGTTATTGGTAAGAATTATTCCAATTTCTGTGACTGAGCTTGAATTGCTGGGTTTTTGTTTTTTTTTTTTAAAGATTGGTCTGTCGTGCTGTAAGTTTTGCTTTCGGACCCCCTTCAGAGATGGAGTAATACACATAACAAAAGTATAAGGATTTCTTATATAGGAGGGAAAAAAAAGACAAATAAGGAAAACAGTCCTCCCTGAAAAATCCTAGGCAGGACTTGTCAAGGACGTGATGGGGCTAATTTGAAAATTTGTTTCCACTAGCTGACCATACTCAAGGCAGACACACATCTTCAGGTGGATGTGTCCTCTGCTAAAGCCTGGAAAGAAGCCTGCCCTGACTTCAGAGCTGCTGCTGTTCTTACAAGCCTGAGTGACACAGTTCTGATAAATGCTTCTAAAGCAGAGTGTCACATCTTCCTGCAGAAACCTTCAGGGGACCTGTGAAGTAGGCGTCGTGGTTGTATTCAGTCCCTTGCCACCCAATTGTAATGTTCTGCCGAGGAAGCAGGGGTCCCTCATTCCTTCCATTAGTCTTTACCAGGGGTCAGCAAACTTCCTCTGTTAAAGAGCCAGACAGTGCTCTTTTGACCACATAGAATAAAAAGAGATAAGAAAAACAGAGTTCGTCTTTGTGGGCCATATAGTTTCCGATGAGCTATTGCAAAGAGATATGAATGTCTTTGCTATGAACATCCTTGTACATGTATCACGCACAAGATAATCAAAGGTACATTCCCCAGAGGTGAACTTGTTGCATCATAGGCTTGGATATCGTCAACTGAGCTAGATCTGAAGTCGTTTAAACAATTTTACACATTATTTGCAGGATATGAGAATTCCCATTCTGCTTATTCCACCAGCACTTGCTTCAGCCCCTTTGCTCCACATGCTAAATAACACTTGAAGTGTTAGACTTTGTAGTTTTGCCAGTGTGGTAGGTGTGAAACTGTGTCTCTCTGTGATGTTATTATTAGGTATCCTCTTGGTTGCAGTAAAATTGAGCACCCTTTGTATGTTTATTGGGCATCTTTATTTCCTCTTTTATGAAGTGCCTGAACAAGCTATTTGCCCATTTTACTGCTGGGTTTTTCAAGTTAAAAAAAGAATATTTGATATATATGTATTATGTATATGATTTATAGTGATTCATGCATATCATAAATATTTGTAAATATACACACATGCACACGCTGCAGGTAAATGTTTAGATACATGAGTACATTTATGGATAGTAGGGCAAAACATTATTCATGTTTGGACTGATATGATGAATACAAATTTTCTCTTATCTCTGTAATTCATTTGCATTATAATGAGTATTAACAGTTTAAACCAAATGGCTAAGACATTGTTTAACTCTTCCAGTGTGAGGACTTAATAAATGTACCATCCAGTCAGTCTCCAAGATGTTTTGATTGAGTTTTTTGATATCCTATCCAGTCCTGTGTTCACTTTCTTCCCTGATAGTCTTCTGCCAGTGCCCACCTATTCTCCTGATCAACAGTATCCAGTGACAAACCACTATGGATAAAGAACAACTTTATTAAAGGTCATAAAAATCACAGAATGTCAGAACAGGAAAGAAACCCAGACCCGGCCAACACCTTTAGCAGAGGAGGACCCCAAAGACTTGTGTGTGTTGCAAGATGTGTGGGGTAGTGTTCAGAGAGTTGCCAGAGACGGCAAAGTTAGTTATGGTCAGAGACAAGATGGGGCCAGTTGTTTGTTTGTTTGTTTGTTCGTTTTTACTTCGCATCTCCTTGATTTACTTGGAAATGTTGTTTTCTTATCTATGGTAGCAGAATATGAAAGAGAGACACACAGACAGAGAGATGGAAGGACTGCATAGTTCAGAAGTTCAGAAGAGTGGGGGAAGCATGCATCCCTCTCTACCATGTGGCAGTGTGGCCATAGCTAGCGTCTCTGTCAAGTCTCCCATTGGGCATCACATGTCCTGGAAAGTCCATTACCACTTCCTCCAAAAGAGGGAAGGACTCAACTAAAGTCCCATTAATTAAATTTTTTCCAGTTTTCTCCCCACCAACCAATCCAAATTAACCCTTTATGACTTCTCCTCCATCATAGGCTCAGATCACCTCAACTTCCTTGTATCTCTACCCACCCCTCAACATTCAGGCCCCACCAGGCACTGAGGAATAACCTCCAAGGGAGGAAAGAGGAAGGGGAGGTGGTACTGGGGAGTTCTCACAGTTGCAGAGTAGAGAATGAGCACTCCTGGAGCTAGTACAGTTTTAGAATATGCAAAAATATTCATACCGCCACAAAGACCCACCCTTCTAGTCCTGTAAAGCCCTATGTTTCAGTGCCTGGGACGTTCTCTTTGATGTTTATCAAACTAAAAGCAAGTCCTGAGTCGGAGAGGAAATTTAGTATGCTCTAATGATAGAGCAAATTGCTCTGCCACAGAATAGTTCATATGCTTTTGCAGAAATACATAATTCAGTTTAAAAAATGGACTGAAATGAACGGCTCGCAGTGATAGCAAAGTCCATAAAGCTCTTCTGAAGTTAAGTCAATCTGGCAAACTGGGGGTAACGCCTTCCTAAAAAATACGTATGTAAAACATTTCTTAAGAGAATGATAGCTTATGTGCCAGGTACTATTGTAAGATATATAGGTTAATCTTCACACAAACCCTATGAAGTAGATATTATGACCACAATTTTACAGCTCAGGAAACAAGGCATAGAGAGGTTAATAAATTGCCCAGGGTCACAGAACAAATAAATGGTAACCTTGCTCCAGGAGCCGTACTGCTGGTCACTTCTCTATAATCCCTCTCCAGTAAGAAACGGGAGGAAAGTACAAGATTTGTAAAATGTTAAAATTTGGTTTGAGGATAATCTGGGAAAAAACATGATGCTGGATTTGTACTGTATGCTAAACAAATGGACGTGTTTTTCTTTTGAAAACAAAGGTTATAAAGTAGATGAGTATATTAGGCCTCCTTTTTTTTCCCCCCAGATTTTAATACTGTTCATTCCCAGAAATGCAATGCATTTACCATCTAGGGACCAAAAGACTAGATTTGAAGTTTGAAGACTAACATTTAAACCCTGACCCTAACTTTGTGTAATCTGGATCAAGTTAGTGGTTTGGGAAGTCAATATTCTAATTCATAAAATAAAGGCCGCTTCTGATTCTTGAACTGGAGATTAACCATCGAATGCTTTCTGTGTATAAGGTCCTCACTCTGTTTAGCAGCATGTTAGACACCGGTGGGCAACTTGTGGGAAGTGGAAAAAGAAACCAGTCGGTTAGTACATCCTAACCTCTTTAAGGATGAATACTTCTTAGTTTGGGCTGCTATAGTGAAGTATCATAGACTGCATGCCTAAAACAAACAAAAATTCTCACAGTTCTGGAAGCTGGAAATCCCAAATCACAGACTGGCAGACTAAGTGTCTTCTGAGCGTCCCCTCCCTGATTCAAAGACAGCAGTCTTCTCACTGTGTCCTCACAGCAGAAAAGTGGGAGAGAGCTCTCTGGGAGCCCTTTGGGGACACTAATTTCATTCATGATCTAATCACCTTCCAAAGACTCCACCTTCTAATAAAATTAGATTGAGGATTAGCATTTCCTTCCCCGCCCCCCAGTTTTATTGAGGTATAATTGACAAATAAAATGATAATATATTTAAAGTACACAAGATGACTGACACGACGATTAGATTCTCAGAAGTCATTCATCTTAAAGCTGAAAAGTGGCTCCCTTTTACCAGCTTCTCCCCATTTTCCCCACCCCCAGCTCTAGGTAACCACCATTCCAATCTTTTTCTATGAGTTGGATTTTTAAAAAAATAGATTCCACACATAAGTGACAACTTCTTGCATTTATCTTTCTCTGTCTGGTTTATTTCACTTATAGCATAATACCCTCGAGTTTCATCTATGGTGTTGCAAATAATGTGATTTCCTTTTTTTTAAAACTGAATAATATTCTTTTATAGATAGATAGATAGATAGATAGATAGATAGATAGATAGATAGATAGATAGATATTATATTTTATATCCATTTATTGGTTGATGAACATTTATTTCATTTTCATACTTTGGCTATTATGAATAATGCTGCAATGAACAAAGGTATAAACATATCTTTTTGAAACCATGGTTTCATTTCCTCTGAATATATATCTAGAAGTGGGAGAGCTGGATCACATGGTAGTTCTATTTTTAATTTATTAAGGAACCTCCTAACTGCTGTGCATAGTGGCTGTACCAGTTTACAGCCATATGAACAGTGTACAAAATTTACTTTTTCTCTACATCCTAGCCAGCACTTATCACTTGTCTTTTTGATAACAGACACAATGTGAAGAAACATCTCACTGCAGTTTTGATTTGTATTTCCCCAGTAATCGGTGATGGTGAGCACCTTTTCATGTACCTGTTGGCCATTTGTATATCTTCTTTGGAAATGTATCTATTCAGATGCTTTGCCCATTTTTTAATTGGGTTATTTATTTTAATTTTTTTATTTTGATTTTTTTTTTTTTTTGCTATTGAGTTGTATGAGTTCTTTTCATATTCTGGATATTAATCTCTTATCAGATATGTGGTTTGCCAATACTTCCTCCCATTCCATAGGCTGCCTTTTCATTTTGTTGATGGTTTCTCTTGCTGTACAAAAGTTTTTTAGTCTGATATAGTCCCAATGGTTTATTTTTGCTTTTGTTGCCTCTGCCTTTGGAGTCAAAACCAAAAAATTGTTGCCAAGATCAGTATCAAAAGATTCACCTCCTATGTTTTCTTCTAGGAGTTGAATGGTGTCAGGTCTTGTATTTGTCTTTAACCCATTTTGAGTTGACTTGAGTTGATCAATCCAGTTTGAGTTGAGATGGGGCCAAGTTTCATTCTTTTGCATGTGGCTATCCAGTTTCTCCTAAGATCACTTATTGATAAGAATATCCTTTCTCCATTGTGTATTCTCCGTACCTTTGTTAAAATGAGTTGATCATATATGCGTGGGTTTATTTCTGGGCTCTCCATTCTGTTTCATTGACCTATGTATCTATTTTTATGGTAATATCATACTCTTTTGATTATAAAAGCTTTGTAATATGGTTTGAAATCAGAATGCACACACCTTTAGTTTGCCTTTCTTTCTCCAGATTGCTTTGGTTAGTTGGGATCTTTTTTGGTTCCCTACAAATTTTAAGATTGTTTTTCTATTTCTATGAAAAGTGCCTTTCGAATTTTGGTAAAGATTGACTCTGTAGCTTACTTCGGGATGTATGGACATTTTAACAATATGAATTCTTCCAATTCATGAGCATAAAATATCTTTCCACTTATTTGTGTGTCCTTCCATGTCTTTTATCAATGTTTTACAATTTTCGGTGTACAGATTTTTCAATTCTTTGGTTAAATTTATTCCAAAGAATTAGATGATGCTTTATAAATGGGACCATTTTGTTAATTTCTCTTTTCAATAATCTTTCAATGTGTCTTGTGAGAAAAGTCTAGTGGTGATAAATTCCTTCAGCTTTTGCTTGTCTATGAAACTATCTCTCCCTCAATTCTGTAGAACAACTTTGCTAGGTAGCGTGTTCTTGGGTGGCTGCCTCTGAGAGTTGCATGATTGTACATCCACCTTCTTTGTTCTTAGCGGCTCCTAGAAGTTGAGGGTGTGCCAAGACCTGTCAGTGTCCTAAAGGTGTGGGAAATGCCCAGATACCAGCATAGGCTGCCAAAGGACTACTAACTATCTGCCCCTTATGCTCCCCAGTGCAGGCTAATTGGAAATCCAATCTTCAGGCAACATCTGGGAAAGTCAGAGCAGTAGATGTGCCTTCCAGTCCCTATCCAGGAGAAACTGGGAGCTGGGTGTTTTTGCTTACTCGCTCTGTGCTGAGCCTGACGGAATAGGCACTGGGAATCCATGTGCACCCAAAGAGAACCACCTTTCTGTGGGTGTGGTCCTGGGGGAGTCATGAATGCCAAGCCCCATTGGTTTCCAGAGTATGCGATTTGGGAGCCAGTCCCTCAGGCAGTAGCTGTAGCAGTTGGGGTATAAGCTGTGTTTCCGGAGAGATGCTGGAGACTTGGTTTTTACCTTTGGAGAGGTCCAGAGGGAGATGGCAGGAGAAGTGCCCATTCGTTCTCTCAGGCTACCTGGATGAGCCCTGTCAGCACTTAGATGCTTGCTAATTAGAAGCCAGGCCCTTAGGGAGCAGCTGGTACAGAATGCAAGCTCCTTCTGAAAAATCCTGGGAGATGAGCAGTTCTGTTTGCTCCTTCTGCGCTGAGCCAGTGTGCAGATGGAGGTGAGGGTTGGGGGGCTGGAGGCATGGTTGTTTAGTTGTAGGGAATGTTCACCTGCACATTTAACAATTGTTTTTCTGTTTGAAATAGTCCCATGGGAATCATAAACACAAACCCCATCTGGCCTCTTAGAACTAAACAATTTGGGGTCCTACCCCTTGGGTGGCAGCTTTATATGATGGGGCCTGAATATGTGGTCCAAACCCTTTACTTCGGGAAAAGCTGAGAGCTGGAGCTCTCTCCTGATTGTTTGATGCTGTGCCAAGGGTGGGGTTTATGGCAACATTGTGTCTCCCCCATTTTGATGTGGGTATTTTCTCAGTACTCAATATGCAGGAGTCATTCATTTAGTTTCTGGGTTTCTTTTAGGGGTAATCAATCTCTGTGTAGCCGTTTATATGGTACACCTGTGGGAGGAGGACAATTCAAGAGCCTCCTATGTCTCACTATCTTGGCAACATCCCTGGTGTTAAGAATTCAACGTATGAATTTTGGAAAGACACAAATATTAGGTCCATTTCAAATACCTCCTCTCAGTGCTACGTTCGCCTTACTATTATTGTCCTTGAAGCCATCCAAAACTATTGCTTTATTTGGAAAGCATGTTGGTACCACATGTTCATAATAGGAGAAGCACATACTTGGCTAGAACCTCTATTCTGTTTTTAAAAGTCAAACACTAATTACAGCCCTTCTAGTGGTTTTGCTTGTCCCCTTCCTTACTCACTGGCTCCACCAGTTGATCATGTTCATATATATCATTATTTTGTGCATAAAAATCAATGAGGCTTGAAAGGGTGACTGGTGGAGGTTTCTATCTTTACGTATTTTTTTTCTTTTTTTTTTTTTTTCCCCAGGCAAGGCAGCTTGGATATACAGAATGTGCCCACAGGGCATTTTATTTGCAAATGTTGTCACTTTATTCCTTCTCCACTTCCCAAAAAAGTGCTTGGAAAATTACAGCTGAAGCTGTGTGTGCAGCTGTCATCCCTAGCACCCCTGCCATGTCTTTCTCAGATGGTTTTGCAACATTTGTCATATAGCCACTTAGCTGTCTGCCACAAGGCTTTGGGTATCTGCCCTGCTGTAGTCTCTGAGATTTAGTATTACAAGTATGATGGTGCAAGTTCCACAAGAATTATTGAGATGAGCTACATAGATGAATTACATATAGGACATGTCCCCCAAAGGCCCTCGCCTTCCATTAGGAAAGATGGACGTCAACATATATAACAAGAGAGGATTAATAAAAGCGAACACCCAAGGATTGTGCAGGCGAAGGTAGAACAGGATGGAGCCAACTTCAGTGTTCCTAATTGGATCACTGGGGCCATGCAGTGCAGCACCCACTCTAAAATCTTAGCCTTTTTGGCTTTAGTTTCTTCATCCCAATTAGATTTTTCTTCAGAATATACTGAGAGGAAGACTGATGGGGACTCCCTGTGATAGAGACTCAGGTAAAAAAGATAGAATTGGATTTGCCTTCAGAATTGTCCCATCCAATACATTTTCTTAACTACTGAACTTTCAGAGAGGTTAAAAGACTTGCCTAGATTCACGCAGCCATTTCATGGCAAAGCTGGTACAAAAACGCTCGTTTCTCAATTTTGTCTGAAGAAAGTCTATAGTTTTTTGATTCGGATTTATTGGTACACAATTCGCTGCTCCAAATCGGAGCTTGCAGGGCCCACCGTCTTGTTGTTGTTAAACTGATGGTATCTCTTACGCTCTTCTGCAGGCGTTTCACCGCGAGGGCGGAGGCTGGCAGCCCGGGGTAAGTGGGCTCCGGGACAGCCACGATTGCGAGCGTCACTGTAGCCTTTGATCACTCGCACACTTTGTCCTGCTGTGAATTCCACGGACAGAGTTTTCTCGGTAACTGTAGAACTTTCCTGCTTATGTAGTTGAAATAAATCTCTTCTAAACCCGGCTATTTCGCCCCCCCTACCCAGTTCTTTATTAACTACAGGTTGTGAGGCAAGTTTGGAAGCTTTTTCCAGGGCCACGTTTTGTGCGTGGTACACCACTGCCCTCCGCTGGTGGGACTGTCTTGGTGATGCAGTCCCAGGGTTAGAAGCAAGTTTTGTCATCCTTCCAGTTCTTTTGGCTCCAGGACGTGCAGATAAAGGACACTAACAAACGACCTATCACATTTAGGAATTTAATTCAGCAAAAAATTTTCAACATTTTCTGTGCTGATACTTTTTATCCCTGGCAAACCCGAGGACCAATGGTGTGTGTGTGTGTGTGTGTATGTGTGTGTGTGTGTGTGTTGTGGACATCAGACATGTGGGTTCGTAATTATGGGAGGGAATAGTAAAATCAAAGCAAAAGGCCAGTTAAATGATGCCAGTTGCTTTCCCACAATTAAGGGGAAAATTTCTCTGAAATATTCATTGGTTTGTTTCAACTATAGGTGGTTCTCAGCCCCGTACTTTACTTCATATATAGTCAGGGTGATCTCTTCTGGCTCAGAATATTAAAAGCTATGCATTTTGTAACTGGTGTGACCTGCCTGCTGCCTTCTGTTTGAAATAACGGCTCGTGGATAGTCAAATGTACCCTGTCCTGTTTTCCATTAATGCTAGGTTGAAGGGGAGTTGGAATTTTACTTATATTTTTAGCATATGGAATCATAGGTCAGAAAACCTATGAGCATGAATTTGGCAGGAAAGAAAGGATATCTCTGTCAACATAACCAGGGTCTCAGCATTTCTAGGTTATTAATGTGCCTCAAAAAATTGTAGGAGCTGCATACGTATTGAGGTAGTGAACTACTTTTCCACCAGCTGCGTGCATTTCTCTAATTCTGGATTCAACAAGTTTTCAACACACAGTGAAAGAAAAGTAAATAGTCCTGCACCTGGCCTCATGCGACTCGGCAAAACTCAGACTTGAAAAATGTATTTGAAGCCAAAATTAACACCTGACTTATTTTAGAGAAAGACTATTCTCTTAAACAAGGTTGTTTAAACTTGCTGGTTAGGTGAATGCCAAGATTCTACTTTTTCTCACAAAATTTTACCTAAGTCCTTGTATTTCTATACTAATAAAAATGAATCCATAAGATCATGAAGATATTCCCCCCAAACATTCAAAATACCACTTAACAGAATCAGAATTCAAAGATCTCGATGGCAATACTTTAGAGTTAATTCAAGAAGCACCCCCTTTATTTTGGTCAATTTATCTATAATCTATCATCTGTCTAATAACTATGTAGTTAGATTACAGATGTATCTATTTTGTGTCTCATGGTATTCAACCAACCTTAGAAGTTGGGATGCTCAAGGTATAATATCTAGTCCTTTCTGATTTAAATGCATACAGTTAAATTTATGACAGAGAGTGTAAAAACGAAATTTCTATTCCACAGGTGAAAAACTACTTATTACCCAACTACTAAAGTGTTCAAATATATATTTCTTAGTTGAACAACTTCTCTGAAATCATTCCTTTGCTTTAAATGAAGTTTTGTCTGTTTCTTCTTGTGCGTTGTTGGATGCTTTCATCATGTCTAACTTATCCTTTTTTTTAAAAAAAAAAGACAGCTTTATTGAGATTTTGTTTATGTACTATGCATTTCAACCATTAAAGTTGTGGAATTCAGTGGCTTTAGTACTTCAGAGTTGTGCAACCATTACCAAAATCTAACGTAGACATATTTTGTCGCTCTCCCCAAAGAAACTCCATTCAAATTAGCAACCACATACCCATCTTCTCCTCTTTCACTTCTCCATTCCCACCCCAAGGGAATCACTAATCTGTCTTCTGCCTCTGTAGATTCAGCCTTTCTGGATATTTCATATAAATGGAGTCATACCATATATGGTCTTTTGTGACTGACTTGTTTTACTTAGCATAATGCTTTCAAGGTTCATTCATGTTGTAGCATATGTCAGAATTTCACTGCTTTTTTATGGCCAAATAATATCTCACTGTGTGTATATACCATTTTATTTATTCATCCATCAGATAATGGACATTTGAGTACTTTCACTCTTTGACTGTTATTAATAATGCTGCTATGAGCATTCATGTACATGGTTTATGTGGATATGTGTTTTCATTTCTCTTGAGTATATACCTAGGAGTGAAATTTCTTGGTTATATGGTATCTGTGTGTTTAAATTTGGGGGGAAATGCCAATTGTTTTCCAAAGCACCTCCACATAATTTCACATTCCTACCAGGAATGCACAAGAGTTCCAGTTTTTTCACAACCCCCTCCAATATTGCCATTGTCTATCTTTTTTAATTACAGTTTTCTTAGTTAGTATGAATTGGGATCTCACGATTGTTTTAATTTGCTTTTCCCTGGTGGCTAATGATGTTAAGCATCTTTTCATGTGCTGATTGGCCATTGTCTATCTTCTTTTAAGAAATAACTATTTGGGTACTTTGACAACATTTTAATTGGGTTATGTATCTCTGAATTATTGAGTTATAAGAATACTTTGTACAGCCTAGATACTAACCCCTTACTAACTATATTATTTTCCAATATTTTTTCTGTGGGTTCATTTTTTCACTTTCTTTTCTGCAGCACACGATATTTTAGTTTTGATGAAGCCCAAATTATCTAATTTTTGTGCTTTTGGTGTATAGAAAACATTGCCTAAAGCAAAACCAGGGTCACAAATATTTGCTTCTATTTTTTTCTTTTAAGAGGTTTTTTGTTTTTTGTTTTGCTTTATTTTTTTTTAGTTTCAACTCTGTGATCCATTGTGAATTCATTTTTGTGTATAATATAGGGAAGAAATCCAACTCCATTCTTTTCTATGTGGATATACAGTTGTCAGGAAATTTGTTAAAAAATTGTTTTCCAATTAATTCTTATGGTACCATTGTTGAAAATTAATTGATCATAAATGTAAGGGTTTATTTCTAGATTTTTCAGTCTGTTTCATTGATCTGTATGTCTATCCTTATGTTAGTACCACACCATCTTGATTACACTTTTCAGTAAGCTTTGAAATTGGGAAGGTGTGTGTCCAGCAACTCTGTCTTTTTTCAAGTATCAAAACTATGTTTCTTAGTAGGACAGCTTTGCTGGAAATGTTTCTTCTGCTCTAAGATGTTGAGAAGTTGGTGTGATCACGTGTTTTGGATGTTTCTTCCCACGCATTGTCAGTTGCCTTAGCAATCTCCATCTTGTTCTTTTGATTGAAGCAAATTTCTTGGTTCTGATATTATGCCCTTCAAATTTTACTATGCATCTGAAACAAACATAAGGAATTTAAAACGGAATTTCTCTTTCTAACTTGTGTTAATTTTGTTTCCAGCAGCTTTTCCGAGACAGAAACATATTGTTTGGGCTTCTCTGATTCAGCTGGGCAAAGATCCAGGACTGTAGCTATTAGCTTTCAGCTGGCCCAGGTCAGTTGCCACATGTTGGAAGCTGGGGTCCTCTGTTTAAGAGGAAAGAATGGAAAAAGGGGTATAAAAAGAAAAGTGAGTACTAATGTAACCAGAAAGGGAAACCTACAAATTGAGATAGGTTAACTCTATAGTTCGGGGCTTTTTCTTCCAGAGAAGTGTTACATTTGACTGTTAGAATTATATGATGAGAAGAAACAGAAGTTTTGCTGGAAGACACTGATTGGTTTATACCAGAGAGAAAGATAGAGATTCTAATAAAACCTACAATAGTCAATTACTTTTAAGAAAGACTTTTGAATATTTACTCCAAAGTGCTAGTTTTAAAGATAAACAAGAAGCTCAGAAAAGATAACTTGACTAAAATTGTCCAGACAGTAAATGTCCAAGTCAGCACTGAACCCAAAATCCCCTGGATCCCAAGTCAGATTTCATTCAGGTTTACTTTCAGAAGTTATAACAAATATGACTTTTGTTTTATAGGAAAACTGAAGAGGAGGATAGAAAAGTATCAAGGAACATTACAACTTAGTACAACTTTGGCATTCTCAAATTTCCAGTATATGGTACAGCATGACAGTAGTACCCAGTGGAAGTTCATGTTTAAATCTCCTGAGGAAGCATATATTGTCTTCTGAATTCCACATGAAGTCTTTAATCAAATTCAGGCTATGCACAGGAGCTTGGACATAGAAAGATAATTGCATTAAGTATATGCTAAGCCTACATTCAGGCCCTGAATAGTCAACTCTGGCATCTGAAGGACTACAACCAGCTTGGAAACTAGGCAGAAAAATTTCCTAGTGAGAACATGGAACACCATATTCCTTCTTTCCTGCACACATAACTATGCTAAGGTTGCTGACTTGGTATCATATAGACACTGGTTCAAGTTCTACAGAAGTGGAAGATTTTGTAACTCAATCTGGGTTTAAATAGATTTCAGACACAACATTAGTGCTTTGAAACTAGAAAGCTTTCAGAAAATCTGGTTGTACATGTATATTGTCATTCATCTTCCCTAAACATGTATATCCTTTCCCTTATACCAGAATCTAAAATTGCTTTTATTACCACTATCGATCTTGCATCATACAGTTTTGGGAAAGGCTGACTTCACTCTATTGCAGAGGTATAAATATGACCTAGATATGACTGGACCAGTGTTGTGTAACCCCAGTTGACCAGTTGGTCCGTGATTTTGAAACCCATTAGCAATGCCTAATCAACAGAGTAGTACCTTTTCTTTCCCAGTGGACTTGGAATCCGGATGGATGTCAACTTAGAGCTGCTCATAGTCTTTACAGTTATGAAGAGAGAGCCTGAGTAAAGATTATGCCAACACAGAGAGAAATAGAGCCAAGATGCGTGAGAACAGATTTTAATTGTGCTGTCTGAGAATCTGGTTGAACTAGTCTAGGTTGGGTTTTCTGGTACTAGCTACCAAAAGAGTCTTAGTAGATACATCCTTGAATGGATTATTGACTTCTAAAAGAGAGAGAGGTCTTAGATCATCTTGAATGAAAAATAAAAGATTTGAAACAGAATTTCTGGCCAAAAATATACTCAAATTGAAGAAGAAAGAGCAAAGTTAGATTGAAATAAATTATCATGGAACTCACAAGGCAAATTGCTAGAATGATCCTTCTATGGCTATTCTGAAGAATTTGAATCATGAAGAAACACAGCAAATGATGGCTCCAGTAAGTAAAAAGGAAGGGTAAGGAACTAAAGGCCGTCCTTTACCAATGCGCCTTCTAATCAAGAAAAAGAGACTTAATACTTCCATTCCTCATAATTTTCCATTGTTTCATGTAGATTTAGCTTTTCTTTGCTTCCTGGAGGTTAGTGAAGAGAAAAAGGAATAAGAATATAAAAAGCTTAATTAAGACTTTTTGTCAATGAGCTTATTTAAAAAAGGGTAAATTTATTTTTTCTATCATTCAGTCTTCAAATGCATTGTAGTTTTTTTTTTTTTTTTTTTTTGGAAGAAACAAGAAGACATGAATTTTTCATTTCCTTAAAATAGCTGAGTTTTTAGGCTTACATTTTCCAAGCCTGAAAATATCCTTGAGAAGTTTTTGAAAAGGGGACAGTATCCAGGGCTGCCATTGTTGCTATAGAAATCAAGAATGGAAGTACCAGTGGAGGCGGGGTGGGGGGGGCTTCTAGTCACATTTCTGAAAATACTTCTCTTCTCCTACAAGCAATGAGGTCATTCCCCCAATGAACATAGCAATGAAAATAGAAGAACAGACATTTGCATAGACCTTTCCAGACTATACATTCCATGCTCAAGTGACCCCAGGAGGAATTTTTATTATTTTAATCTTAAAGATGAGGAAATGAAAAATGAAGAGTTTGTGTGTGTGTGTGTAATAGGAAGGAAGGAAGAACAAAAATTCCTGTTATAAAATTAGCTCAAACATGTTGCAAATTTCTGAGCGACAAAAATGTCCCATTAAGTGATTAACTAATAAATCACAAAGATTTTGCTTTGCATGATTCCAAAACTTTAAAAAATGTATATTATATAAAATTTATGAAATATAAAATGTCTTAACCAAGATATTTAATGTCACTATGACCTATAGTTAACATCTATTAACATTTGGGGATGTTTTGTGTGTGCGTGAGCTTGTGTCTGTGTATTGGTGTATATACTTTTATACAAATTAGATAATAAAATATGCATGTGATGTGTGGCATAGTCACCCTTTAATTGCTAGTGTTCAGCATGTGTCCTTGCACACAGGAGATCCTCAATTTACCTGCTGAGTGCTGGGCCTGGGGGAAAAAATGTCAGGATGCTTGTAGACTGTGTGTCTGGCCATCTGTCCAAATTTGAGATCAGTCTTTCCAAGTACTAAATAGCAACTTGCATGACCCTGCAAAATATTGCTTCTCATTAATGGATGGAAATCCTAAGTTCAGAAAGTTAAATGATTTGTCCTAGGTTGCATGGTTAACAAATTGCAGAAGTAAGATTTAAGTCCAGGTCTTCACATTCTGAGTTCTATGCCTTTGCATTTTAAATTCAGCTCCCCTCTAAGCTACATGATAGCTGTTTCAAATCCCCTTGGTTTCCTTGTTAGAATTACATGGAAAAGTAAA
The DNA here is from genome assembly GCF_009834535.1 of Camelus ferus. Lineage (NCBI taxonomy): Eukaryota > Metazoa > Chordata > Mammalia > Artiodactyla > Camelidae > Camelus > Camelus ferus. The sequence goes on along the minus strand of NC_045701.1, from coordinate 76,501,661 downwards.
ATACAACTTACATTCATGAATTTAAGAACGCTGCAATGAAAATGAACGTGTGTGTGTTTGTGTGTGCAAGAGGGATTAAACTAATCTGCTGTTTCTCATATCAAATTTAATAACCTCCTATATTGCCTCATTGCTGAGATAAAATGTGGATTTTTGCCTATCACTGTATGTATCTCTGAGTATCTCTGTCATATGCAGCCTGAAAAAGCCTGACTTTTAGATGGCATACGGTGTTGTGAGAGAATGTTGTCATGATAAAGCTTACATACAAAGTACCTCTTAGCGTTTCCCATATTTGGAAATGAAAAGACTAATTTGTGTCTTTAGAAGTAATACTGAGATACTATGGTTTACTGGGTTACAAAATTAGGGTCTCTAACATGGTGTTCCTGTAATTTATATGTCTTTTTTGCCAGTATTACCTTTTTGTTTTCAATTTATTTTAAAGTATTTTGTTATTTCCTTTATTTTTAATGCTTGCTGTAAATGACACACCTGCTGACGGGGAAGGAACAGGGTGTCAGTCTGTTTTCCCGCCAGCACCACTCTTCATTGACCTCAAGGCCTCTCTACTCTGGCTGCTCATCTCCATTTTTTCAGCCTTTCAAGTTTTATTCCTGTTTTCTACAGCTGACTTGTATATTGGCATCTCAATTTTTTAAAGACAAGTTTAAAGTTGATGTATCTGTCCACTCTGTTTTACCCAGAAACAGTGAGAAAATATTAAAGAGAATTAATGAAAGAGAAAGTATCCCCATTTAGTGTGGGAAAATGAGAAGAGGAATCAAAATCCAAATCTTCTCAAAGGAAACAGTTCAACTTGAAAGCACTGCAGAGAGCATGCAAAGAACTGGCTGCATGTTGACCTGGATGTTAGGAGCAATGTCTAATGATCGTGTTTTACCTCTAAGAGGCTTTGGGCTCAATTCAGAAGCAACAGCAATGAAGGCACAAAAGAGACGTTTATAAAGATGCGTTTTAAGTGCTTAAGAAGTGAAACAGATATGACATCTGGTAAGAGTTCAAGAAAGGGAATAATCAGTAAAATTTGGACACATAACTTTGACTAGATCTCAACATACTTCGTACACCATATAACATGCCAAGTAGCCACATTCTCCAAGGCCAAAACAATCACAAATCAGAAATCCTATCTTTTTCTGTCTGTTCATAAGGTAAAAACAAAAAACCCAGGCTTTGCCTTATTCTTGTGTAACCGACTGCAGGGAACACACTGAACTTTTCCTGGTGTGGCTCTCTCTGAATCGCTTTCGGTGATGTCACACCTGGATGCCTGCATGAGGAGTTCTAGCCAGAGCTTCCCTCTTTCCCTGAAGACAGGTGAGCATAGACCCTGAGGTTAAGGGCGTGTCTCCTGCCATCAGCTAGTCATGGATTTACGTATATGAGCATCAGGGCAACTCTCCTACCTGTGTCAGCATAAACATGTTTGCCGCATAGAATTTGAGTTCTCTGATTCTCAATGCCTTTGGCCTTGCTTTTTGAACCTGTTGATAAACCTTAGATACTCCTGTTCTCATGTAGAATAGCACATGTGACTTCTATAAGACTTGCTAGGTAAAGGAAACACCAGTGGATATACAATAAAATTGTAACTCTAATTTCTCATTCTATTGAGTCTGGAAACCCACCTTTTTATAGGGTGACAGCTAGGAAGAATACTTATAATGGTCCTTGTACTGAAGTGGACTCAAACTCAGGTAAGAGAAGCATTGTTATAACTGCAACCTTTTCATCCTCATCACTTCTGTCAAGAACCCTAGAATACTTTGGTTTGTGTAGACATAGTGTATCCCTTAGCTAATAAATAAAACTAAAACCCTCTTTAGAAACATGGACACTGTTAGGATTAACTGTCAGAGAATCAAACCACAGAGGTGAATGTCATGGCTGAGAACCCAGGAAATACTGATTATATAGCTAAATGTGGTCATGAAAGGTATAATTTAAGACCCTATACATTTGGAATAAAAATGGTTTACTTGACTTATTTTGACTTCCAATATGTGACTATGCAAGGTCTGGAATAGTGACCTTTCTAATGAGAAGCAACACAGCATAAGGTCCCTCCAGTGCAGCTGCCTGTGAGCACTGGCTCTGTACCAGACCCCATGCCAGAGCAAGAGGTTGGCCCCAAATCCCAATCCTTAGCACTTATAATAAATTATTTAGTACTTTATATCTGCTAATCATGGCAAACTCCTGTATCTCTGTCTGTATATCTATCGCTAAACTTATTTAATGTGAATACATCCATTCATAATCTTTGAAAGTTTCCGAGGGTTGACACTAGACTACATGAGAGCTCACTCAACTCCTGAAAGGATAAAACTATTCTACTGAAAAAATGAGTAAAATCAGTCACTGGGTTGAAGTAAATATTAAGGGAAGATATTTTGCACAGTAGATCTATTTTAATATTAGGAAAAGAATAGGTAATTTAACACCGGACTGGGGAATCATGGTGCAATTAAGAAGATTAATTTTACTTTCAAAGTCTCCATGAAGGCCTGGACCTACAAAGGTAGGGAAACTATAATCAGTAGCCTTTCTCTTCAGATGAGGAAAAATGGACCACTCAAGAGTACACAGTGTTTTGATCATTGAATAAAGGCCAGCCTTAATATAGTGGTGCCCTGGTGAGTTGGAAGCAATCCTGATTTGTAGATTATCTTAATCTGATTGAAATCCAAATGAAATACATTTATCTGCATTATAGAAGAAGGTAATACCAAATGAAAAGTCCATAAAGTTGGAAACCAGATTCATAAAATGAATTCCCAAGCAAGTATATTACCCGAATTAATAACAATTTAAAATGCTCTGAATCTGCTGGTGGTGAAGACACTCATACCACCCATCCTCGGGCTCTTGCTGCTGTTGTACCATGACGTTATTTTATTAAACTAGACTGTGGAAAAGTCAGAAAGGCAAAGACCTCTTTTTTTCATTTTGCCTCGGACAATGCCCCAGTGCAAAGATTTACAGTAACAGCAACTGACTTACTGAAGTCTCTCTATATGTCAAGCTCTATTCTGAATGTCTGGCCTAAATAGACTCATTTAATATTTAAAACGTCATTATTCTTGTTTTAGATGATGGAATATGCCCAGGGACCTCCAGTATTATTGCATCAGCCAATAGGTATACCCCTTAGCCATTTTGGCAATGCTTGCCTCATTTGTGGGAAAATGGACTGGATACACTGTGACTAGGAGAGGATAGCACCGTAAGGCTTACTTTATTCCATTGTGAGATGATGTTTATCAGTAGCAACAAGGGGAGGAAGGACACATGACATGACTTGAGTTATAGTTACATGTATATCACTGCTGCTTTACAGTATTTGTCAGAAATAATTTGCCCCAATTAGTAAGAGGAAGTTATAATCCTGTATCCTCACTCTCAATCCTTTTAGGAACAAAAGAAAAAGACAGTTTCTGCCTAAGGAGGAAAGTAGTGAGGAGATAATATCCACAGGGCTAGATGGTCAATGATCCTCTCTTGGTCCACCTTTTCAAAGATGATGGGTGGATAAGTGGGCAAGGGACTTCAGTTCTGTTTGTGTCTGAAATAGTTCAAGGAAAGGGACTTCATTTAACGAGTTGTGAAAAACAGTTACAGGCAATAACTATTTACTAGTTAATATTATTTTATTTACAGAATAAAATGATTTTGGTTGAATATTCTTTTGAATAATGCCTTTTGTAGATTTTTGAGCTATTCTCTTACTGCCTTATAAAAAGCACTTATTCAGTATGGCATCCAGTGAGGAATTGAGAATCTCTCCAAATCTTTATAAAAATTCCCCTAGGACATTTATTTAGGCATCAGGACTAAATGATTATTCCCAAGTGGAAATACAGTGGTTTGTTCCATCAAAGAGCAGACTAATTTCAAACAAATCATTACTCTTTCTGACGAACAAAAATTCAAAACTAATTCCCTAAAACCTGAAGAGATGTGAACTCGCAAAACTATTTATGTTAAAAATAAAGGAAATGCTTATGGTTGTTCATGATCATGGTAGGAAGTTTTATTGTATATTGTCTCAACAGAAGACCCTTTAGTTATCACAAAATATTTCCTCCACTGCATCCTGAAAATACTCACACAAAAAAGTCATCCCTTTCACTTTTTCTTAGATTAAATATAGCAATAAAATACTCATTAATAAAATCCCAGGCTTTAATAATGCTAACATGTTACCTTAAAGTGACAAAAATTGTAACGATAACTCCATGAATCTTATCTCGACAGACTTTTGGTGCCTATAGAAAAATGAAGAAATGGGCAAAATATCTAGCTGGAATAAAGTGTTTTTTTTTTTTTTTTGGCTATAAATGAGTAAGATAATGTCTGAAGGCAAAAATATTGAGAGCTTCTTATTTAAAATTCAGATAGTATGTAGAAGATCCTAGTGTGCCATTGGGTGTTTCCATTCTAAAGCCATCAGGAAATTTTCAAAGCTTAAGTTTGCTGAAGGATGCTCGTGTTCAAAGAGGAAAGAAAGTGCTGTTCAAGCACCTCTCCTTCTGTCCCCCAACACACAGCACATAATGAAAAAAGTTAATGAAGAGACAAGAAAATGGAGGTAAATATCACTTATTTATCTGAAATATCTAAACACTTATGTGGAATGGAAACCAAAATCTCAATTATGGGAATTCAGACTGAGCTCACCACTTGTCTTCCTTAACAGCAGCAAGCATTTCAGCTAGATATTTAGTATAAATCTTCCCAAATAGTCACTGTCATAACTTGAATTTCTTCAGAAGCTGATCCCAAGGTAAGGATTTGAGTTCAAGTAATTTATTTAGAAGAAGATACTATGAGACAAAATTAGGGGAGTGAGAAAGTCAGACTGAGAAGAAAGGAAACAAAATAAAAAGTACCCACTTTGCACAACTGGAACCATTCTATGAGGGAGTCCCTTGGTGACATATAGCAAGCATCAGAGTTGTCCCAGTTGAGGCTGAGGACGCCGGAGTATTGAATTTCTCACCCCGCTCTGTCATTTGTAGAGGTTTGTGGGAGTGCAGAATGGGCAAAATGGTGCTGTGCATGGAGGATTTTAACTTCTGTTGAAGTTCTGCCTCCCTCAGTCTGCACCACCCGTTTACCTGAATACATTCCTGTTTTAATATCCTGTTAATTCTAAACCTAAGCCAGCTCTAGTTTGTTTTTGATTGTTTGACTTCTGGTTATGGATAATATTTTCTTACTGCTTTGAATGCCTGTTATTTTTGATTGGATGTTAGACTTTTCAATTTTGCCTTTTTTAGGGGAGACCGATTTTTAAAAATTCTTATTGGTATGCTTGAACTTCATCCTGGGATGTAATTGTGATACTTGGAAACAGTCTGACTTTGGTGGAAGAGGTGGCCTTACTTTTAGTATTTGTTAGGAGGGACCAGAACGATGCTCATTTGAGGGCTATTTACCTCCCAACACTGAGATGAAAACCATCTGTGGGCTCTACCCAGTGCCCCATGAATCATGAGGGTCTCCAGTCTGGCTGGTGAAATCTATGGTACTTGTAGCATATAAACCATCATTTGCTGTCTCTTAAAACTTTACAATTATGCGTACCTAGTCGTCCCATGAACTCCACATCTCCCCTGTCACCTTCATCTCCAACTCTCACATTAAAAAAAAAAGACACTAATTTTTTGCATTAACCACTTTGTTCAGGTTTTCTTAAAAAAAAAAAAAACTATACTTATTCTGGAAAGCTGTCAGCTGCTTTCAACCTAGTAATAAAACATTTAAAAGCTACTATTGGCCATCTACTCTATTTCAAGAATTTTATAAGTTGGGTTCAAAAATGAAAAATATATAACATTTCCGCTTTGTTTTTTCTTCAGTTATAAATGTAAACAATCCTCTTGTGACAAGTGACAACTCAAGCTGTGTAAAATGTGCTTCTCCACCCCAACCTCCCCAATCTCAAGTAAACCAAGCAGTCTTATTAAGGATATATTTGGTACTGCTACCCTTGCCCTGTGAAGCGCTGTCTATAACTAGTACACAGTCCTTCAGGGTTCTGTGATTGCACCTTCCTACTGAAACCAGGTCCTTTCTGTCTCTAATAAATGCATTGGGACCTGGACATCCAAAATGATGTGGAAGTGCACAGGAGATGTTCCTGTTCTTATCTACCCTGTGAGAGTGAGTAAGTTTTGGTGAGAGATTCTGCCTTGATTGAAACAAACATAATTTTCCCCCAAACAAGCCATTACAGTTCTAGCCACAGCTTTTAAAAAAGAGCTGAGCCTCGATTTTAGAAGCCATGATTGAAAATTAAAAATAACACAGAAAGTCTTTAACTTCTGTCTCGATTATAAGACTTGAAAGAGGTCCCCTGGCAATAATTCCTGGGCTGAGCAGGAAAGAGGAGTGACGCTGTAGTGTTTAAAAGTTAAAAGAAGATGTGAATAAGAAGAAATGGAGGGGGAAGAGTATAGCTTAGTGGTAGAGTGTGTGCTTAGCATACACGAGGCCCTGGGTTCAATCCCCAGTACCTCCTCTAAAAATAAATGAATAAGTAAACCTACTTACTTTTCCCCCAATAAAAAATTTTTGAAAATATTTTGGAAAGAAATCTAAGTGTAAAATAAAATCCTCAAAATTAGATCTATTTGGACCCATGAAGACTCTGCGACACTGTGGAAGATAATGTTTTCTTGTTTTTAACTGTCTAGGCTAGGATTACTGTTACCTCTTTTTACAAATAAAAAAGACAGTGTTCACAATGAGACTGATAAGAATGAGAAGTGGCCTTGATGTTCTTCCTACCATAATCTGGGACTTTCGTGATGATATACCCTTTTTCAAAAATACAATTTTTAATATAAGAGTGATAACAAAATAACCCATGCTAGCATGTCTCAAAATATGTCCCATGAATCATATCTTGAGCTATTTACCTAAAAAAAAAGAAATAAAACAACAAAAAAAGATTTCATCTTCAAAAAGTGTTTTGAATCACCTGGATGTTAGATAATCTTCTTGGAGACATAAAATACACACTATATAGTGCAGAGTCCCAGAGTAAGTCAACCTACATTACCTATTCAACCCTGCAATTCTCAAATGCATTTAATCAGACTGCTACTTTTTCTACAACGTATAATTATTATTATTGAACATTCAGGGAATGTTGCCTTAAGTTTTTCCCAACAAATCCTTTTCTTTGTATTGTTTTCCTGTTATCAGTGTTTAATTAGAAGCAAGTTTCGAGAAAGAGGGTGACAGAGAACTGGCTAGGCTTGAAATGATTCCTCGCGTATTGGGCTAAATGCTGCCACTGTGTGATTCACAGCCTCCCCTCCAGGACCCCTCTGGCCAGGAAGCTGGGACTTCAGTCCCTGTCGCAGCATTACCTTCACTCAGTGGTGTTCACACCAATAGCTTGAGAAGTCTCTGGCCCTGGATTAGCCCATAGATGCCCCATCCAATTTCTGAATTTAAAAAGTCAAGTATTTCTCTGACAGTAACATTGCGGATTCCAGTATGTTTTGTCAGGGAAATTGTGGGAAACTTCATCTTTTCCTTATTTACCTGCATAACCATATAAGTTTTCAAATTTTAAAAATATGATCTTTTGTGGCTTCTAAAATGAGAAAGTATAATCTCATATTTCAGAACATGTGGAAAAGAAGGTAATTTATATTCTTAGATTTGTGACCTAAGAAAAAAGCTGTATAGAGAAAAGAAATGGGAAAGAAAAAGATAATATAACAATGATATATTGCACCTGAACTTTTGAATTTGAATGTCTTGCATGGGACCTGTGCCAGTTTCATTCAGGTGATTCAGGGCTTGATGTCTTGTCTTACATGTTCTAAAACAACTCAACCTCAACTAGTCCAAAATTAAACTTGTTTCTTCCTTCAAATACTTTGTCCAAAGCAGAGTAGTATTCCTTAGGGAATGCTACCATCATTTAGCTGAGTAAGCCAGAATCATAAGGTAGGTCCTTAAACTTTTTTCTCATTCATGCCTCAGATCTAATCCATCACGCATTTTTGTTGTTATAGCCTATTAAATATCTCATGCATAGCATCATGCCTGAATAGTTTATTGATCAGCATGTGTCTTTTGAGGGCTCACTAAATATCTGGCCTTGCAATAGATGTAGGACATACAGTCCTCAACCAGAGTTCCTGCATTCATGACTGTCCATCTTAGTGGAGTAAAGGCAGCAAAGAAATAAGTAAACACATAACATAGAAGCTGAAGATAAGTGCTACTATAAAACTAAAGCAGAATAAATATGATAAAGAATGACCATTAGATATGTACCATTTTTTATAACAGTAGTTTTCAAATTGAAAAAAAAAGGTCATAAAATCAATTTGGTGTGTCAACGATAGCATTTTCTGAGATATAACTGGGATTTTTTTTTAATTTATAATTTGTTATTGAATTATAGTTGATCCATAATATTATGTTAGTTTCAGGTGTACAACATAATGATTTGGCATTTAAATATACTATGAAATGATCACCATAATGTCTGGTAACCATCTGTCCCCATACAAAGTTATTACAGTGTCATTGACCATATTCCTTTTGCTGTATATTACATACTCATGACATTTATTTTATAACTGAAAGTTTGTGTCTCTTAATCTTCCCCTATTTTACCCCAACCCCCAGCTTTTCCTTCAGGCAACCATGAGTCTGTTCTTCAGATATATGTATCTGTTTTTATTTTGTTTTGTTTGTTCATTTATTTTGTTTTCTTAGATTCCACATAAGAGTGAGATCATATGGTATTTGTCTTCCTCTGATTTATTTCATTTACCACAATGTCCTCTAGATCCAACCATGTTGTCATAAGTGGCAAGATTTTATTCTTAATAGCTGAGTAATATTTATATATATATATTTATATATATATATATATACACACCACATCTTTGTCTATTCATGTATCAATGGACACTTAGATTGCTTCCATATTTAGGCTATGTAAATAATGCTGCAATGAATATTGGAGTACACATATCTTTCAAATTAGTGTTTTTGTTTTCATCAGGTAAATACTAAGAATTGCTGAATCATGTGACAGTTTTATTTTTAATTTGTTGAGGACCTCTATGCTGTTCTCCATAGTGGCTGCAATAATTTACAATCCCACCAAAAGTTCACAATGGTTCCTTTCCTTCACATCCTTGCCATCGCTTGTTATTTGTTATCATTTTAATAATAGCCATCCCGACAGGTGTGAAGTAAGATCTCATTGTGGTTTTGATTTGCATTTCCCTGATAGTGAGTAATGTGGAACATCTTTTCATGTGTCTGTTGACCATCTGTAAATCTTCTTTGGAAAATTGTCTATTCAGGTTCTCTGCCCATTTTTCAAACAGATTGTTTTTTGATACTTAGTTGTACTAGTTCTTTTATATTAACCTCATATTGGGTATATCATTTGAAAATATTTTCTCCTATTCAGTAGATTGACATTTCATTTTGTTGATGGTTTCTTTTGTTATGTAAAAACCGTTTTTTATTTTGAAGTCCCATTTTTCATTCTTGTGTTTGCTTCCCTTGCCTGAGGAGACATATCCGAAAGAAATATTGCTAAGTAAAAGAGCATACTGCCTATGTTTTCTTCTAGGAGTTTTATGTTTTAGATCTTACATGTAAGTCATTCATCTATTTTGGGCTTATTTTTGAATATAATGTAAGAAGGTGGTCCAGTTTCATTCTGTTGCACATAGTTTTCCCACTTTCCCAACACTGTTTATTGAAGAGGCTGTCTTTTCCCCAGTGCATCTATTTTGCTTCCTTTGTCAGAGGTTAATTGGCCATATAAGCATGAGTTTATTTCTGGGCTCTCTATCCTCTTTCATTGACATATGAGTCTGTTTTTGTGCCAGTACTATACAGTTTTGATTATTATAGCTTTGAAGTATAGTTTCAAATCAGGGAACATAATACGTCTGGCTCTGTTCTTTTTTTTCTTAAGATTGTTTTGGGTATTTAGTGTTCTTTTTGGTTTCTTGCAAGTTTTAGGATATTAGTCTAGTTCTGTGAATAATGCCATTGGTATTTTGGTAGATTTTGCATTAAATCTATGTATTGCATTGAGTAGTATGGACATTTTAACAGTATTAATTTTTCCAAACCATGAGCATGTTATCTATTATTTTTACTTTTTGTGTTGTCTTCAATTTCTTGCATCCCTGTCTTACAGTTTTTAGAGTATAGATCTTTCATCTCCTTTGTTAAATTTACTGTTAGGTACTTTTAGCTTTTCTGATGTAATTGTGAATGACATTTTTAGAATTTCTCTTTCTGATAGCTCATTATTAGTGTATAAAAATGTAATGCATTTCTGTATGTTTATTTTGTATCCCACAACTTTACTGAGTTTATTTATTAATTCTAATAATTTTTTGGCAGAGTCTGCATTGTTTTCTCTAAATAGTATCGTGTCATCTGTCAATAGTGACAGTTTTAATTCTTTCCTTCCTATTTGGATTCCTTTTATTTCTTTTGCCTATCTGAGTGCTGTGGCGAGGACTTCCAGCACTATGTTGAATAAGAAGTGGTGAGAATGGGCATCCTTTTCTTATTCCCGATCTTAGAGGAAATGCTTTCAGCTTTTCACCATTGAGTAAGACAGCTGTGGGTTTGTAATTTGTGGCCTTTATTATGTTAGGTATGTTCCCTCTATACTCATTTTATTGAGAGTTTTTATCATAAATGGATATTGAATTTTGACAAATGCTTTTTTTGCATCTATTGAGATAATATGATTTTTATTCTTTTTGTTAATGTGGTGTCTCACATTGACTGATCTGTGCATACTGAACCATCCTTGCATCCCTGAAATAAATCCCAATGATCATGGTGTGTGATCTATTATTGAATTTGGTTTGGTAATATTTTGTTGAGGATTTGTGCATCTGTGTTCATCAGAGATATTGGCCTGTAATTTTCTTTGTAGTGTATTTGTCTGGTTTGGGTTTCAAGGTGATGATGGCCTCAAAGAATGAGTTCAGAAATGTTCCTTCCTCTTCAGTTGTTTAGAATAATGTGAGAAGGATAGGCATTAACTCTTCTTTAAATGTTTGTAATTCACTTCTGATGCTGTCTGGTCCTGGACGTTTGGTTTTTTGGGAGGGAGTTTTTTGATGACTAATCCAATGACATACTAGTAATGAGTCTGTTCAGATTTTCTACTTCTTCCTGATTCAGTTTTGGAAGATTATATGTTTCTAGGGATTTATCCATTTCTTCTTGGTTATCCAACTTGTTAGCTTTCACTTGTTCATAGTAATCTCTTACGAGACTTTGTATTTTTGTGGTGTTGGGTGTAATTTATCTTTCATTTGTGATTTTATTTATTTGGCCCCTCTCTCAGTTTTTTGGGTTTGTTTTTTTTTTTTTTGGTAAGTCTGGCTAAAGATATAAAAATTTTGTTTATCTTTTCAAAGAACTATCTCTTAGTTTTATTGACCTTTTCTATTTCTTTTTAGTTTCAATTTCATTTATTTCTGCTTTGATCTTTATTATTTCCTTCCTTCTACCAAACTTTGGGTTTTGTTTGTTTTTCTTTTTCTAGTTCCTTTAGGTGTAAAGTTAGATTGTTTATCTGAGTTTTTTTCCCTGAAGTAGGCCTGTATCACCATAACTTTCTCTCTTAGAACTGCTTTCGCTGCATCCCATAGATTTTGGAATGTTGTGTTTCCATTTTAATTTTATGCCCATGGGAGGAGGTAAGCTCAGAATCTTACTACTTTACCATCTTGATCCCTCTCAAGAACAGTATTCTTAATAAAATAGAAAATAATATAATACAGAAAGAAAATGTCAAGTATTTCACATAGAAAAAAGGATAGTATTTTATAATTTCAGTTCTAATTATATTACTACATGTGTGTATGAATGTGTTGTGTGTTTAACTAATTTATAATTGTATTCCAAATCATCTTTTAAAATATAATTTCTTCCATGAAATATCAATACAAAAAATCTCAAAAATTGAAAAGAAAAATACCCATTATAAATGCAGATATGTGACGGAAGAACATTCAGGAAAATAAAACAACCTGTGTAAAGACGCGGAGGCCAGAGGTATGTTTACAGAGCATCAAGGATCACAGTACAGCTTCAGTGAAGTGAGAAAGAGCAAGAATGATAGGAAGTGTGGCTGGAGAGATAAGCAGGAGCTAGACCAAATAAGACCTTGTAAACCAGAGTCATGTCATTAGATTTCATGTCAGGTGAGATGGGAAGTCATTTGAGGGTTTTGGGAAAAGCATGTCATAGTGTTATGCTTTTTTTTTTTTTTTTTTTCTTCTATGTATTATTCTGGCTTGTATGTGGAGAACAGTTGTTGGAAGGCAAGAATAGAAACAGGGACAACAGTAGGAGACTACAGCAATGGTCCAGAAAGACATGAGAACTGGCTTGAGACAAGATGCTACTTACACAGAAATTGAGAAGTCATTTGGTTCTGGTCACATTTTGAAGGCATAGCAGAAAGGATTTGCTGATGGATTAGATGTGAATGAGAGAGACACAGAGGAATAAAGATACCAAGAGAATTTGGACTGAAGTTAGGAGAATAGAGTTTCCATCTACTGAGAAACTGAGAGGGGCAGTTTTATAGTCTATGGTGCAAAGAGGTAACCAATTAAAGGCAGATTTTACAGAAGCAGCTGGTCATATGGATTTAGTATTGAGGGAAGCGATTTTCTGATAGACAACCAAAAAAATAGGAAGAATGTGAAGCCTTGACAGTGGATGACAACCAAAGGAATTATATTTAGGCAGAGAAGGAAAGAAAAGGAAAAAAAAGGGAAGGAAATGGAAAAGATCTAAGAACTGATCCTTAAGACATTCTAATTTCTAAAGATATGGAAAATAGGGCAGAAAGGTCAGCCAATAATATACAGAAGAAAACAAAAGGAAGTAGAATCACAGAAACCAAGAAAAAAAAAATTTCAGGAAAGTAGTAGTGATCCACTATGCCAAATACTAATGTCAAACATTGTAGGGTTTTGCAGTGTGGCTATTGGTGATCTTGATAGCTATTAGACTAGAATAGTGGGAATTAAATCATAGTAGTGAGTTTGAGAGAAAATGGATATTAGAAACGTGGAGATGGATAGTAAGTAGAGTTAACTTCTTTCAAAGTTTTGCTGATAAATGGAAGAGCTGACAGCTGATGCGGGATGTGGGAATGAAGTCTACTGAACAGACAGAGGAATCAGCCTTGAATTGGAGGAATGACCTTCCCTCCATAGTATCAAAAGATGAGGCAGAGGACATAAACATTGACACATGCAATTTTGTAGAGGTGATGATGGAAGCTTGTGCAAGTTTCTTCTAATTCCTTTCATCATCTCTGAAATATGAATTAAGATCATCAGGGTATATGAAAAGGAACAATGGGGCAATGAAGGCTTACAAATTACAGGGTTGCTAAATCTTTAATCAGCATCCACTGTTGCCCCCAATTAAAGAGTTTTTTCCTAGTTTTGTACTAAGTAACTTGAAAACCTTCAAGGTCTCCCTTTTGCTCTTTAAATTACATCTACAATATTTAAATTGCCTACTAACCCCTTGAAAAACTGACTCCTTCCTCCTTCTCCAGCGTCATATCATCTCTTACCTCTTCTGCTCGCCCTTGTTTCAAGCCAGACTGACCCTGGGATATGGTATGTTCCTTCTTGTTATCCAGACCTTTGTACATGCTATTTCCTATGCCTAGAAAACCTCATTCTTGCCTAACTAATCTACTCATACTTTTCATCTCAGTTGAAATATTACTTGTTCAGGGAGTTCACTTCTGACCGCTACCACTGCCTTCCACTTCCAAGAGTGGATTAGATCCATCTGTTATATTCCTCACTGGCTACGTTGTTTTTTACCCTGAGTCCTTACCAGTTTATAATTCTTTATTTTTCCCAAGAAATATCTATCCCCTCCAATGGTTTCTAAGGAAGCACTTTCTATGTGTGTTGTGCTCAGTTCTGTGGTCTCTGGCTTGGAGAGTACTCTCTGGTCAGACTTATGACCTCTCCTACCTGCCAGCAAGCTTGAATATCAGCTCAGTTTCTACACTTCCACCTGCTCTTCCTACACTTCCCCCTACACTTCCACACCTGGGAAATGATTTCAATCAGGCAGTTGCTTTTCCCTGAGGCTGGAGAAAGAGGCTCTCAAAGAAATGGCATCCTGCCTGTAGATTCCATAAAGCTACCTACATATGCATCTGTAATCTTCCTTGTAAACATCACCATCCATGTAGCTGAGAGATTCTGATAAATAGAGAAACTGTCTTTTTGTGGCTTTGTTCATGATATAGTTCCATTCAGTTGTGTTCTTAGCAGTACTTCTGCCAATTTTGCTAAATCTCCCTTTTTCCAATAAAGTAGAATGTGGCAAAATAACAAAAAAAAAATGTGTTCTGTGTATCCATTCATCTAATATCTCATCCTATAAAAGGAGGAGGGTAACTGTAGTCTGTAGTAATATATCTTACTATTTTTAATCAAAAATTGTCTTTAATTGTTTTCAAACCACAAAGCATGAGTAGAGACACTGGGTTTACAAAGTATACCTAGTGCACTGAAAGAATGTGAACTGGAGTTGTAAACTCAGAAACAATGATAATAGCTAACATTTATGGAGCACTTACTGAATATAGACAATGTTCTAAGTACTACTGCACTTAATCTTTCATAGGAAATCTTGGCAGTAGATACAATTATCCACATTTGATGAAAAATAAAGGTGAAAAATGGGATAGTTAAACTTGTCCAAGATCACACAATCACTAAGTAATGAAGGCAGGATTTAAGGGGGCATAAGGTGAACCTCATATGAGAAGCTCCCCAGTGTTTTTTGTTTCTTGTATCCTGAGTACTTAACTAATTTTTTATGGTGCTCTAGGCAAGAATAAAAGGAACATACAGTTTCACTGGTTAAGTAGTTATGTCTAAGAATTTTACGAAGTATTTATGTCCTCTGAACTTAGTACCACTTAAGAATTAATAAACATAAATCAAAAGAAAAAATTGTATTTCATTCTTACATAACTTCAATTATCTACTAATGAGATGTGTACACCTGTTGGGCATTGTATAGCCTCTCAAAGCTTAGAATTCAGTGGAGTACTACTACCTTAATTTCTGCTCCACATTCGCTTTCCTGTGGTGCTTAATTTTTATCTCAGCAACCTTCAAAAATGTTTCACAAAGTTAGGTATCACTAGAAGGAAAGTAGTGTAATCCAATCTTGAAATTGTGAAGAAACTGGAGCCAACAGTGCTTGAGGTGTCCAGAAGATGTTTCTGTGTTTCCCTGGCACATTTAACATATCCCATGGTGACCCTGTGAATACATCACAGCCTCCTGGCATGCCTAAGTTAGGAACCATGATCTCGTTCAAAGCCTTGTTGCTTCATAGCTTCATGTTAAGGGCTGTATGCAAAGAACAGCGGTTGGTATACAATGCTGTGAGTTCCAAGGACTAAATATATAGCCCTTACTTTCAGGCTAGAGGAAGCTAAGAGTGGGTCTAAGGAATAGACACAGTTAAAATGGGGAAATGATGAGTTTGGTGCAAGATAAAGAGCAGAGGCTTAGAAATGAGACAGCCCTAAGTTTGCATCGAGGCTCTTGAAGATACTAGTGCTGCTCTGAGCAAAAATATATGCCAACTCTTGATGTGTCTTAGAGGCACAAAAAAGGATTTATGTTATTAGAATAAAGCTTAGAGATGAGCCAAAGGTATTATAAATATTATAGGCGTAATTGATATCCTGTCATTTCTACCTCAGTAATAACTCCTAAATTCATTCCACTTTTTGCCTTTCGACCAGAGTTACTTAACCCAAATATTTGTTCTTATTGCTCATTTGGGAATGGAATTCTGGGGTCCTAGGAACTCCAAACATAGTTTTTACTACAACGTTACTCAAAATGTATTCTGCAGACTTTTGTCAGATTGGAAAAGATTTATTATTGGTCTGCAACACAATAAGGGCAGAAATTGATGTAAGAATTTAGAAACTTTTATTTTTAGCAGTTTGGCAAGGTCCTTTAATTCCTGTCTAATCATTGAAAAATGGGTTTGCATTTGACGTCAGCTTTAAGATTTAATTTACCTTGTAATTCATTTTTGTTATATTTTACAGATATATTTGTCCACAACAGATTGAACTTGAAAAGATGGAACAAAAATGGGTTCTCCACCACAGATAGCTTGAGAAGCACTGGTCTAGAAGGGATGTATTAGGCGGGCATGTTTCCTTGGCCCTGTGGACTCCTGGTCCTTTGGGAAAGAGCATGGATTGGAGAGGGTTGGATGGGGGTCCTCCAAAGCATTAGGTTCATGGTGGGGCCCAAGCAGCCCAGGTCTATGTGCTGTACTGATTATGATCATTAACCCACAATGAATAACATAATAGAGAGATAACTCGTCTCATTTCTGTCTCCCCAGGAACTAGTACCATAACTGATGCTTTAAAGACACTAAATCAATTATATTTTAATTAAAAGGGATTAAATACAATGATGAAAGTGATGATGGTAATGACAATTTCCATCACTTATTTTAATTGTGCCTTGTGCCAGGAGCTATGTTCGATATTTTATATGAATTATCTGGAACCATTACCAGAACCACTAGGATAAGTATGGTGCTGTCTCCTGAGAGATGAGGTCTCCATTTTATACTTTTGAAGAGAGAATGCACTCTGGAGATTAGGCTTGGGAAAGTGGAAAGGTGACATTATTGAAAGAAATGAGATTTGAACTGCATTGTAAAGGATGAGCAGAGCTATTGGAAGCAGAGAGAAAGGAATACTGTGGCCTGTGCGAGGAGAATTGGACAAACCAAAGAATGCAAGATACAAGGCACCCTCAGGGTGAGATGGATAAGAAATATATGAAGAGTCCAAAATATAAGACACTAAGGACCAGGGAGTTTGTGATGAAAAGGGGGCATGTTTCTCTTAAAAGCTTTCACATTTATTAAAAATAGAACAACAAAAACAACAGAAACAAAATTAAACCACTCTGCCATCAATCAAAACCCTTTTATAGGTTGGATACAGGGCTGGGTCCCTGTGTCACCCTGAAATGGGCTTTCCTTACTACCAATCTCTCTCTTTTATATCACCCTGTTTTAATTCCCTATGCAAAATGTGTCACTACTTTATATGCTTGTATATGGTATTTTCTTGTGCATGTATTTACTTTTGTCATTCTCTGCTTTAAAATCCATGAAATCAAGGCCCTTGCCTATCTTTTTTTATTAGAAATGAATATCTGGCACCTAAAATTACATCTAGCATGTACTTTATGTGTCAGCTGTTTTGCTCCATAACAAACTGAAAAACAAATACTAAGTGGTATGAACAATATTACACTAGTATTATCACAATTTTCATGGTATACTGGGTAGTTCCTCGGCTGGCTTAACCTAGGCTTTCTCCTGTGGTTGCACTTAGATGGAATGCCACAAAGAGACAACCTATGGAATGGGGGAAAATATTTGCAAATGATGCAGCTTACAAGGCCTTAATTTCCAGAATATATAAGCAACTCATACAACTTAATAACAACAATAACAACAACAACAAAAAACAACCCAATTAAAAATAGGCAGAAGACCTAAACAAGCAATTCTCCATTGATGACATACAAATGGCCAATAGGCACATGAAAAAATGCTCAATGTCACTAATTATCAGAGAAATGCAAATCAAAACTACAATGAGGTATCACCTCACACCAGTCAGAATGGCCATCATTCAAAAATCCATAAATGACAAATGCTGGAGAGGCTGTGGAGAAAGGGGAACCCTCCTACACTGCTGGTGGGAATGCAGTTTGGTGCAGCCACTGTGGAAAACAGTATGGAGAGTCCTCAAAAAACTAAAAATAGACTTACCATATGATCCAGCAATCCCACTCCTGAGCGTACATCCAGAGGGAACTCTAACTTAAAAAGATTCATGTACCCCACTGTTCATAGCAGCACTATTTACAATAGCCAAGACATTTAAGCCATCAACAGATGACTGGGTAAAGAAGTTGTGGTATATTTATACAATAGAATACTACTCAGCCATAAAAATGAATAAAATAACGCCATTTGCAGCAATACAGATGGACCTGGAGATTGTCATTCTAAGTAAGCCAGAAAGAGAAAGAAAAATACCATATGATATCACTCATATGTGGACTCTAAAAAAAAAAAGACACAGATGAACTTATTTACAAAACAGAAACAGACTCACAGACATAGAAAACAAACTTATGATTACCAGGGGGGAAAGGAGGTGGAAGGGATAAATTGGGAGTTTGAGATTAGCAGATACTAACTACTATGTATGAAATAGATACACAACAAGTTTCTTCTGTATAGCACAAGGAACTATATCCAATATCTTGTAGTAACCTATAATGAAAAAGAGTATGAAAACTAATATATGTATGCATATGTATGACTGAAACATGCTGTACCCAGAAATTGACACAACATTGTAAACTGACTATACTTGAATTTAAAAAAATCAAGAAAAAAATAAAACAAAATAAAATTTGCTTCCTTTTCTCCCATTAAAAATAAATAATAAATAAATAAATAAACAAATAAATAAATAAATAGTGTGATTAAAGGCATAGAAAGGAAAGAATACAGCATATCCTTTAGTTTATAAACAATGGATAGTCATGTGGATTCTTGAACGTGAAGTGACATGATCAAAGTGAAGTTTTGGAAAGAATAATCTGCCTGTGCCTCTGGGAGGAAATAAACTGGGGAGAAAGTAGATGCAGGAAGGTCATTTGAAGCCTGCCTTGATAGAGTAATTAAATGGGGACCTGGAGATCATCATTAATTCTACTCCTATTTCCCATTTACTTATTTGGGGCTTCCAGCAATGCATGAGGGTAGCACAATGAGAAACGATGGTTTGCCTAAGGACAGATGCTTGGGACCTGCTAGTATATGTCAGGAGGATACATAAAATGAACGTGGAAAGGAATTACGATGATACTGATATCTGAGTGGTTCCAGCCAGTTGTCTACATACTTACAGTTTCATTTTAATTTATTGGCAATTCAAGGTACTTCAAATAATTCAAAGTAGAATGTGAGATCTTTCCTTTTGAGAAAAAATTTCCTGGGGGTATTTTTTTTAACTCCCAAAAAGACACTACATTTAGAGGTGGCACTTTGTGTGCTAAAGAAAACTTGAAGCCTCATGGCCATTTACTTAGAACTGACTGACACAAAAGGAATAGAAATATTAACACACACGGCATTTCATTTTTCCCTAGAGACATTCCAGCTCAGCATCGTCTCATGTTGCTAAGAAATGAAGAAACTTGTGTGTCTCAAGGTGCTTTGCTCTGGACGGTTATGCTTCTCCTGCTCAAAGACAGATTTGAAAAACACCCCATTTTAGGGATGTTTTCCTCTAGAAAAAAACTATTATTTTCTTTCTTTGAAAGGCAATAGGGAGGGAATTCAAACTTAACAGAAACCAAGCCATAAATTTACCTGAAAATGCTGACTTTTATACTTCACCAAAAGAAAGAGGAATTGATGGAAATATACTTGGTTCCTATGTAAACAGGTTCTCGTTCAGTGTTTGAAAAGGTAAGTCACTTAAAAAATTTACACAATTTAAATTTGTACAAATTTAATTTTAAAAATAACGTACAATTAACAATAAATAAAATCTCAACTGTAATATAATGAATAGATACCTAGCAATTAAAATCCTTTAGATAATCATGAACTCTTTGACAGCTAAAAAATAATGAACAATGAGAATTTTCAATAAATTTTAGCTAAATCAACTTTTTCAGAATAAAGCTCATTAAATTTGTAGGTATTAGATTGTGAGGTTGGCTGATCTCTTATGTATTACTCATAATGCAATTCAATTCTAGATCTAACTTCTTATAAGGCTTTTTGTTGTAAGTAGATTTTGACTTCCTGTGATAAAAATAAGGATTCAAGATTCAGATCACCTCTTAATTCCAACTGCCAATTATACTACTTTAAGTGGTTGGATAAGAGAATTTTTTGTTTTCCATTTTTTTTCTGAGAACCCTAGGCCAGGGTGTCTACAAGTTTGGTTTGTTAAAGAAATCTACATCAGAATCATCATTGGCCCCAATTCAAACGTGCAAAATAAGAGTCTTTAAAATATTTTTTTATCTTTATTTTTAATGAATCATTTAGGTGATTATTTTGAGCCTTAGAGTTTAGACACTTGCTCTAGATTTGACCTCTAAGAATTGTGTTTGATACATTCTTGAGTAGGTAGGTACTAATCTCTTCTTTAAAATAAAATAGGAGTCACCTATATATTTTACAAATACCGACTGGCTACTTTCTTTATGCTAGAAAATGTTCAAGGTGCTGGGAATACAATAACGAGTCAGATTGATTCTTTGTTTTCAGGGACTTGCAGATCTAGAAAGATAATTCAGTTACTACAGCACAATCAGAAAAATACCATGAGACATGTCGAGACACAACAGCGTGACTTCAGGGAAGAGCAGACGTAGGGGTATGAGGAAAGGTTTTCTGGAGGATTACATCACAGTGTAGTCTTAAAAGGGGTGGGGAGTTTTGAA